>NC_086444.1:191923324-192252074 GCF_028390025.1 Pseudophryne corroboree | reverse complement strand
AAGCCGTTTCTGCAGTCAGGGTTATGTCCCTGCTGATAATGAGTATTAGAAAAGTTACCATGTGCATACTTAATATAGATTTAAGCACACTTGACAATATCACAAGCTAGCAGATCTACTTTTTGGTGTGTAAATGTTTCCTAGGCTTTAAGGTACTAGTCAGTGACGTGTGGTGGGGTGAGGCAGTTGAGGCAGAGCCTAACGTGTCATACTAACGTTTGTGCCAGAGTTTTGACTGTATAAAGTATATGAAAAATACAAAGAATATGTTTGAAATATCCGCTTTCGGGCCAAGGATGGCAGTATTTCTGAAACAGCGCAGTCTGTGAGCAGTTCGCGTGCTGCTGTGGTAAAGTTGTATCATGACTGGACAAATGGCACCATTGTGATTAACCAACATGGAAACTATAGAGCACCATGTTCCATTGATGTGAGAGGTTAACGTAGGCTACGAAGGTGCGTGAGGGATGACCGACATGCTACAGTGGAGCATCTCACCATCAAAATTAACCTGGGGCTTTAGTGAATGCCTAGCTGCTGTCCGTGCTGCACCCGGTGGTTACTTCTGGCTATTAGCTGGTGGTCATGACTCGACCATGCACATAAATATCTATATATAGAGAGAGGGAGAGAGTGGGAGAAAGCGTGAATGTTTTTGCTACAATAGAATTAGAGCCCTACTTTGCATTTGGTCAAGGCAAGAGGGCAAAGGGAGTATTCGTGGCCCTAAATCTGTTGCACAATATACCATTCTGCCTGCAGAGGTTGTGGTTGATTGACTGTTTAGAATTGTATTGAATGAACCAGCTGCTACCTTTCTCTGTCCAGTCAAGGAATGGTTATAACGATCCAGGGGGAAAAAAAGTTGAAGGTGGGAAGCCTAAGTAAAGTCATTGCAGAGAGGAAGAAGTTACTCTTTTCCTGTTTTGACAGGAAATGGAGACAAATGTGCTTCCTGACCATTTTCTCATTAGAGAATTAGCTTTTTATTGACCTTAAGGTTGCGCACTGTTCAACATAATCAAATCTGGTCCATTTGTTCTCAGCCTAATTATTTACATGCCATTTAGGTAAGTTATAGTTGATATAAACTAAAGGAAGTAAATTTAATAATACATACTCTTGTACCTTATGTCTTATTAATAGGTCCTAACTATATTTTATTGTTATTGGAAGAATACACCATATTACCTGCATCATAACTTGCTATGGGTAACATGAGAACAGATTTACCAACCATGGTAATGATGAATTGATGATCTCAGAATCGCATTATCACACCCCCATCATGCCCATTTCATTAAGGAGTTCATTAGGAATTTCTCAGGACAGGGGGTATAACCTGCTTTGGCGGGACTTTCTTGGAATGTAGCCAAGTATGTAATGTACTGTATTTATGCCTTTGTATGTATACACTCAACTAGAGTAAGTAAATGTATAACTACTCATAGTATACTGCAACATAAAATACTCCACTGTGAAGGAGAAGCAACAATTGTTGATTGTAACACAAATGTATATATAGTATGCAGCCATTATGTCAATATTTATAATGTTGAAACAACAATTTGATGTTTACATTGCCGAAATGTTGACATGGAACATGTCAATATTGTCATAATGTCAACATTGCCACATTGTCGACATCTAAAATGTCGCCACCGACATTCTCAGAATGCCAACCGTCAGGATGAGGAATGGAGGGATTAGGGTTAGTTTATGGAAGGGGAGGGGAGGGTTATGCACAGTTGGTGGGGAGGGGGCTGTTATCGTGAAGCTGAGGGAGGAGAGGTTAGGGTTAGTTACTAGGGGGAGGGTTAGCGATACCTCTGGAACCTCCGCAGGAACAACTGGAACACTGTCAGCTGGACATGGAGGTCACTGCTGGAGCTGGCAAAACCCGGTAAGTCACCAATGGACCACCATAATAATTTTCTTGACATTGGGGGTCATTCCGAATTGATCGCTAGCTGCATTTGTTCGCAGTGCAGTGATCAGGCTAAAAAAAGGCAGTTCTGCGCATGCGTATGCGGTGCGATGCGCACGCGTGATGTACGGGTACAACAAACAATGTATTTTCACACAGGGTCTAGCGATGCATTTCAGTCGCACTAGCTGCCGCAGAGTGATTGACATGAAGTGGGCGTTTCTGGGTGGCAACTGACCGTTTTCAGGGAGTGTTTGAAAAAACGCAGCCGTGCCATGGAAAACGTAGGCATGGCTGGGTGAACGCAGGGCGTGTTTGTGACGTCAAATCCGGAACTGAATGGTTTGAAGTGATCGCAAGCGCTGAGTAGGTTTTGAGCTACTCTGAAACTGCACACATTTTTTTTGCTGGCGCTCTGCGATCCATTCGTTCGCACTTCTGCGAAGCTAAAATACACTCCCAATGGGCGGCGGCATAGCATTTGCACGGTTGCTAAAAACTGCTAGCGAGCGATCAACTCGGAATGACCCCCCTTTTATAGAACCCATATGCACAGCAGTGTTAACTCATAATTTTGTTTTATTCAGCAAGACTTTCTACACCTTATATATAGTATAATATGGTGATTTAGTAGCATAAGACTTTGAACCTTTAGTTAAAGAAAGTTACATTGGATGATTGACATCATAGGCGAGATGTAATAGCATCTGAGATTGCTAGAGGTGCGGGATGCTGTCCAATCTCAGACGTGCCTTGTAAATGCTTACCGCTTTAAAAAAAATATGAGATGGTCCGGCAGCCCGCACCTCCAGCGATCTCGGGTGCTATTACATCGCGCCTCATGCGTTAATGTTTTAGGACTCCAAAGTTCCCTAAAAAGAAATGCATAGTTATTCCCAGTCATTTTATATGCATTCTCTCCCTTCTACCCAAACACATCATATAAAGTAATACACTATTACCAGTGTTATTCCTAGTAAATTAGAAAGAAGAAACATATCCAGCAGGGATTCTTGAAGTCTAATAAGAAAGAAGGCCTTTGACCCCGTAACTATCAGCAAAATAATGAAAGCATAATTCCAGAGGTTCAATCCTTATTATATTTTAAAGTCATCCATGCGGTTTTCAGATTAATATGAAGCAACCCTAATTGTCAAATCAAAGCTGTCGTGTTCACCAAGAAAACTGGATTATCCTTTACAACTATTATTATTCTCTTTGCAAATTACATAGTCTTACCAGTAGATTAGAAATCACAAAGTGTAAATAAAAGTGTTTTTGAAACACTTTTGTTCTACAACATTAAAAACTTTGTTAGTGATTACTTAGTAGCTAGACATTTTACTTCTTTATACAGCAGACAACACACTGTACATACAATACTGGAGTTAGAATGGGCTCTCTGGGCCTGGGAGTCTGGTGCAGTATGTATAAACAGAGTTGTGACGTCACTGCATAGAATATATATATATATATTATATGTACAGTACTGTGCAGGTGTGGAAAAAATACTGCAAAGTGAGAACGTTAGAATGATAGAAGTATTAATAGTTTTTTTAACAATTACCATCAATTCTTCTAGGTACACTTGCACCGAGTCAGGGATTTTGTAGGATTATAGGGCCTAATTGAGACCTGATCGTAGATGTGCACTATCTGCAGGCCCTACCCCCCCTACCCCCCTGCAGATGTGCGAAAGCATCGAACAGGGGCGATGCTTTGACACCTGCCAAGTAACTCCCAGCCTACGCAGCCTAGCTGTGAAGACAGATGGCTAGTGCTACCCGCCATGTTTTTGGGTGCCGCAGCTGCTTGTAACGTCATGCAGCTCCCGGGGGCCGTCCCACATTCGATCTGGACATGCCTGCGTTGTCAGGACTTCACCCCCAAACACAGTCCCAACAATGATGACACGCCCCTGACCACCCCGCGACCACCTCTGCCTGTCAATCAGCAGAGGCGATTGCACGAGTGAGATGCCTTCGCATCTCACTGTGTGCGCACGCTTGCGCACACCTCACTGGGCTTCAGCCTGTGACCGCTGCAGCGTCCAGGTCTGAATTAGGCCCACAGTTAGGTGCACGATTAACCAATCATACCAGACAGGTGACAATGATCATCATTTTCATATGCAGGTTGAAACACAGTCATTAACTGAAACAGAAACATCTGTTTAGAAAGCTTTAAACTGGGCAAGGAACAGCCAAACTCTGCTACAAAGGAAAGGTTGTGGAAGGTCATTCACCATGGCAAGACAGAGCACAGCAACAAAACACATGGTAGCCAAACTTTATCTGCAAGGTCTCTGCCAGGCAAAGATTTCAAAGCACACTGGGGTTTTAAGATGTGTTGTTCAAGCTCTTCTGAAGAAGCACACAGAAACAGGCAATGTTGAGGAACGTAGACACAGTGGTTGATCAAGGAAACTTAGTGTATCAGATGAAGGACACATCATGCTTACTTCCCTTCGAAATTGAAAGATGTCCAGCAGTGCCATCAGCTCAGAACTCGCAGAAACCAGTGGGATCCAGGTACATCCATCTACTGTTTGGAGAATTCTGTCTAGATGTGGTCTTCATGGAAGAATTATTATTTATTACCAGTTATTTATATAGCGCACACATATTCTGCAGCACTTTACAGAGAATATTTGGCCATTCACATCAGTCTCTGCCCTAGTGGAGCTTAAAATCTATATTCCCTATCACATGTACACACAGACACATTCACGCTAGGGTTCATTTTGTGGGGAGCCAATTAACCTACCAGTATATTTTTGGATTGAGAGAGGAAACCGGAGTACCCGGAGGAAACCTACGTAAGCACAGGGAGAATATATAAGCTCCACACAGTTAGAGCCATGGTGGGAATCGAACCCATTACCTCAGTGCTGTTAGGCAGAAATGCTAACCATTACACCATCCATACTGCCCCAAATTGCAGCCAAAAATCCATATTTTGGCATGGAAACAAGGCCAAGAGACTCAATTATGCACGAAAACATAGGAACTGGGGTGCAGAAAAATGGCAGCAGGTGTTCTGGAATGATGAGTCAAAATTTTAAATATCTGGCTTTAGCAGAAGGTAGTTTGTGCGCCGAAGGGCTGGAGAGTGATACAGTAACTAGTTTGGGGCTGCATTTCAACAAATGGAGTTAGGGGTTTGGTCAGGATTAATGATGTCCTCAATGCTGAGAAATTCAGGCAGGTATTTATCCATCATATAATACCATCAGGGAGGTGTCTGATTGGCTCCAAATTTATTCTACAGCAGGACAACTACCCCAAACATACAGCCAATGTAATTAAGAACTATCTTCAGTGTAAAGAAGAACAAGGAGTCCTGGAAGTAATGATATGGCCCACAGAGCCCTGATCTAAACATCATCAAGTCTATCTGGGATTACATGAAGATACAGAAGGAATTGAGCAAACCTACATTCACAGAAGATCTGTTGTTAGTTCTCCAAGATGTTTGGAACAACCTCCCTGCCTAGTTCCTTCATAAACTGTGTGTAAGTGTACCTAGAAGAACTGATGCTGTTTTGAAGGCAAAGGGTGGTCACATCAAATATTGATTTGACTGAGACTTCTGTTCTGCTCATTCACTTTGCATTTTGTAACTTGATAAAAAAAAAACTATTAGCACTTCTTTTTTTGAAAGCTTTCTTACTTTTTCTCAAGAAGGGGAACACGTCCCTGAAACTTCAACACATTTAATACACGCTTAAAATTTGTATACCAGTCCCTGAGTGCCACCTCTTGACTGCTGGTCTATATGAGGGATGCTGTCCCCTGGAGTGCCGAGTATCCCTATGTGTGTGTGTATATATATATATATATATATACACACACACAACAGACATACAGTATATATATATATATATGTGTGTGTATATATATAAATGTGTATGTGTATATATATATATGTAAATATATATATATATATCTAGAGAAAAAGACAGAGGGGGCGCTCCATAGTGCAATAAAGTTTTAATTTCATAAAAGCACAAAACTATTGTTAAAATTAACAACGTTATTGCTCGTACCAAAACAAACTCCGCTGTGGGCTTAATACCACATGGTTTAGAACATAAACATCCCCAGCAATACTGCAAACCTCCGGTGACCATCCAGGACAGGACCTCAAACCCGTGCCGCTGGACCGCTACTCACAGCCGCTGCACGCCGGGACACCGTCACTCGCTGATACCAGGGAAGGCAGGAGGGGGCTCGATCGCACACGTCAGCAGGCCACGCCCCTATGCGTTTCGTCACAGACTTCGTCAGAGGGCGAAGTCTGTGACGAAACGCGTAGGGGTCCTGTCCTGGATGGTCACCGGAGGTTTGCAGTATTGCTGGGGATGTTTATGTTCTAAACCATGTGGTATTAAGCACACAGCGGAGTTTGTTTTGGTACGAGCAATAACGTTGTGAATTTTAACAAGAGTTTTGTGCTTTTATGAAATTAAAACTTTATTGCACTATGGAGCGCCCCCTCTGTCTTTTTCTCTAGATGTCTCTTTCCCGTGGAATTCCGGGCCATATATGACGGTGGGGAGCAGCGGTTCTATAAAGAAAGGAACATTAGTGCATCCGCTCCCTATTTGCTATAGGAGTAGTGACTGTAAGGTCTTAAAGTGGAAAAGACTGTTATTTACTGTGATATACTGAGCACACCTGATTGCTTTTTATATGTTTTATATATATATATATATATATATATATATATATATATATATCTATATCTATATATATATATATATATATATATATATATATATATAAATATAAAATTTATTTTTTGGGCAGAATATTTTGACTATACTGGTTAAGGTGTCATGGAAAATTCCATTAGATATTGAGGATCTTCTCATCTCCAGGAGCTATCGCACAAACTTTACCCACCAGTTACTGGCATGTTTCATTTATTTCCACCTTCCTTGCCCTGCAGAGAAAATTTCCATCCTTGTTCTTTCACAAGGATCTTTGAAAAGGATTAAAACGAAAACTATGGAGGAAATGTAATGCTGATTATTGACAGGTTTAAATCTGTCGGGTTGTAAGAACAATGCTGCTTTAAGTCCCATGGTGAAAAAAATCAGAAAATCTGTAATTTTGAAAAATTCATATTCATTACATTTTATTTAATCTTGCTGTAAATTGTCCTTCTTCTTTTTTTTTTTTTTTAAGAAAACCCATTTTAAAGAGTTTGTAGGAAATAGTTGTGAACTTCCACAGCTGGGGATGTTTATACAGTGCATGCGGAAAGTATTCACAGCGCTTCACTTTTTCCACATTTTTTATGTTACCGCTTTATTGCAAACTGGAATAAATTAATTTTTTTCCCTCAAAATTCTACCCCATAATGACAATGTGAAAAAAGTTTTTTTTATATTTTTGCAAATGTATTAAAAATATAAAAAATAAGAAATCACATGTACATAAGTATTCACAGCCTTTGTTCAATACTTTGTTGATGTACCTTTGGCAGCAATTACAGCCCCAAGTCTTTTTGAATATGATGCCACAAGCTTGGCACACCTATCTTTTGTCAGTTTCGCCCATTCCTCTTTGCAACACCTCTCAAGCTCCATCAGGTTGTATGGGAAGCGTCGGTGCACAGCCATTGTCAGATCTCTCCAGAGATGTTCAATCGGATTCAAGTTTGGGCTCTGGCTGGGCCACTCAAGGACATTCACAGAGTCCTGAAGCCACTTCTTTGATATCTTAGCTGTTTGCTTAGGGTTGTTGTCTTGCTGAAAGAGGAACTGTCGCCACAGTCTGAGGTCAAGAGTGCTCTGGAGCAGGTTTTCATCCAGGATGTCTCTGTACATTGCTGCATTCATATTTCCCTCTATCCTGACTAGTCTCCCAGTTCCTGCCGCTGAAAAATATCCCCACAGCATGATGCTGCCACCACCATGCTTCACTGTAGGGATGGTATTGGCCTGGTGATGAGCGGGCCTGGTTTCCTCCAAACATGATGCCTGGCATCATGATGCCTGGCATGAAAAATATCCCCACAGCATGATGCTGCCACCACCATGCTTCACTGTAGGGATGGTATTGGCCTGGTGATGAGCGGGCCTGGTTTCCTCCAAACATGATGCCTGGCATCATGATGCCTGGCATGAAAAATATCCCCACAGCATGATGCTGCCACCACCATGCTTCACTGTAGGGATGGTATTGGCCTGGTGATGAGCGGGCCTGGTTTCCTCCAAACATGATGCCTGGCATTCATGCCAAAGAGTTCAATCTTTGTCTCATCAGCCCAGAGAATTTTGTTTCTCATGGTCTGAGAGTCCTTCAGGTGAATTTTGGCAAACTCCAAGCGGGTTGCCATGTGCTTTTTACTAAGGAGTGGCTTCTGTCTGGCCACTCTACCATACAGGCCTGATTGGTGGATTGCTGCAGAGATGGTTGTCCTTCTGGAAGGTTCTTCTCTCTTCACAGAGGAATGCTTTAGCTCTGACAGAGTGACCATCGGGTTCTTGGTCACCTCCCTGACTAGGGCCCTTCTCCCCTGAACACTCAGTTTAGATGGCCGGCCAGCTCTAGGAAGAGTCCTGGTGGTTCCGAACTTCTTCCATTTACGGATGATGGAGGCCACTGTGCTCATTGGGACCTTCAAAGCAGCAGATATTTTTCTGTACCCTTCCCCAGATTTATTCTCAAGACAATTCTCTCTTGGAAGTCTACAGACAATTCCTTTGACTTCATGCTTGCTTTGTGCTCAGACATGCACTGTCAAGTGTGGGACCTTATATAGACAGGTGTATGCCTTTCCAAATCATGTCCAATCAACTGAATTTACTACAGGTGGACTCCAATTAAGCTGTTGAAACATCTCAAGGATGATCAGTGGAAACAGGATGCACCTGAGCTCAATTTTGAGCTTCATGGCTAAGGCTGTGAATACTTATGTACATGTGATTTCTTAGTTTTATATTTTTTATAAATTTGCAAAAATCTTTAAAAAAACTTTTTCCACTCTGTCATTATGGGGTATTGTGTGTAGAATTTTGAGGGAATAATGAATCTATTCCAGTTTGGAATAAGACTGTAACATAACAAAATGTGGAAAAAGTGATGCTCTGTGAATTCTTTCCGGATGCACTGTATATATACACAGTGATTCATATAATCAGTATAGCCAGGTTATGGGGGGGCTGCAGGGGATACTGTACCCTGCCCCCCCCTCCGGCAGGCCCTCCCCCCCAGACCAGGGCACACAGTCATCACTAACTCGGCCTCTTGTGCAGCATCAGAACCAGGCAGCTAGATTGCAAAAATTATAGTATGTAGTGCAGGCAGAGACACAGCAGTATCAGGTTTCAGAGAGAGTAAGACACATGCACACACAGAGTCCCCCTGAGTCCTGTCCCAGTGTGTAAGTAGTACAGAGGCTGCTGCTATTCTTGCATGTGAAAAGATAAATTATAGATTTTATTTTTCTATTTGTATTTTAAGGTAAGGTTGTTTAAATTGTCTTTGTTCCACTAAAATAATACTTTATAAAAAAAATAGTTGTCTCTCAATTAGATGGAGTTATAAACAGTACCCAGACATTATTAAACCCCCCCAAGGCTTAGTTCATCCCTGATCGTCAGTTTGGATTCTAAAGATTAAATTGACCAACAAGAACTGCATGTGTATGTGCGACCAAATAATTGATGATCAATCACTTGATAGGGACCAAACATGCTCTAACAGTGTGTGTGGTCTTCAGATGACCACACTAATGATCGCACTAATTAGAAAATGCCTAATTAGAAAGTGTATTTGTGTAACATCATTACCCCTCCTCTAAGCCTAACTCTTAAGCCTGTCTGTGTGTGCCAATGTACCATAGTGAGGTGCCCAGTAGTGCAATGTATGGAATGTGGTCCCAGTAGTGCAATGTATGGGATGTCGTCAGTATCCTGGTGGTCAGCATGCTGGTGGTCATGTAACCGATGCAGGAATCCCGACACCATTTGTAATACCAGCGGCAAATACTGCCGACATCCCGAAAGTAAGTATTGGGGGGATAGGGCCCGGTGGGGGTTTGTATTACGCACTAGAGGGGGAGTTAGACGTAGCTTCCCCCTCTCCCCGAGTCTTAACCCTAGCCGTCACCCCCACTATCTTAGCCCTAGCTGCTACCTTAGGTGAGTTAAGGTTAGGGTAGGGCACAGGGGAGGGTTAAAATAATTACTCCGTCCCCTGTCAGCATTCTGAAGGTTCGGTGTTGGTCATGTGACTGTCGATATCATGACCGCCGGTCACAAGTGTTGCACCCAAATGTGCATTAGGGGGCCACACAGGTAGTAATGATTTTGTATAAGATAGCAGCAATCAGCAAACAATAATGACCCAGCCATGAGCTCTGTAGAACATGTTTCAGTAGTGTATCTCTGATGGGTGCATGATGTGCTCTCTTGGGAGCGCTAATGGGTCTGAGACCAGTTAGTGCCTGTAATTGTTTTTTTTATTTTTATTTCTTTTATTTCCCTTTTTTGAGTGCATAGAAAGTAAACTATCAGGTTCTAAATTCTGTTTTTCTAATGCAATTTAGTAAAAGAAAAGAAAGGAAATATATTGTTGACTATGGGTGATATCCTATTAGCCCCGATGCTCTTTCGGACAGTAAAATCGGACGGAAATCGCAATGTTTGACCGATGGTTATTATCGCGGTACCCAATTAGAGCCCATTTCTATCGGTTGAAATTGACCCGCAATCGTGCGATAACATATGGGATCAGGAATAAGTCCTCCAATCCCATGTGTTATTGCAGCTCTGGCCTGAGGCACCTGAAGCATAATACCCATTAAGTGCCGACATTGGGAGAAAACGATGTCGGCATTGATAATAAGATAGCTCCCAGCGATTTTATTAGCAGCGGGATAGTACTGCTGATGTGTGTTACAGAACCTTTTTCCTGTGTGACCTTACTGCTAAATATCACCATTTATATTCTCAGATAGATTCAGAATGCTGTCATTAAATGGTTCACATGCAGGGTTAATCGTTTAAGAGGAACATTTCTTTGATGACCTATTGAAAGTGATTAGGTGATTGTTCGCCTACCTCCAATGCACTAGTAAAAATCTTAAGAAAAGACTACACCAACTATGTTACCATGACGTACCAAATTACATTTGTTTTGACTCAAGCTCATTATGATTAAACCTGCGCTCTACCAAATATAAGAAGTTTGTCTACTCAGAACAATACATCAGGAAGAGCAGATAATGATGTTTTTTTTCTTTTTTATCTTTTTTTTGGGGGGGGGGGGGGGGGGGGGCACCAATATATACAGCATTTGTAGTTATACAAATAAACAGTGCATTTGGCTCTATTGTAATGTGGACCAATTTATCATGCGTAAAAAGAAACTAAATATAGAAAATTAAATACGTATAATAACAAAAAAAATCTATTTGTGGATGTGAAAGGGCTGATGTGGTAATGTTTACGTATTTCTATGAATTGTCTCGTACTATCTCTGCAGTGTTTTCTTTATGTCGCATTACTGTGTTTTACAGCCAAGTTATTTTCATGACTGTACATTTTTTATGCTATTTTGTAAATATTTTGTTTGTTAAGGGTCTTCTTATTAAATGATCAATTAATTACTTGCCTTCTTTATAAACCAAAATATTTATATGATTTATCCCAAATTATTAATTTTGAATCAAATACTCTGATCAGATGATTTTAAAGAAATTTTGGAAGAAAAAAACAGAGTACAGCCAGATAAATAAAAGTGTTGCACTTGGTTAACGCTGCAGTAAAGTATATGTGAATCAATATGTGATACATCTCTTAACTCTAGAAACAACAGGTCACAAATACTCAATGAAAGTGTTCAGCAAGGACGTTTGTAATGGCGAGTTGCGGAATATTTTACCGTCCAGCAAGCAGAACGATAACATAAGTAATTGGTTTCTTTAATACACCAAGTTTGTTGTCTAAAAAAAAAATCTAGATTATTATTTTTATATCCCATTTAGTATTATTTCATTTATGTGTTTGTTGCATGACTGCTTGATATATTTCTAAGAACGTATTCAGTTTGTAGTTTTGGTAATGAGCGTGAAAGCTTCTTAAGCTGAAAAGGATAAACGCTCAGACTGAAGGCATGTGGGAGCCACTCCTCTGAGTGGTTACAGACCTGCTGACTGGGTTTAAAGTGCTTACATAATCCTATGGCATTACCAGCTGGCATTGAAATGACGACCGGGGTGGCAGTTGGCGTTAAATTGCATCTGGAATGTAACCATATAAAACAACATTTAAACTGTAGAATCTGGAATCTGACGTTTCAGTACTGTTATAACATATGCTAAATACCTTATCTAAATTTGCTGGCAGCGGATGAAAACACAGACACTTAGTAGTAAAAATCCCATGATAAAAGTCTTGATGGTTAATCTTATCAATATGTGAACTGCAAATCTAAATCTACAGCCCCGAACCCTGATTATCTAGAGATTAATAGGATTTCTAAAGTAAACATTTCCCCAAAAAACATCACTGCATTTTAAATGATCCGCCTTGATTTTATCCCAAAGTGGTCATTTTATTTCAATTTTCTGCGTTTTAAAAGGAACACCTTGTGCGTGTCTGTAGCTGTGCCGCACAGCCTTGTCATTAACCAATCACCATAACAACTTGTTCTGAACATAGAATTCAAATAGTGAGGTATTATTAGTTTAGGACTCATTCCAATAAATATTATACATATTTAAGGATCTGTTTTGCACTAGAAGAACATGTTGGCTTTCCTGGCATAGAAGCAAGTCAGTGATATAAATATGGATTGAATGTCACTCATACACTTTAATACAGTATGGTATCTCTATAGTAAATATATCTATATCTATATCTATATCTATTTTGCTGCTTTAACTACAGTGTAGTATAGTATTGCCTACGGTATATATATATATATATATATATCTTGAAAAAGGAGGAGCGGCACTCGGCGTCTTGAAAATGACAAAGTGTATTTGAAAAAACACAGCAGTAGATTCCAACGTTTCGGGGCTTACATGCCCCTTTGTCAAGGGGCACACACCTTGAGAAAGGGGCATGTGAGCCCCGAAACGTTGGAATCTACTGCTGTGTTTTTTCAAATACACTTTGTCATTTTCAAGACGCCGAGTGCCGCTCCTCCTTTTTCAAGCTGTATCCTACCATTTATTCTGGAAAGGCACCAGCGCAGTGTTGGAATTACCCAGGGATTGCCAACTCATACATTTTCCATATATATATATATCATTTTTTTAATTTTTTTGAGCAATAGGTGCAGTATAGTACTGTATTGACAATAGTATATCTCCTATATAATAGCCCAGATCTGTGACTCTGCGACTGTGGATAATGCTGGGCATGGCTAGGAGCTCTCATTGGGTTAGCAGCAGGTCTATCACACCCAGTCCACAGCTGATAGGGTGAGAAACGCCCTTCCACACAGGTTACATCCAATGGGAGGCTCTGCCCTTTGGCTGCTGTGTGTTCCCATAGCAGGATTAACAATGCGGCTGATGGAGCTGCAGCTCCAGCTCCACACCCCAAAATAGGCCCACTGCATCTGCAGCAACATACCCTCCAACAATTTACACATAAAAATCGGTACAAAATAAAAAAGGGGCGTGGACATGGGTACAGTGACGTGGCCCCGCCCCTTTTCCTATACTTTCAATGGAAGTTTGGAGAGGCAAAAATCGGTACAGACCATAAAAAAAAGGTACTGTACCTGCCAAAAAGGTACAGTTAGAGGGTCTACGCTGTAGACAGGGGAAAAAAATCCTTTTACTGCAGCGTGCTGCTGCCAGTCCACCTGCCCCCTCCGGCATCAACAATAGTGACTGGCTACTTGGCTGCTGTGCGAGTCTCCGGGAGAGCCACTGCCAAAGGGAGGACAGCAGCTTATCTGCTTCCAGGAGGAGAAGCAGGAGAAGCATTACCCGCCCCTCCTCCACTCGCAGTACCTCCGGGCCCCATCCGCGGCACCCCCACACACATCCCTCAAGCACCCGCGGCGGCTCCGGACCCCCTCCCCCACCCGCAGTAAGGTAATACTCCATATAATACAAATATTGCACGCCCAAGGACGTGCAAGGGTTAAGGTGGCATAGCCCCTTACGATGGTGTGAAGAGCGCCCGTAGGGCGCAATGAATCACCTAGTATATTTTATATATTGTATCTGCATTAGTTGCACTATAAACAGCATTTCCAATTCTCTGAAGAGAGACTGTTGTCGAACATTGAATATAATGCATACATTTTTGTGTTACCCTGTTCAAGTTACTTGACTATAGCTGTACAGTGGTGAGGAATAGCACCATCTTCACTATTACCCTTTCACACCGCCGATTCGACATGGGTTACTGCTGGGTAGCCTGGGTCACTGCTTGGTATGAAAGGTTTCCAACCCAGGTAGCAACCTGGGTTGTACACAGCAACGACTCATATAATGGGCGGGGGGCAGTGTGAACAGTCTGACCTGGGTCCCATTCAGGGGTTAAAGTGGGCCGGAACGGGGCGGAACTGCGTTCCGTCAGTTGTATTGGGAGGCGGAACCAGTTCCGCCACCTCCAGCCCACTTTACCCGGCCATGGGAACTTTGTACAGGCTGCGCTGCCTGATTAGCCTGTTCCCGCTGTCACAGTCACTGCGCCGCGCCGCGCCTCCCACTTTAATAGATGGGGTGGGCGGGCTCCTTAGCCCCCGCTTCCACATGTACCCGCTGCTCCTGCTGGCCGCGGCGGCGGGAATGAGATCATGCAGTGCTATCACTGCATGTCTGTCTCTCCTGTCGCCTAAAGTGGAGGAGCTGTTGGAGCCCTGACAGGATGACCCATGCACGTGAATGAGGTAGAAAGGAGATGTGCGGGGGGGTGGGAGGGATAATGTCGCTATGCTAAGGATCAACTCTGGTGGGGAAGGGGGGGCTTGTTTTGGACTATATGTGCTGGGGGGCTGTGTGTGGGGGTTATATGTGCTGGATGGGGCTGTGTGTAGGACTATATGTGCTGGGAGGGCTATGTATGGGACTATAAGTGCTGGAGGGAGCTGTGTGGATGGGACTATATGTGCTGGGGGGGCTGTGTGTGGGACTATGTTCTGAAGGGCTAGCTCTGTGGAATTATATGTGCTGGGGGTGGGCTGTTTGCAGAATTATATGTGTTGCGGGGGACAGCTGTGTGTGGGACTATATGTGCAGGGGGAGCTGTGTGTGGGGTTATATGTGCTGAAAGGGGGGAAGCTGTGTGGGGGATTATACGTGCTGGGGGGGACGGCATGTGGTATTATAAATGCTGGGGGGACGGTGTGTGATATTATACGTGCTGGGGGGGAGCTGTGTGTGGGATTATACGTGCTGGGAGGATAGTGAGTGGGACGTGCTGAGGGGAGTGCTGTGTGTGGTATAAACTGTCAGGGAGGGAGAGTTGTGTCAGGGATAAAATCAGAGGTTAAACTGAGCCGGAACGGGGCAGAACGCAGTTGCGTCAGTTCCAATTGGAGACAGAACGCAGTTCTGCCTCCTCCGGCTCACCTAACCCAGAATGTGAGCCGCATGGGGATGCCGGGCGCCCTCTGAGGTTGTGTTACCAGCGGGCACCCGCACCTTCCCCTCAGCGGCAGCCGGAGCTCACTCTGAGCTCAGGTTTCCACTGTGTGCGGCTGTGTGCAGCCCGCCAGGGTTTAGAGGGTGCTACTGCAGACAGTGAGTCAGTCACTGTCTACAGCTCCGTTGCCGCCCGCCATACAACTGTGATAAACGCAGAGTTAAATGTGCACACGGCAGAGACGTGCGGTGAGCTAAATCGCTCAGGAGGCACTGACTAGCACCAGAGCCCGTTCAGCACTGACAGTGTTGACCCTGCCTCCATGGTTAATGTGTGCGCAATGGGACGCGAGGAGGTCACTCCGCACGCCCACCAGCCAGCTCTCTACCTCTGTGCGGCCATGATGTGAGGAGAGACGGAGGAGCATGCTGCTCCTCTTAGAGGACTGGACCTGTACAAGTCACGGGGAATTCAAATGTTTGAAAAGTCGGTTTTGTGTGTGTGTGTGTGTGTAATTGTGCACATATACAAATCTGTGTGTCAGTGTGCCCCTGGTCACTGTATGATGGGTCAGTGTTCCTCTATCTAATCTATGTATGTGTGCACTGGCATATTTTTTTTTTTTTACAGAGCTAGCGGTACGCTGCGGTGGGTCATAACAAAGCAGGAGGAGGCAGTCCGGCCGGAGTAGAGGAGGGGGGCCCCTCCCCTTCCCTTCTCTCGGATACTGTTTGACTTGCCAGACCTCCGAAGCAGGGCCGGCTCGAGGGACATTCAATCGCCTGCCAGTGCTGGGACCATGAGACTATGTTCTCCAGAACCTTCCACTGTGTCCAGAAATGATTGGCTCTCTTACTGCAGGTCAGAGAAGTTCTCTCTTTCCTCTCCCCTCTCATGTAAACAGCCATTGTTTTTTTTTCTGCGTGTCTCTCCCCCGAATACTTTCCCGTCATGTCCCAGTGAGCCCTTTCAACCCAATTTACCTCCTTTACTCCCTCGTACAGAGACCTCGGATACCCTCTCCCTGTCACACTCTGCTTGTCACCTTCTCCCCATCACCCTATGCCTCTCCCTGTCCTCCTCTCCCAGTCTCCCTCGGCTTGTCGCCCCCTCCCCATCACCTTCTGGCTCTCCCGGTCACCCACTGCTTATCACCCTCTCATTTTCACACTCTACCTTTCTCTTTCACCCACTCTCCGTCACCCTCAGCCTCTCCCTATTATCAACTTCTCCCTGTCACCTTCTCCCGGTTACCCTCTCTCTGTCACCCACTCTTCTCCGTCACACCCTGATTACTACTGTGCTGTGTAATGTGAATAACGGACGCTACTGTGTGGTGTTATGTGAATTGGTACTATTCTGTGGCCGCGCCTGGCAGCTGTACTGGGGGCATAACTACATGGGGCATCTGTACTGGGGGCAGCTTCTGCTGGGGACATAACTATAGGGGGCAGCTTTTACTGGGGGCATAACTACAGGGGGCATCTGTACTGGGGGCATAACTACAGTGGGACAGCTTCTACTGGGGGCATAACTACAGGGGGCAGCTTCTACTGGGGGCATAACTACAGGTGGCATGAACTACTGGGGACAGCTTCTACAGGGGCATCTGTACTGGGAACATCTGTACTGGGAACATCTGTACTGGGGGCAGCTCAAAGTAATTGAAATTAGGGATACTATTGGGTGACCATGTCCCTTTCTTTTTGGGACCACGCCCCTTTTTTTCGCACGGCGCGCACAATCCCTTTACGGCTCGGGTGTGGGGGGTGGGTGGGGAGGGGTGAGTTCCACCACCTCTCCAGGACCACTTTAAGCACTGGTCCCATTTATAGTATAGGAAGAGCCGGATTCCCAGTGCTTATACTGTAGATGACCATCTGCAAGTGCTGGCAGAACATTTTAAACTGCTCCCATAGAGGGCCAGCAACAGAAATCTTGGGGCCCCATACAGTGATATCTCTGGGGCCCCCTCAGATGATTATATATTTTTTTTAAAGAGCAACGGAATTGGCTGTGCTATATTACGGTTAATGTCACTGAGGCTGTGCCCACACTGCCTACAGATTGCTGCCATATTTGGACAAGATAGCTCACATCCCTGCAAGGCCCTAAGCAGCATATCCTTGAGGCCACTCTGATCCTTGGGGCCGGTACAGGTGTCCCCTTTGACCCAACCTGTCACCGGCCCTGCTCCCATACACAGTATAAATGGCACCGACTCAGGAATAACATGGGATCAGAGCTACAATGTAAGTGGGGTCTGACCCAGATTGGAACAGTCAGACCTGGGATTTTGGTGTGAAAGAGGTATAAGCCAGATTTGATGCCTACATTTTAATCGTGAAGAATTTAACTATTTCCAAGTCTCGTTTTTTTTAAATGTCATTTAAAGTTAAAATACGATATACATGTGTTTTTCCTGAATGCAGAATATTTAATTATTTTAATCGACAGGGTTAAGGGGAAAGGGCTCATGTATTCTAGTAACATTGTTTTTTATTCATTGTATGTGTTGTATACAAGATATTAATGGAACAAACTAGCACTTTGTAATGTGTTATGTTAGGTAGGTTACACTGCCTTATTCTCTAACACTTGTCAGCATTTCTTGTTACACTCAGCCCATACAGCTTTTTATAACACGTCTCTAAAATAAGATAATCCTTCAATATAATATCCCTTTAATTCAGTTGTAACGTGTCAGACTATGAGATTGATTTGGGATGAATGTAGGAAACGGCCTGCTTGTCACATCATGTACCAAATGGGTGTAAGTACTGATGGTACATCATATTGACAATGTGTTAATTCACTTAAAAAGCTCTCTGTCAAAATAAGTGAACCTCTAATATTTTAAACTGGAATCATGATTCTATTTACACTATGGTGCCCTTAGGTAATGTGCCACTATGTCCCCAATTGCACAGTGATAACGGCAGAAGAATCAGGCTGGTGTTAGTGTTTATTTATAAATTGTATGAGAATTGTGCATGTTTAAGTTTGAATGGACATCTCTAGTATGGAGTGATTTGGGCTACTGTCCTTCATCCGACCTTGTTCCATAGGTGACTTACTGTACACATACTCTGCTCCCAGCAATCATGTCCCACTATGTGAGGGTGGCAGCTTATATAACGGGTTCATCTCCTGGCTGGTCTCATAGGATGATATCTCTCTCTCTCTCTCTCTGAATCCCCTGAGTCTCCAGTTATTATTACACAGTGTTCCACAGCGCTGCACAGTGGGAAAAGATAACATACATAAAACAGAGACATTAAAGGTAGATGAATTTTATGGAAACATTTAAACACTGGGTAGGATGGGTCCAGCTGATTGCAGATCTAACATTTTAATAAATATAAAGCATTGCTGAGATAAGAGTATCGAGTGGTTCAGAGTGGAGTAGGGTGGGATGCATTAGTTTGGGTAGTATAGGAGGCAGTAGGGTAAGCTCTGATACATACATGAGATGGGTTTCCAGAGCATGATATTTGAAGGTTGTGAGAGCATGAACTGGCATGGTAGTAGGTAGCAGCTCGGGAGAAGTCTTGTAGGTTGGAGTGAGAGGTGGTAACCACAGATGAGACATAACAAGTATCAGGCCAGAGGTAGATGCAAGAGGGCAAGAGGGAGAGTATTTCAAAATGAGATTTGAGTCGTATGAAGAGATAGTTTTAACTGGATACTAGAGAGCATGGGGAGTGAGTGTAGGGATCTGCACTGTGGTACGGCATATGAGGAGGGAAAGATCAGTCTTGTTGACTCTTTTTAGAGGGATAAGGTGAAGATTATTGGGTGAGGAAAATGCTTAATAAGGAGGTTGCAGTTGCCAAGGCAGGAGATGAGTTTGGAAGCTTGTTTGGTCTGTCAGCCGACTGCGCATGTGCAGAATGGTGCTGGGGTCCTGTAAGAGAGGTGCAGGGATCGTATTAGTGATGGCTTCATTTCTAGCACGCAGCAGGGATGGCTCCTTTCAGAGCCCATGTCAATGCGTGTGACTATTAATACATCCAGGCTGTACGTAATAGCTTATTGCCGCTGTAAGCATTGAGAAGAAACTAGAATTACTTGGTTAGAGTCCGATAATAATTAAATATGCCCCATTGTGTGCTTACTTTTGTGCAAGTGTGCCTAAATGACTAAAATAGGTGACCCTAAAGTGGTGGTAGGTTGGACTTTGATGCGGCAGTTTTACTGCTTTATCCTGTGGATATTCACGTTTATCTTAGTTGATTTATTTAATGAACATTTTAAGTTTAGTCTTGTTTTTAGTGACTTAAATGAAAAGTATGATATGCTAAAACCCGCATTACCATACTTATCTGTTTGTTGTTGTTTTTTGCCATTTTAACACTCTGTTTATTTTTTTCTAGGTGACATTTACAAAGAGAAAGTTTGGGTTAATGAAGAAGGCTTACGAGTTGAGTGTTTTATGCGACTGTGAGATAGCTCTAATCATCTTCAACAGCACTAACAAACTATTCCAGTACGCTAGCACGGATATGGATAAAGTTTTGCTGAAATACACAGAATACAACGAGCCGCATGAAAGTCGAACAAATTCTGACATTGTAGAGGTAAGACTATGTTTAGTGTGCTAATTGCTGTTGTATTTTATAGCTGTCGGCTATACAAACATATATGTGTAGTAGAGTAGTAAATATACCATTGTACAACCGAATATACAGTAACAAGCAACTTTGTGTTGAATATGTGTTGCGATCTGGTGCAAGCCAAAACACTATGCAATACTGCACAAACCAGAGCCGGCCTTAAGCATAGGCAAACTAGGCAAATACCTAGGGCATTTGGTATGCTTAGGGGCACCAGCAGCTTCTGCTGATTAAAATGATATGCGGCATGCCTATATTCTATGTGTGACTGCGGCTGTATCTGCATACGAAATGCTACGTTGCTGTGTATTCCTGGAAATCACTGTAATGTAGCATTTCGTATGCAGATACAGCCGCAGTCGCACACAGAATATAGGCATGCTGCATATCATTTTAATCAGCAGAAGCTGTTTGTGCATCCTAGCCACATAGCAATGCAAATAATATGCATTTTCATTAAAGAAAAGGCACCCGACGTTAGCAGAGCTGCCAGCTGACTCATGCCAGGCATGTCCTGCAGAACTAGCGGCGGTGCTAGGGGGCACCAGCCAAAATCTTGCCTAGGGCATCATATTGGTTAGGGCCGGCTCTGGCACAAACTCCAGCTGCTGAGTAATGGTGCATGTGGATGTAGGCCGCTTGATCAGTACTCAGTGTCACAGACACCTGATTGATACTATAGATGTAACCACACTTATTCAGCCTGCAGCTTGGCATATTCACTGCAGTCCAGGCTCGCCATGTGTGCCCGCGTCTAGGATGTGCGCGTGCGTCTAAGTACGCGCACCTATAGGAATACATGGGTGACGTACCAAGCTGCAGCTAGGTGTACTAAGTCGCACTCCCTGCAGGATGGATGAGCGGGGCTACATCTGTATGTTTTCAAAACAAACGGCCTGTTGGGCTTCTGTCTATTGTTGTGGCATAATACACGTATTTCTCTACTAAATATTAGATTTTTACATGTTTTATATTTGCAGCCCTCTCACTCGGATAATGGGACGGACAAGTGTTAGTTGTATATGTTAAGGTCATGTGCTCATCAGAATCCCCATGCGTGGATGATCATGCGTGGATGCATCTCAAGATTTGCTTATTATTCATTTGTTTCTTCCATGTGTACTAGAGGCCTTGTATATAGATACATGATAATGCCGAGGATGCCATCTTATTGCTAATTCGTATTGACCCCACCAGATGATGGTGCTTCCTTCTTTCATTAGAGTTGCAGCTGTATTATGTTGGCACTATGCCTTAGGCTCTAGCTGGGTGGTCTACCTGCATGCCACAGTGTCCCGTGGCGGTGGAGGTTTGGGGTCCCCTCTCACCCACTGCTCTGCTTAGTTGAGCAAGTCAGTGTAATGTAGAAAAGCCAGTGCTATATACATAAATAAATATATATATATATATATATATATATATATATACTATCTGGCGGAGGTAATATAGCTATCCAACTAGAAGTCTTATCTGTCTACAGTCTCCGTTATGGAGGAGAAACTGCAGGGCTCTATCAAACACCTCAGCTCACTATGAAAGTTTGTGTGAAAGAGCTGTGCATATACAGTATCGCTTTAGGCTGGGGTTCCTTGGGCACGCTGATATCAGCGCACCTCCAGCAGTGACTGCCCAGACCACAACTAACAGGAGACAGCACTCTCCTGTCCAAACAAGATGGCCGACGCATAGCTTTTTTTATTGGTTAAATTGCTAAACTATTAGCTAAAATGTATTTTTATTTTGTTGTTATGGGTGTACGTCTCTTAAAGTGAAATGATTCAACAAGGTGCACTGTGCAGTATGAGAATGTCACCTGTTACTTTTCGTTGATAGGGAGGAAAACTGTGTGCCAACTATTTACAACAAGATGAAAGTTTATGCAGAGCATTGGACTCTAACATATTATATATAATAAAATAGGAAACAAAAACTAGATATCGTATCTCTGCCAGGGGCTCTTTGAGAGAGGAGGAGGCCCATGTGCAGACTCCATCTGGGCCCCCTCCTCTCTAGCCAGCAGCACTGTAGGCTCTGGGCACCAGGGTCACTAAGAGACACTAGCGCTGTCCCAGAGCCTAGTGTGCATTTGCAGATCTCCGGGAAAATGGTGCAGCGGACATTTTCCCAGAGATTTTCTTACTGCGCATGTGCAAATCTCTGGAAAAATGGCCGCTGTGCCATGTACCGGAAATTTGTTAGAGATGCTGCCTCCAGCAGGGGACTCCGGTGAGGGAAGTTTTTAAAAATTGGGTGCAGGGGTTGTGGTGTGGGCTCCCCCTGGACCACTGGGGCCCATGTGTACAGCACACACTGTACCCATTGTAAATACACCATTGATCTCTGCCCTAAATATGGTCACTTAAAGTGGGCAGGCATAGTTGCTGCTAATAGTATGCATTGCTCGCAATAAAGACATACATACATTTATCATTGAACCATGCTTGCCTACTCTACCGGAATGCCATTGGAGGGCTAAGAAATGTCTGGGGAATTCTCCTGCAGTACTTGGAGGGTATTACAGCCTCCCTAATTCTGTCCAATTCCAGAGTGAACTGGTCGATCTGTGGGCTATATGACACATTTGGCAGCAAACCCCATCTCTGTATCCCCTGCCGCATAATGCCATGCACTGGGGGTGAATTCACAGTGGATCATTAAGAACTTGACAAAGATACAACAGTTTTGCTGACAATGCTATATATACTGGGTAAAATACACCCAGTATATATATGCATTGTTAGTTATGTATATCACAAACAATGACATGTGTTTACTGATTAAGGGGTCTATTCATTTAAAATATGAAAACTGAATTGTTACTTATCGCTATACATCACATTGGTTCGATGTGATATATAGCTTTGGTAAGTAGCAATTCATTTATACTCGCCTTTCTGGCTATGTAATGTGGTATCCTGGGTTCCAGCAGTGCCATCAGCTCCTGCGGTCCCCCTCTGTAGTGTTGGAGTTAACCAGTGAGTCCCTCTGCCGATGCATCAGCTCCTGAGGTCCTAGGAAGCTGCTGTAGCATGAATAGCACAAATTAGAAAAAAGCACTGTTTAAAAAAAAAATAGAGCTTTCCTCTACTTCATGAATAGACCCCTAAAGGCACAGTGGCAGAGACCATAGGGAGAGTGTGTGAGACTGTGGGCTGTGTGTGGCACTGTGTTGTGTGTTCAAATACCATGTAAAAAAATAAAATTAAAATAAAATTAAATAAAACTGTTGTATATTCAACCACCGTGTAAAATCATTTAAAATAAAACTGTTGTGTGTTGTTCAGGCACTGTGTTAAAAAATATGGACCTGTCAATAGAAGAGCAGGAGCAGCAACCCAGTACTAGTGCAGGGGCTGTTAACAGTCATGAAAGTACATCAACATCTACTGAAGGTGATCCAGGAAACACAAAGTTTAAGAAAGGGCAACTGAAGTCTAAACAATATTTTACAATGTTAAAGAAAACGTCACCTCTAAAGGGAAATTGTACTGCTGAAAAATGTACAATTGCCAAAGTGCCATACACCATACACAGTGGCAAGGGGAGGCTCAGGTCATGGCCTTTGTTTTTATGCAAGTCTTGACAACATTTTTGAATGCATCTGTACCATTTGTGAGGCTAAAGTTAGTGGAGGTAGGAATGTTAACCATCTAGGAACCTCCTCCCTGTCAAGTTCATGCAAATTTTTTCTTAAAATCTGAAAAATTATCGGAGGCAGTACTTCCCAAAAAAATTGGTTTGTGGGGGCCCAAACAAACCAAGCACTTCATCCTCAAAAGTGGCAGCTTCACAAACCAAGTGCTTGGTTTGCTAAACCATGCATGTCATTTTTAATATCCAACATAAGGGTGGGTGGGGGCCCAAGGACAATTCCATCTTGCACCACTTGTGGACTAGATTTAGGAGATAAACATTGTATTATCACTCATAATCAGACTGGTGCACCTCATAAATGTACTCCAGGGGTGTGTTACACAATTAGAAAGGAGGGAAAGGGGCAGAATGATAAGCAGTCAGTCTCCTAATACTTGTTAGTGTAAGATAGACTGATTTTGAGTTTGCAGCTCTGCAGTGAAACTATTCATTTTATTGGCTTCTTTTGCAACCCTTGGCTATTAATATTTTTGATGCTCGTCTTGTAAAAAAAATGCATTTTGTAAATTAAATTCATCAACTGAAATAAATTAACCAGAATCAATCAATCAATCAATCAATCAATCAATCCATCAAGGCTTTACCTGCCTGCCACTACATACATAGCCCACCTCCATTTCCCTGTACTACCCTGGTGCCTCTCCTTTGGAAAACATTCTTTCTTTGGAGTTGTATAGTTTATTAAACTGTTACTGCTGTGCCACATGTCTGCCACTGCTGTGCCACAATGTTTCATAGATTTGCTATATTCTTTTAAATTGCTGTCTGTTTTTGCCGCTGCTTTGTCACTTTGTTTAGCCAGACAGTCTTTGGCCAATATTGGTGGTCAAGATTGACTCAAAATTATTGGAAAAATAGGCCCAAATTACATGATTTTAGCTGTTTTTAGCAATTTCCTAAAAAAAAATCCAGATCTAAGACCAAAACCAAAATATGTAAGGGTGGATTTGCCAAAACCGTAAAATAAAACCAAAACACTGAGGGTGGTTTTAGCAAAACCAAAACACGAGGGTATGCGCATATCTCTAGCTGTAATATGCGGATTTGCTTTAACTTTTCAGATTATTTTGCTCAGGAAATTATTCATTATCAGTGCATTCTGCTTAGGTTGTACTGAACCAACATCCAATCAGCAATTAACTGGCATCTGTCTAGTGCAGGCCTGGCCAACCTGTGGCTCTCCAGCTGTTGTAAAACTACAAGTCCCATCATGCTTTGCCACAGTTTTGCTATTAGGGAATGCTAAAACTGTGGCAAGAAATGCTGGGACGTGTAGTTTCACAACATCTGGAGAGCCACAGGTTGGCCAGGCCTGGTCTAGTGCATATTAGTGAATGAGAACAAGTTTTTGACTGGTTGTTAATGGCTCACTACAAATCTTTTTTCTATAGGTTTTAATTTATGCTTTTTTTTACTTTTTTTTTTTTTGGGGGGGAGTTTTAGGTTTGGCCCATTCTTTAATACATTCTCCGAACTTTGTGAGTTTGGAGAAGTTTTAATAAAGCTAACTAGTGACAAAAATGATAAGTATACATAGAAACACAAAACACACACAAAAACAAATACACCCAGGCAACGCCAGATGCAACAGCTAGTATGTCATAAACAATGACATCAAATTATTTTCATTAGTAAAATATTTTCTTTTCTATCAACATATACATCACATTATGTCCCATTTCAAAAGTGAGCATAGCGGCAACTTCCAGATGAAATTATAGACCTGATAGAAGTCAGATATTTTATATATAAACTAACATATGTTTTGCCGTTTATTTATTTATTTATGCTTATTTCTATTTAAAAGGTGTGCAGATAATATTCTTTACTTTATATACTATGCGATGGCAAGAAGGCTGCTTTTGTTACCCTTCCCGTTATTACAGGTCTATTACTGAAGCAATGTCTCTGAGGTTTGTTCTACGTTCTGGCCTCCGTTCTCGGCAGCTCCATCATGCACATATGTAGGTAGCAATCTTGGGCTTGTTCATACAGTATCCTCAAGACCACCCGTGATCCAGCCAGAATAAACAAGAACATAGGGAAAACGTTGTGGTGTGTGCAGTTTACACAGTGCAGAACTCTAAGAACTGTGAGGAACAGTCCAGCTCACCTTATTCGGTGTCTCTGCGGTGTATCCCAAAAATCATTGCTGAAGGGGCAAAAAAGTAACAGGAGGGTGGCCTCTGCAATGTTAGACACGTACAGTAACTGCATTTACATTCTCCTTTAAACCTTTCTGGTCCAAATACTGTATGCATCTATATCCAACACTATTATTTATTTAGACCATGACTATAAACTAAATTTGCCTGATTTTACATTTGATGGGATTTGCCGGGATAGCAAAATAATTTGCTGTGTTCTGGCCTCCGACTGTATCATGTTGATGCAATTCGTCACATATTGCATTATCAAGTCACTGGGAGACCTCACTTCACCAGGATTCTGGGAGTAGAGCAGAAGTCTTCTGGACATTCTAGGAGAGTAGGCAAGAATGATATAAATAACTTCAGTGGTCTCAAACACAAAAGACCAAAACTTGTAAAACAGATTATAAATGACTTGGGGGAGATTTACCAACGCTTGAAGAGAGATACGGTGAAGAGAAATAAAGTAACAACTAATCAGCTTCCAACTGTCATTCTACAGGCTTTTTGAAAAGTGACAGTTAAGCTGGGTACACACTAGGGTGTCTATTCATGAAGCAGTAAAAAGTGTGGAGAAGTAAGCCAGTGGAGAAGGTGCCCATGGCAACCAATCAGTTGCTCTGTATAATTTTATGGTATGCAAATTATAAATGTTAATTCAATGCTGATTGGTTGCCATAGGCAGCTTCTCCATCGGCTCACTTCTCCACACTTTCACTGCTTCGTGAATAGACCCCTAGATGATTCGTCCACATCATCCAGTGTGTATGCACTATTGTGTGCTCCCATGAGTCGTTCATTGTGTCTTTTGGTCGGCCCTATGTGCTGCTCAATCTGAGGATATCATTAACGATGTTTAGCACATCGCACAGCGTGTACACACTACCTACATATATACTTAATATATCTTTAAGGACCAAGCGACCTAGTGATGCATAATATATCATTCTGTTGTTAGCACGATTGCACAGTGTGTATGCACTATATCGCAAGAGAGTTCTAGGAAAATCGTTGATGACAATGCATCGTTTGCCCATTGTCTAGTATGTACCCAGATTTAGATGCTGATTTATTGGTACATTATCTCTCTACTTTATATCTCTCCAAGATTTGATAACTCTCCCCCCACTGTTCCTAGTCTTTTAGCTTATGCGCTATTTTTTTTAATTAACGTATTTTTTAATATTTTTTACTAACATAGCCCTTCATACTTTCTTCTAACTAATCTTCAATATTCAACTTATGGAGTACTTCCCCCATTTAGACAATCGTGACTTGATATATAGAGGTTTGATAGCCCTGCTTGTTGTCTGCTTGTCTACAGTCAAAGGCTCATGAATATTCATATTTCCATGAGAATGTTACCATTCATGCATATGTTTGCCTGTAATGATCTAGAAATGCAAGAAATGTGAATTTTACCAAGTTTCAGTGTTTCATCTGCAACAGAATGCCTGCTTTTGTGTCAATACTGTGATTAAAACTGTTGACTGAATAAACTGTTGACTGAGCAGCAATCTGCTTATATATTTTTATATATATATCTATATCTATCTATCTATCTATCTATCTATCTATCTATCTATCTATCTATCTATCTATCTATCTATCTATCCATCTATCTATCTATCTATCTATCTATCTATCTATCTATCTATCTATCTATCTATCTATCTATCTGGGATGCAGTCAGTTTACCTCCAATCAAAATCCCGACGTTCAAAATCCAGACACCAAGTGACCGATGGTCAAAATCCCGGCAAGGTCAAAATCCCGACATGGACAAAATACCGACATTTAAAATACCGACAATGTCAAAATACCGACATGTAAAATGCCGACAGGTCAAAATACCGACATGAGTTTTTCATGATTTTTTTCTTTGAAACCGACTTGTTCATACTTTACCATCCCAGTGGACCTGGAGGGGGAATATAATAGTGTGCCGAGCGCAGCGAGGCAGCGTGCCAGAAGCATTTCGAGCGCAGCGAGCCATGCGAGGGGACGCGGTACACTTTATATGGTGTCCATGTTGACTTATGTCGACATACACACAAAAAAAACAACAAAAACCGCATGTTGGTATTTTGACCTGTCGGCATTTTACATGTCAGTATTTTGACCTTGTCGGTATTTTAAATGTCGGTATTTTGTCCATGTCGGGATTTTGACCTTGTCGGTATTTTGACCATCGGTCAATTGGTGTCGGGATTTTGATTGGAGGTATTTCATACCGATCCCCTGTATCTATATATATGTATATATATATAGATATATATATATATTTTTTTTCAAGCAGAGAGGCAGTACACATAAATTTAGAGATGTATTGGTATATGATCCATGCATATATTGATTAGAACATTAAAGCAACAGTCGGAAATCCTGGTAAAGAAAAAAACAAATCAGAACTGTAATGACAAAGCAATTGGGCAATATATGTAATAATTTTTTATCATATATATATATATATATATATATATATTTATATTTATCAGATAGTAACATAAATGAAGTACATCTCTGACTTCAAGAAGCTATGCTCATAATGAAATAGCAATTAGTCAAGCAGGAACTGATTCAGGTTACGGCATGTGACATTCCACTCGAATCCATGCTGATCACCCACGTGCGCCTTTGACAGCAATCCTGCAATCCCATTTTCTTGATTGTCTTATTATGCATTAGCCTGTCAAATCTTAAGAGCAAGTAGCGAGGCTTGGTGATCTGGCTTTTGTCAAGTCACCTGTTGGGATGTTTTGAATAGGGCTGAAGAAAAAATAATCTGCCGTGACAATAATTTTTAAAGGTTGCAGAGGTAATGACTAGTTGTAACTTAATTATATTTTGGAAGTCTATGCCAATGAAGACATAAGATATGTTTCTGAATTGCTCTCCGAATAAGCGTTGTAACGATTTGCATTTGTCCCCTTATTTTACCCCTGGTTAGCAGTGTGGAAAGCAGTTTTGTTAGGCATCATTGAGCGCTAATCACCTAATCACCTTACTCTGAACATGATTTTTACTATTGGAACGTAATCATAAAAAAGACACTGTATTACAAACGGTACTATTTGTTCTATGAAAAAAGTGCAGGTACTCAGAAAAATGGTATCATACTCACTAAAGTTTCAAATGAATAAAAGAGTTCTGAGGCACATGTGCCTAAGCCTTGGAGAGTGATAAAGTGGAGAGAGATAAACTACCAACCAATCAGTTCCTAACTGATGACAGAAGCTAATTGGTTGGTAGTTTATCTCTCTTCATTTTATCACTCTCTAAGGCGGGGGCGTAGCCAGAACTTTGGGGCCCCATAGCAACATTTGGAAGGGGCCCCTGTCCAAATGCTTCTAGAGAGACCTTTCTGCCGCAGTTTTTTATTGTATGTCCCATAATAGTGCCCTATTTTACTCTATGAACTATAGTGAATTAGTAGTGCCCTAGTTCATATAATGTCACATTGTAGGGCTGCCAGTACACATTATGCAGCACAGTATATCCAATTCACCTTATCACATACAGTGTCCTCAATTAAAACGATGCCACACTATAACTACTGCCTTCACATCATATTGTGCCACATTAGTGTGGGGTCAGGAGGGTGGGGTCACGATGATGCAGATCAGGGCGAATCGCATCATTAGCCACCCTGACCTCACACGTTTCCTTGGTAAGTGGGTGACTGCAGGCGGGTGGCAGTCAGCTTCGGCAGACTTGTTCACTTTTCTGGGTGGCCGAAAGTTCTGATGTTTCAGGGGAGTAGACAAGTATGACTATAAGACACATGAACAGGTTGGAATTTAGAACCCATTGTTTTCCAATCCATATGTGGGGGTTTTAGCACAGCTGAAGCATTAGATTGTGCAGTACTCCCTCCACCAAATACACCCTTGAATGGCCACTTGCAGCAGTAGCACCTTAGTTGTGTTTCATCAATACAACTATTGTGTTACTGAATTCAATTGTTTTGCTGATTTATAGAGTACATTTGTCAGTCAGACTGTGATCACTGAATAATATAACAAGCCCGATGTGGCTACAGACATATAAACCACATTAATATGTCATTGCAATTAGTTCAACTTTATCCCTGAATGGAAATGGTTTCCCTATAGTACATGTCAGATATCTTCACAGATAACTGGTAACATTGATTAATAGGCTGCCATACAGGCAAATCTATCAGCAATGAAGAGTAACTTAGTGCCCCAGGAAGGTACTATTGCTCGGTGGGGATCCGGTCTGAAGATCGACAGTGTCTAGGTCGACAATGTTTAGGTCGACCACTATAGGTCGACAGTCACTAGGTCGACATGGATGGAAGGTCGACAGGGTTTCTAGGTCGACATGTGCTAGGTCGACAGGTCTAAAGGTCGACATGAGTTTTTCAATTTTTTTTTCATTTTTTTCATTTTTTCATACTTAACGATCCACGTGGACTACGATTGGAACGGTAAAGTGTGCCGAGCGGAGCGAAGGCACCATGCCCGAAGCATGGCGAGCGAAGCGAGCCATGCGAGGGGACGCGGTGCACTAATTTGGGATCCCGGTCACTCTACGAAGAAAACGACACAAAAAAATAAAATCCTCATGTCGACCTTTAGACCTGTCGACCTAGCACATGTCGACCTAGAAACCCTATCGACCTTCCATCCATGTCGACCTAGTGACTGTCGACCTATAGTGGTCGACCTAAACATTGTCGACCTAGACACTGTCGATTTGATGAACCACACCCGCTCGGTGTAGGATTTCAATTTGGCAATGATTACATTCACTGTAGCACATGTAGTAACAGCTCTGCAGAACAAATGGATTTGACCTGTATTCTTATGCTCCTAAAGTCATGTATCATTAATGTTATTTGTTGAATTGTTTCATTTTTAATAGAGATAGTACTTCACTTGTACCCAAATCCATCATCTCTTTTCCTTTACAGTTGTTCCTATTCTGGGTCTGTTATATAAATCTGAATAGATATCCATGCTTTTTTAGGTTCTTACCTATGTATAACTTTCTCTGCAAACCTAAGAGTTCCAAAAATGTCATCGTTGAGTAGTTTTTCGTAAAAAGAACCCAAAAACATTATTCATCTCTTAAGTGTAGAACTCACATTAGATTATAATCATTTAACTTTTAAAGATTCATAGGTAAGGAAACATTGTTTTGTAGTGCTGAGGTTTTCAGCATGTTGTGTTGTTTATAGGTTTGTATAGGAAACTATTGTAATTTCGGTCTGGAATCTGCTGAATGTCACTAGTTGTAATATAAACAAAAATGCGTCTGATTGTTGAGTAAAACATACGTCACTTCTGAGAAACCATGCGTGTATTATTTATGTATGCTGTATGTAATGTTAATTTGATCTTCAATTTACATTAAGACATATGGTACCATTTACTCCATTGTGTGCAAGGAACCTGTACTATCTGCATGTTTACATGTGTACGTATTCATCCCTACAGAAAAGCAACCATATTTGGTATAACAAAATGCTTCTAACAGTTAGAAATACACATCCATTTATACCAAAAACATAATAATTTCTTCTGAATGGCTAAAGTATAAGCACAGATGTGTACTCTACTGGGATGTCTGGGAGGTTCACAAATTCATGGCCCCCGATAGAGTGTGCCAGCATACTGGGGAACTTGTTGATGCAACTTGTGGTGAATCGCATAATCGCGATCCAGTACCTCTGCTGCACGTTGCCACAAACTGCAGCATAGCAGAGGGTGGGGCCACCAACAGTGCCATACCTAGACATTTTGACACGTTGGTGCCCTGTGCCAGAAAGAGAACCCCCAGCCCACCCATGTTCAAAACAGGGAAAGGGCCGTGACTTCGTTGGGAAAGGGTGTGTCCACAGAATAGGACCAATTCACATTATACTGCACAGTAGGGCCCATTCTTCACATTATACCGCACAGTTGTAGAGTTTATTATATTTGTTCTAATTATCAGTATTCTTGGTGCTTATAGTGTGCACCTGCATTTTCCTTTTTTCTGTGTGACAGTACAAGTGTCAGCATTAGGGGTTTAGCTAGACCTATGGGAAAACCATTGCAAAATTTCCACGCCCCCCCACTACCATTGACAATCTGACTGACTCATTATTCACTGTGGCACTTACCCTCATATATACAATTGAAAATGAAATACTATTCAGTGCAGCCATGTTTTGCTTTGAACAGCATTGCCATTTTAAATCCCCTGCATAATAACGGAAGCAGCAGCATGGTACATTTACCTCCTATTGCCCTAAAGCTCGTTCGCATGCGAGCAGGGCCCTCTTACCCCATTGTCAGTCTGTTATTATCCAATCTCCTTTATCTCCTGACTCTGTTCCCAATTTTAATGTTAAAAATCTATAAGGGCAAGAAATATACCACCAAGGCTTGATTCATGGTACCATGCTAGTCGCACCTCCTATCTGGTCTTCTCGTCTGGCACCCCCTGGGGTGCCCTGGTCGACAGTTGGCAAATATGTGTATAAGTGACCAAGATGACACCACTGGGTATATATACTAAAGGTCAATTTTTATCGATTTCTATCAATTTCAAATTGATGAAATTCAATCTAAATCTAAATGTTGTGTTTCCAGGGCTAAAACACACAAATAAGAACATTTAAAACTTAATATAAAAAATCATCTGTTAATAAAAGTGTGTTTTAGCTCCTGAAACACATTGATTGTCATTGATTTTAAATTGCTAAAAATCAATGAAAATCGGTCTTTAGTAAATATACCCCTAACAGTTTAAATATTGTATGTGTCTTTGTTATCTAGTTGAGTACTAAATACTAACCAGTGACCACTGTTAGTTCTGAGTGGCTTCCTCTGTTGTGGGCACACAAACATCTTTCCCAGGAGGCGTTGCATCAAAGCTTGGATACAGTGGGGTTTCTAAAATTGGTGCATGGGCACCTGGGTCCAGGGGGGGGCGGGGGGGCACACACACTGCACACTCTGGGCTCATTTTTTTTACTACTTACCCCTCCAGAGTCCTGCACTGGCAGCTGCATCGCTACAAAAATCATCGGGAGAATTGTGCAGCGGCCGTCTATCCAGCGTTTTGCGTATGCGCAGTACAAAAATCAGTGTGAAAAATGTCAGCCGCGCACTAGACTCTGGTACAGCACTATGGTCTGACTCTAGTGCTCAAACTATATGTGCTGCCGGCTAGAAATGTGGGGACCCGGACAGAGACTGCACATGGGCCCTCTTCTCTCCTAATACTTCCCTGCTTGCAGAGAGATAAATTGGTTAGAGGTAAAGTACCAGCCAATCAGCATCTAACTGCCTTTTACAGACTGTATGAAAAATTGGTTGATACTTTTTCTCTGTTCTCTTTATCTCTCTCCAAGCTTTGATACATCTCCCCCTTATTCTTGCTTCAATTTTTTGTTGTTTTTTCCATTGCAAGTTACTGAAATCAATAACACATTTTATACAAATTAGCCTCTTCTTTACAGTCGTCAAGGAACGTGTAGGGCTCTTCTGAGTAGTAGCGGCTTATTTTCAGAACTCTATATTAACCAGTTTGTGTTTGTGGGTTTGAAGAACTTTGCAAAATTGACACTTGAACTGCATGTAGCTGAGCATCATGGGAACTGAAGTCATGTGTCAGCCCAAACCTGCATTTTACTGGTGTAAACTTGTTACAGTGCATTCATTTGTTTGATGCTTGAAGTCCTGTTTGTACACTTGCAGACGTGTCTCTTCTTTCAGGAAAATCATGTTTGGCTGACAGTTTGGAAAAAAAGATACATGTAATATTCTCATATTGCAGCAGTGGAGCATTTGTTTCAATCTGGCCATTGAATAATGCTCTTTGTTTTCACGGACACTGTTTCACGTAGTAACAGCTTGTTGTATTTTAGACTCTTTGCCAGAGGGCAGGTTTATTTTTAAATCACTGAACTCCAAATTCTCTCTTTTTCCAAGATTGGAAGCAGCTGAAGAAATGCCCGGAGTTACAGGTTGGGGACTTGCTTTACAATACGCAAAGGGAAGTGTTATCTCCTCCCCCTTTGTGTTTTTTTTCCTTCTTTTATTTTTCCTAATAAATGTCTGTTAACTGGTAGTCACCTAAAAATAGAAAGCCATCCAGCTAAAAATAGAGCGGCTCTCAGTCTTGCCAAGGAAAATGAAGAGGAATAGGCGTGGAATAGAGGGCTGAGTAACCAGTGCTATTCATTCAGAGATCCCTTTGAGAATGTAAGCAATGATAAAGTGACCTTGAGAAACCACAGGCCTGAGCTGCTCTCTTCAGACTTCTGGGTGCCACTAAACATTTCAGCCCAAGGATATATTTTTTTCACATTGATCGTAAACACTTTCAGAAAGACAAGGCATTGTTCCACAGACCTTGCTGTCTGAAACTTTCCGGATTTTATTTTTCTCACAATTTACAGGTATACAGCTTTATACAAGCAGCGTATTGTTAAACGCAATGAGTCCATTCACTAATGAATAAATGGTTCAGACTGTTAAAAGGATATTATTTTTTTTATAACCAAAGCACATTTTATATTGTTTTATAGGATTTATTTGTCTCCTATTGCTTAATCCAAAGGTTACTTCTTTTCTGAGTAATGTTAAAGACTTGAGAGAGTTTAATGAGTTAGTGGAAAAATTAAATAGTGCTTAAAATGTGGCCGCAGAGGGGCAATTTATTGAGAAGTGCATCATCACACCCTCCCATGTACACCAGATAGTAAATGGGATGCTGATGGGTGATCTGCTGTCCTGGGAATCCGTGAGGACTCCCCAAAACTCTGTGATATTCTGCATGTTCCAGGAGAAGCAAGTATGCCACAATTTAATGCAAGGTATTACACTGAAATAAGTTCAGTCATGTCTCCTCTTTGTATATTACATTGGTATTCAGGATGCCGGCAGTCATAGGGGTCTATTCTTGAAGCAGTGAAAAGTGTGGAGAAGTGAGCTAGTGGAGAAGTGTCAATAGCAACCAATCAGCAATGAAGTAACATTTCTAATTTGCATGCTATACAATTGTACGGAGCAGTTGATTAGTTGCCATGGGCCACTTCTTCACAGGCTCACTTCTTCACTGCTTCATGAATAGACCCCATAATCACGACTCCGGCATCCCGACTGGGGTACAGGAAGGAGCTAAGTATAATCCTCTCGCTCCCCCTAACCCATCCTCCCCGCAAACTAAACCTATCCCTTGTTTCCTGCAGCCTAACCCTCCCTCCCCTCAGCCTAAACCTAACCCTCTCCACTGCAACCTAAACCCAACCCTCCCCCCACAGCCTAAAATTAACCCACCCCTCGCAGCCTACCGGCGTCGGTATTCTGACAGGTGTCGGGATTCCGGCAAAGGCATTCTGACTAGTGGGATCCCGAGCACCGGGATCCCAACTACATCCTGTATAGCTGCCACCATATCTGTTCTTGAGTGTTATGATACCAGTACGTCTGACCAGAGGTGATCTTATGACGGAGGTCAGAGTACTGGAATGGAATGCTGGTTACGGGAGCAGGAAAGCCTAGTAACCCCTGGCGCCCTAACTCCGTTGTCTCGCCCGTGTTATCAGAAATCCCCTGCGAGACTATGGTTGCTTGAGCCCATGGCAGCCGCGTTTGAAGGGCGGATTATGTCTGCCCAACTCCGATGCCCCCTCAGGTCTTAATGGGAGACAAAGGGAAATCCGAGACAGGGTGATAACAAGGGGCCCTCTGACTAAGCAACCAGGCCAGGGGCTACAAGCTAACTAACTTAAACCAGAAGTATGTGCGGACAAACCGCCAGGGAAAAGGACAACCAAAAATCCACGAATCCGTTACTCCTATCCAGCACCGCTGGATACCAGAGTGGATTTGTGGGAGCGGAATCCTCCGCAAAAGCTCCGAAACACAATATAACCAAATAATAAATAGTAAGCGGTCAAGCCGCAACACACGGCTACGCCGCGACTCACGAACACCACAGGATGTTAAAGGTGCTCGGTCAGGACTCCAGGAAAAGATGACAACTTCCGAGTATTGGACCACTGAGGACAGGAACGACCGGATAGACAGGACTGGAAAACTCTCTGCAACAGACACAGCAAACAGGAAGCTATTACCGGCGTCTGTGAGAAGTCCAGAGAGTGCTTTTAACTGGGAGCTCTCCAATCAGGAGCCAGACAGGGTAATTAACAATCATGCCGTGCAGCTGCATGCTGCACGGCCAGGATACCAATGAGGTGATTAATCTAGACCCAGCAACGGGGAACGCGGTCCGACAGTGGCGTCCCCGTTGCTAGGGTCTGAGCGGCTCCGTGCGCCCGGCGTCTAGCGTTGCTAGGGAGCCGGCGGCTGTCCGCATGCGGCGTCCCTAGTTGCTAGGCGCCGGGCCGCACTGACGGGCGGACCCTCGGCGCCTAACAGTACCCCCCCCTTGAGGAGGGGTCAAGGAACCCCTAAGGCCAGGTTTCTGAGGAAATTCTCGAAAAAATGCCTTTTTGAGCCTCGGGGCATGGAGATCCTCATCCAGGACCCAAGACCTTTCTTCTGGACCATAACCTCTCCAATGTACCAAAAAATAAAGCCGACCCCGGGACAACTTGGAATCGAGAACCTTCTCCACCAAGAACTCCTGCTGACCCTGTACATCTATTGGTGATTTCCCCTGAGAGATCTTCCGAGGAAATCTACTGGAAGAAACGTATGGTTTCAACAGGGAGCAATGGAAAGTATTTCCGATCCGGAGAGTTCTTGGTAAACGTAACCGGAAAGCAACTGGATTGATTTTTTTTATAATATGAAATGGTCCAATAAATTAAGGGCCCAATCTGGCTGAGGTTTGTCGAAGTCTAATGTTGCGAGTCGACAACCACACCCTATCTCCAACTTTAAAAGTGCACGGCCGCCGGAGCCTGTCAGAAAATTTTTTCTCCCGAAATGCCGCTTTTCTGAGAGCAAGGTGCACTTTTCTCCAAATGAGTCTGAGATGAGCGGTCAAGGTCAGTGAGGAGACAGAGGAATGTTGAAAAAAGGAATTAGCTCTGGGGTGAAAACCAAAAACTGTAAAAAATGGAGACACATTGGTGGAGGAATGACAGGCATTGTTGTAAGCAAACTCCGCCAACGGAAGAAACTCGGACCAGTCATTTTGGAGTTTGGCCGAGTACAAACGCAAATATTGTTTTAATGATTGATTAACTCGCTCAGTCTGCCCGTTGGATTGGGGATGGTAGCCAGACGTTAAAGACAATTTCATCTTTAAAGAGGCACAAAAAGACTTCCAAAATTGTGCAATGAATTGTGGACCCCGATCAGAAACAATATCAGTGGGTAACCCATGGAGTCTGAAAACATGGCGGAGGAACAAAACTGCCAATCCCTGGGCAGATGGCAATCGGGGAAGAGCAATGAAATGGGCCATCTTGCTAAAACGGTCAACTACCACCCATATGACTCGGCATCCGGCTGACAGAGGGAGGTCCACCACAAAATCCATGGAAATATGAGACCATGGCCTGAGAGGAACATTCAAGGGCATAAGTTGACCGATAGGCAAGGAACGGGGAACTTTATGCTGTGCACAGACCTGACACGAAAAAACAAACTCCTTAATGTCTTTGGAAAGACCAGGCCACCATACTGAGCGGGAGACTAATTCCAAAGTCTTAGCGATCCCCGGATGCCCGGCAACTTTGCTATCATGAAACTCCGTCAAAACAGTTGCTCTCAAAAACTCAGGGACATAAAGACGACCAGCAGGAGTATTTCCAGGAGCTTGATGTTGAAGCTGCTTTAACTGGGTAAATAAATCTTGTGTGAGGCCTGCCCGAATGACTGAAGACGGAAGTATGGGAGTAACAGGACTGTTATCATGAACTGGAAGAAAACTGCGTGACAGGGCATCCGCCTTGGCATTCTTGGAACCTGGCCTGAAGGTGATAATAAACTTGAAACGAGTAAAAAATAAAGCCCAACGAGCTTGCCGGGCATTCAGCCGTTTAGCTGATTCAATGTACTGAAGATTTTTGTGATCAGTCAAAACTGAAATGGTATGTGTTGCTCCCTCAAGCCAATGCCTCCACTCCTCGAAAGCCCATTTAATAGCCAGTAATTCCCGGTTACCAACATCGTAGTTGGATTCAGCAGATGAGAATTTCCTGGACATAAAGGCACAAGGATGTAATTCTAGAGAATCCGGATCCTTCTGAGATAGGATAGCCCCTACTCCAACCTCCGAGGCATCAACCTCAACAATGAAAGGCAATTCTGGGTTGGGATGTCTGAGGACCGGGGCTGAGACAAAGGCTTGTTTCAAGGCCTGAAAAGATAACTCAGCTTCACGTGACCAGTTGGTTGGATCCGCTCCCTTCTTAGTCAGTGCCACAATGGGAGCAACTAGGTCGGAGAAAGAGTGAATAAATCTTCTATAATAATTCGCAAACCCTAAAAAGCGCTGAATTGCTTTTAAGTTGGTGGGTTGCGCCCAACTAAGGATGGCTTGGAGCTTCTTCGGTTCCATACAGAATCCCCGAGGGGAAATAATGTACCCTAAAAAGGATACCTCCGTGACATGAAATTCACACTTCTCCAGCTTGGCATATAGGTGATTTTCACGTAATTTTTTTAGAACCTGACGCACCTGGGTAACGTGTTGTTCAATAGAGTCAGAATATATCAAGATATCGTCTAAATAGACTACTACGAATCTTCCAAGAAAATCACGGAGCACATCGTTAATGAGATCCTGGAAAACTGCCGGAGCGTTAGACAGGCCGAATGGCATAACCAGATACTCATAGTGACCCGACTGAGTACTGAATGCCGTTTTCCACTCATCCCCTGACTTGATTCGGATGAGGTTATATGCTCCTCTCAGGTCAATCTTAGAAAAAATCACAGCCGAACGTAGCTGATCAAAGAGGACAGAAATCAGCGGCAAAGGGTAAGTATTTTTTACTGAGATTTTATTCAAGGCTCTAAAGTCAATGCAAGGTCTGAGTGATCCATCCTTCTTCTCCACAAAGAAGAAGCCTGCACTTAAAGGGGATTTAGACGGCCTGATAAATCCTTTCCCTAGGCTTTCTTTAACATATTCATTCATGGCCACAGTTTCTGGTCCGGACAATGCATATAACCTTCCCTTAGGCAAAGTGGCACCAGGAATTAGCTCAATAGCACAATCATAAGGCCGATGGGGAGGCAGAATGTCCGCATTGCCCTTGGAAAATACATCAACAAAATCCTGGTATTCCACAGGAATGGGTGCGGGAATGACAGCAGCTATTCTGATGGGAAGCGTAATACATTCCTTATTACAGATGGTACCCCACTGTGAGATCTCCCCCGACTGCCAATCAATGATGGGATTATGAAAGGCCAGCCAAGGGTGACCCAGAACCACTGGAACTGCTGGGCAATGGGTAAGGAAAAATTCAATTTTTTCGGAATGAAGAGCTCCTACCGAAAATAGTACAGGAGGTGTACAGAGAGAAATAACCCCATTGGACAAGGGACTCCCATCTAAACCATGCATGGTGATACACCTACCCAAGGCTAACTGAGGAATACCTAAGGCCTTGGCCCACGTTAAGTCCATAAAGTTCCCTGCAGCTCCACTGTCAACAAAAGCCGACACCGAGGAACAGAGGCTGCCAAAGGAAACTTTAGCTGGGACTAACAGGGAATTATTTGAGGAGATAAGCTGCAGACCAAAGTGAACCCCCTCACAATTCACTTGGTCGAGGCGTTTCCCGACTTGTTCGGACAATTACGGGCAAAATGTCCCTTACTCCCACAGTACAAACAAAGACCAGAATTTTGCCTTCTGGTTCTTTCTTCAGGAGACAGCTTGGAGAGACCTATCTGCATGGGCTCCTCTATGTCCACAGGAATGGAAAAAACACCAGGAGTAGACCCGACAGATGCTCCTTTTTCAGCCCTCCGCTCTCTGAGACGACGATCAATCTTAATAGAAAGCTCCATGAGTTTATCAAGAGTCTCCGGAGCGGGATACTGAAGGAGACTGTCTTTTATAGACTCAGATAAGCCGAGGCGAAACTGACTGCGCAGGGCTGGGTCATTCCATCCACAGTCGTTCGACCAACGGCGAAACTCCGTACAATAAATCTCTGCGGGATTCTTACCCTGTCTGAGAGCACGCAAATGCCTCTCTATCAGGGTCATCATACAATAGCCCTAAAGACCCCAGAAAGGCGTCTACAGACAACAATGCCGGATCGTCAGTTCTTAAACCAAAAGCCCAGGTCTGGGGATCCCCCTGAAGTAAAGAAATAATAATTCCGACCCGCTGAGATTCCGTACCTGAGGAGACTGGTCTTAAACGAAAATAAAGTTTACAAGACTCTTTAAAATTAAAAAACTGCTTTCTATCCCCAGAAAAACGGTCAGGCAAATGCATTTTTGGTTCAGGAACGACCCTCGGGGAAGTCCGTAACAGATCTTCCTGTGACCTCACCCGAAGGGATAGATCCTGAACCATCTGAGTAAGTTCTTGAATCTGACTAACTAGAAGCTGGCCAGGATTTGGCCCTACACCAGTGGGATTCATGAGGCCGACAAATCTTCCAAACTGAAATAAGGGAAAAAATCAAACCCTGTTTAATTTTAAATTTTAGTTGGGCCGGTAATAATGTTATGATACCAGTACGTCTGACCAGAGGTGATCTTATGACGGAGGTCAGAGTACTGGAATGGAATGCTGGTTACGGGAGCAGGAAAGCCTAGTAACCCCTGGCGCCCTAACTTCGTTGTCTCGCCCGTGTTATCAGAAATCCCCTGCGAGACTATGGTTGCTTGAGCCCATGGCAGCCGCGTTTGAAGGGCGGATTATGTCTGCCCAACTCCGATGCCCCCTCAGGTCTTAATGGGAGACAAAGGGAAATCCGAGACAGGGTGATAACAAGGGGCCCTCTGACTAAGCAACCAGGCCAGGGGCTACAAGCTAACTAACTTAAACCAGAAGTATGTGCGGACAAACCGCCAGGGAAAAGGACAACCAAAAATCCACGAATCCGTTACTCCTATCCAGCACCGCTGGATACCAGAGTGGATTTGTGGGAGCGGAATCCTCCGCAAAAGCTCCGAAACACAATATAACCAAATAATAAATAGTAAGCGGTCAAGCCGCAACACACGGCTACGCCGCGACTCACGAACACCACAGGATGTTAAAGGTGCTCGGTCAGGACTCCAGGAAAAGATGACAACTTCCGAGTATTGGACCACTGAGGACAGGAACGACCGGATAGACAGGACTGGAAAACTCTCTGCAACAGACACAGCAAACAGGAAGCTATTACCGGCGTCTGTGAGAAGTCCAGAGAGTGCTTTTAACTGGGAGCTCTCCAATCAGGAGCCAGACAGGGTAATTAACAATCATGCCGTGCAGCTGCATGCTGCACGGCCAGGATACCAATGAGGTGATTAATCTAGACCCAGCAACGGGGAACGCGGTCCGACAGTGGCGTCCCCGTTGCTAGGGTCTGAGCGGCTCCGTGCGCCCGGCGTCTAGCGTTGCTAGGGAGCCGGCGGCTGTCCGCATGCGGCGTCCCTAGTTGCTAGGCGCCGGGCCGCACTGACGGGCGGACCCTCGGCGCCTAACATTGAGAGGGCTGGAGGTTGCAACTACTGTCTCATGATCTTTAGTACCCCACAACCTCTAGGATCGCTTATTGCACACCACTGCACTAGACTGTGCCTGTTATTTCTATGAGCACTATGGCCAGTCATTCGTTGATATAATAGACTGATACTGAGCCTTATACTTAGTAGAGATGTTGAGAGGTTATTTATAGTTTTGTGTGTGGTTTTATGCTAAGCTCACAATTACAATTGTTGATGTTTGGACAATGTACATTGTCCCTTATAGTGATATGAAGGCTGGATGGTATTTCTATTTTCTGGTCCTATTATGTGTTTGGACAGCTGCAAATTAGACTTTCTATTTATACATTTGTTCCATAATTCCAATGTATATGCTTCCACAAAGAATGTTTGGACAGCTACTTCCAAATATCTGTGTGCTAGATGCAGAGCTGTATCAAGACTTGTTAATGCCCTGGGTGAGAGAGAACACTGGCGCCACCTTCTCTGCAGTGGGCATGGTAAACCTACTGGTGAGGTGTGCCTAACACAGAGAGGGCATATTTTATATAGATGTCATTTAACAATACTGTTTTTCCTTTTAAATGGGCAGTTTAGCAGAGCCTTATATGTACAGATATCTATTTTCTTTTTAAATAAAATGCAGTTACCATTAATAAATAAAATGATGTACATCACTGATTGTGTGCATGTATACAGGAACACCAATACTTCAGAAGGGCACAGGACCGGGGGGGCACGTGACTACAGGAGGGGCGTGGCAAGGAAGTGAGGCCCAGATGGGAGGTACCATGTAGTGTTGCATATACCTGCATTATGTTGCGCAGGGCTTGGCCATGGAATCACCGATCATCAAGCTCCCATGGGAAGTAGGTGGGATCCAAGAGGCAGGTCTGTCTCATGGGAGCATCCCAAAATTCTGGGAAAGTCTTCTGGACATTCCAGGGAAATATGCAAGTATAGCACATAGAGTACAAGTGTTCTTCTAAATGTGAGGCTCCAAAAAAACCCATAGGAAGTCATTTACCGAATGTCAACTGCACCTAGTTTCTGTTGAGGGGCATAGGTTTACAGAGCACGATGGGGAGGAGCAGAGCTTTGCCCACGGAGAGATGAGGAGTTTTTACAGCATTAGGACAGAGTAGGTATACCGGTATGCCTGGTTTCCCAGAACACTGAAAAAGGGAGATTTGATCTTGCAGGTTACATAATTGAGATAAAGGATGGAGGGGGCTCATTTATTGATGACTGGTGTGCTGTAATCCGGGGTTTACTGCCATTTCCTACACAAAGACTTGACTTTATACAGTCTTAGCACTGGCAGCATTATGGTCTTGCACTATAATTGTAATGGGACTCATTTAGCTCCTCCCTGACGTAAACTTCACATACTGTACATAGGTGGCACCTGTAATAAAGACACTGCCTACTAAGCTACAGCAAGCTATGTATATGTATAGGAGTGGCACTAGAGCTGTAGGAAGCTGGACTTTGATGTGACAGGTACACGCATCTCTCTCGAGAAGGTGTGCACCTTAAGGTGTATCAAGTGGACTTTCTAATTGCACTGATACCACTGGTGTATCTATAATGGGTGCAAGGTGTGCGGTGCGGGGACCCACACATTGCACACCCTGCACCCATTTAATTATACTTACAGGTCCGTCGGCCCATTGCTGGCTGCAAAGATGTTAAAATCACTGGCAAAATGGCTGCTGCTGCCATTTTCCAATGCTTCTCACATGCGCAATAGCGATGTCCCTGGGAACGCGGCATGGGCACCATGTTCCCGGATACCTGCAATATGCGCATGAACACATGCGCACAATGCCAGAGTCTACTGCATTGCCGGAGAGGAGTTTGCCCAATAGGAGCCTGCACACAGGCCTCCTCCTCTCTTAAAGCGCCTCTGACTGACACTAAGCCATGGCTTTATGTGGTTCACTGGTGCACAACAGGTGTGTTTTATAAATGGCCCACAAACCTCTGAAAACATTATGTACTCCATTTTTTTATTACAGAATGTACATTTGTCTTGTAAGGGCTCCAGTTCTTGCAATAGATTATGTAAAATCCTAACCTAAAATATCTTTATTAGCAAAAGCTTATTGTCTTAAAGAACTGTATTCAAAAATTCACATACAGACTTGAGGATTTTACTAAATATTCTGTCATTTAACTAAACTTGGCTTGTTTAACTTTAGGTTTGTCATAACGTGGACCACATACTACTTTTGGGTGGGGGCTGCATAATTAACTACTGAGACGTGGCTGCTGAGGCAGTGTATATTCACACAATGCCATTACGTTAAGCAGTTGTCAGCTTATGGGACAATACTGCCACTTATAGTTGCAAATTATATTGCCTTGCTGTCAAAGAATAGTATACAGAAACAGTGTGTGTGTGTGTTTGTGTATACTGTAGATATCTGTCTGACTATCTATCTATCTATCTATCTATCTATCTATCTATCTATCTAAGATAGATAGATAGATAGATAGATAGATAGATAGATAGATAGATAGATAGATAGATAGATAGATAGATAGATAGATAGATAGATAGATAGATAGATTTACACACATAGATAGACAGACAGACAGACAGACAGACAGACAGACAGACAGACCGACAGACAGACAGATAGATAGATAGATAGATAGATAGATAGATAGATAGATAGATAGATAGATAGATAGATAGATAGACAGACAGTATATCATAATACATGCTTTATAAATAATTGTACAGTCTGGTTGGCTATAAAGTTCCTGTCATGTGATGTCCGTTGAGGTTTCTTAGCTCGGATTTAATGTCTATTGCAGCTTCTCATTAGCTATCCATAATGCAGCTAAATGAAGATAGAGATTTATGAATATAATATGTTATGCTAAATGTAGGCTGTACTTCGTTGTAGAGTCTATTTTTATCTGTCTGTTAGTTTTATTATTTAGTCCTAATAAACCTTCTTGTTGTTGTCTCAGAGTTATACATTATGTATCCAAAAATCAATGTCATTTAGACCTTGCTCGCCAGAAGAAGGTTATCAGGAGGAACAAGCTGTTGCTTTGGTGCTTTTAGCAAGAGTGACCTTTCTTTCTCCATGGCAAGCATTGGGTTAAAATACTGTTTGTTTTATTGGCATGCACAGGGTTTATTCTGCATGGTATTCTCCCTGGAAGGGCTATATGCTGTACAGTAATTGCATGCTCAGACTCGCCACTCATTTCCAGGACTTATTCAGATGGCACCAAGTACAAGTGGGCACTTGCTTTTCCCTGAATGTCAAAGTATATTCATACAAAGTATGAAATGGAAAACCCCACATAACACTACACATAGCAGAATGCTGGCTTCTGCGGTTCATGAGACACTAAGTTATGGACAGATCATACCCTTGCCCCACGTGGCATGAGAATATACAGTTTGGCCATTAATGACACCATGTTCTGCCCAGGCTTTTTAGTTAGTACTCCCGAACCCCCAGGTTCTCTGTACCACCTCCAACAACCTCCACTCACTTCAATGGGTAGGAGGAAAAAGTCAGTGTTCATCCCCAAAATATGTGAATAGTATCTATCTATCTATCTATCTATCTATCTATCTATCTATCTATCTATCTATCTATCTATCTATCTATCTATCTATCTATCTATCTATCTATCTATCTATCTATCTATTTATCTATCTATCTATCTATCTATCTATCTATCTATCTATCTATCTATCTATCTATCTATCTATCTATCTATCTATCTATCTATCTATCTTCAGGTTGAGTACCCCTTATCCAACTTTCAAAATACCACGTTTTTGGGTCTCCTACTGAGATAGTGACATATATATTAAATTTTTATATATATATATATATATATATATAAATATATATATTTATTTCTCTAACGTCCTAGTGGATGCTGGGGACTCCGTAAGGACCATGGGGAATAGACGGGCTCCGCAGGAGACTGGGCACTCTAAGAAAGATTTAGTACTACTGGTGTGCACTGGCTCCTCCCTCTATGCCCCTCCTCCAGACCTCAGTTAGAATCTGTGCCTGGACAGAGCTGGGTGCATTTTAGTGAGCTCTCCTGAGCTTGCTAATAAGAAAGTATTTTAGTTAGGTTTTTTTATTTTCAGAGAGCTTCTGCTGGCAACAGACTCTCTGCTACGTGGGACTGAGGGGAGAGAAGCAAACCTACTAACTGCGGCTAGGTTGCGCTTCTTAGGCTACTGGACACCATTAGCTCCAGAGGGTTCGAACACAGGATCTTAACCTTGGTCGTCCGTTCCCGGAGCCGCGCCGCCGTCCCCCTCGCAGAGCCAGAAGACAGAAGCCGGCGGGTGAAGCAAGAAGACATCAAAATCGGCGGCAGAAGACTCCTGTCTTCATATGAGGTAGCGCACAGCACTGCAGCTGTGCGCCATTGCTCCCACACTACCCACACACTCCGGTCACTGTAGGGTGCAGGGCTCAGGGGGGGGGGGGGGGGGGCGCCCTGGGCAGCAATTATGATACCTCTTGGCAAAAGTAACATATATACAGCTGGGCACTGTATATATGTATGAGCCCCCGCCATTATTTTTACACAGAAAGCGGGACAGAAGCCTGCTTCTTCCTCAGCACTCACCAGCGCCATTTTCTCTCCACAGCTCCGCTGAGAGGAAGCTCCCCAGGCTCTCCCCTGCAGTCTCAAGGTAGAAAGAGGGTAAAAAGAGAGGGGGGGGGGGCACATAAATTTAGGCGCATTAATCATATATACAGCAGCTACTGGGTAAACACTAAGTTATTGTGTAATTCCTGGGTCATATAGCGCTGGGGTGTGTGCTGGCATACTCTCTCTCTGTCTCTCCAAAAGGCCTGGTTGGGGTCCTGTCTTCATATAGAGCATCCTCTGTGTGTGTGGTGTGTCGGTACGCGTGTGTCGACATGTTTGACGAGGAGGGCTATGTGGAGGCAGATCAGGTGCAGATGGATGAGGTGTCTCCGCCGACGGCGCCGACACCTGATTGGATGGATATGTGGAAGGTGTTAAATGATAATGTAAACTCCTTGCATAAAAGGTTGGATAAAGCTGAAGCCTTGGGACAGTCAGGGTCTCAGCCCATGCCTGATCCTACAGCGCAGAGGCCGTCAGGGTCTCAGCAGCGCCCACTATCCCAAATTGTTGACACAGATATCGACACGGATTCTGACTCCAGTGTCGATGGTGATGATGCAAAATTGCAGCCTAAAATGGCTAAAGCCATCCGCTACATGATTATAGCAATGAAGGATGTATTGCACATATCAGAGGTAAACCCTGTCCCTGACACGAGGGTTTATATGTTTGGGGAGAAAAAGCAAGAGGTGACTTTTCCCCCTTCACATGAGTTAAATGAGTTATGTGAAAAAGCGTGGGATTCTCCTGATAAGAAAGTGCTGATTTCCAAAAGGTTACTTATGGCGTACCCTTTCCCGCCAACGGACAGGTTGCGCTGGGAATCCTCCCCTAGGGTAGACAATGCTCTGACGCACTTATCTAAGAAGGAGGCCCTACCGTCACAGGATACGGCCTCCCTAAAGGATCCTGCGGATAGGAAGCAGGAAGGTATTCTGAAGTCTGTTTATACACATTCCGGTACCATACTGAGGCCGGCAATTGCGTTGGCCTGGATGTGTAGTGCTGTAGCAGTATGGACAGATACTCTGTCTGAGGAACTGGATACCTTGGACAAGGATACTATTTTACTGACCCTGGGGCATATAAAAGACGCTGTCCTATATATGAGGGATGCCCAGAGGGACATTTGCCTTCTGGGCTCAAGAATAAATGCAATGTCGATTTCTGCCAGAAGGGTCCTGTGGACTTGGCAGTGGACAGGTGATGCCGATTCAAAAAAACACATGGAGGTTTTACCTTATAAGGGTGAGGAATTGTTTGGGGACGGTCTCTCGGACCTAGTTTCCAGTGCTACGGCTGGGAAGTCAAATTTTTTGCCATATATTCCCTCACAACCAAAGAAAGCACCGTATTACCAAATGCAGTCCTTTCGATCACAAAAAAGCAAGAAAGTCAGAGGTGCATCCTTTCCCAGGAACAGAAGTCCTCCCCGGCTTCCACTAAATCCACCGCATGACGTTGGGGCTCCACAGGTGGAGCCGGGAGCGGTGGGGGCGCGTCTCCGAAATTTCAGCCACCAGTGGGTTCGCTCACAGGTGGATCCCTGGGCCTTACAGATTGTGTCTCAGGGATACAAGCTGGAATTCGAAGTGATGCCCCCTCACCGTTACCTAAAATCGGCCCTGCCAGCTTCCCCCATGGAAAGGGAGGTAGTGTTAGCGGCAATTCACAAGTTATATCTCCAGCAGGCGGTGGTAAAGGTTCCCCTCCTTCAACAGGGAAGGGGTTACTATTCCACAATGTTTGTGGTACCGAAACAGGACGGTTCGGTCAGACCCATTTTGAATTTAAAATCCCTGAACATTTATCTGAAGACATTCAAGTTCCAAATGGAATCGCTCAGAACGGTCATTGCAAGCCTGGAAGAGGGGGATTTTATGGTGTCTCTGGACATCAAGGACACTTACTTGCATGTCCCCATTTATCCACCTCATCAGGAGTACCTCAGGTTTGTGGTACAGGACTGTCATTACCAATTCCAGACGTTGCCGTTTGGCCTATCCACGGCACCGAGAATATTTACCAAGGTAATGGCGGAAATGATGGTGCTCCTTCGAAAGCAAGGAGTCACAATTATCCCATACTTGGATGATCTCCTCATAAAGGCGAGGTCCAGAGAGCAGTTGCTGATCAGCGTAGCACACTCTCAGGTAGTGTTGCAACAGCACGGCTGGATTCTGAATATCCCAAAGTCGCAGCTGATTCCTACGACGCGTCTGCCCTTTCTGGGCATGATTCTGGACACAGATCAGAAAAGGGTGTTTCTCCCGGCGGAGAAGGCTCCGGAGCTTGTGACTCTCGTCAGAAACCTCTTAAAACCAAAACAGGTGTCGGTGCATCACTGCACGCGAGTCCTGGGAAATATGGTGGCGTCATACAAGGCCATTCCCTTCGGCAGGTTCCATGCGAGGATCTTTCAGTGGGATCTGTTGGACAAGTGGTCCGGATCGCATCTTCAGATGCATCGGCTGATCACCCTATCCCCCAGGACCAGGGTGTCTCTTCTGTGGTGGCTGCAGAGTGCTCACCTTCTCGAGGGCCGCAGGTTCGGCATACAGGACTGGGTCCTGGTGACCACGGATGCAAGTCTCCGAGGATGGGGGGCAGTCACTCAGGGAAGAAACTTCCAAGGGTTTTGGTCAAGTCAGGAGGCTTGTCTGCACATCAATATCCTGGAACTAAGGGCCATATACAACGCCCTGAGTCAAGCGGAGCCTCTGCTTCGCAACCAACCGGTGCTGATTCAGTCAGACAACATCACCGCAGTGGCTCATGTAAACCGCCAGGGCGGCACAAGAAGCAGGGTGGCGATGGCGGAAGCCACCAGAATTCTTTGTTGGGCGGAGAATCACGTGCAAGCACTGTCAGCAGTGTTCATTCCGGGAGTGGACAACTGGGAAGCAGACTTCCTCAGCAGACACGACCTCCACCCGGGAGAGTGGGGACTTCATCAAGAAGTCTTCACGCAGATTACAGATCGATGGGAACTGCCACAGGTGGACATGATGGCATCCCGCCTCAACAACAAGCTAAAAAGGTATTGCGCTAGGTCAAGGGACCCTCAGGCGATAGCTGTGGACGCACTAGTGACACTATGGGTGTTTCAGTCGGTCTATGTATTTCCTCCTCTTCCTCTCATACCCAAGGTACTGAGAATCGTAAGAAAAAGAGGAGTGAGAACAATACTCATTGTTCCGGATTGGCCAAGAAGGACTTGGTACCCGGAACTGCAAGAAATGCTCACAGAGGACCCATGGCCTCTGCCTCTCAGACAGGACCTGTTGCAACAGGGGCCCTGTCTGTTCCAAGACTTACCGCGGCTGCGTTTGACGGCATGGCGGTTGAACGCCGGATCCTTGCGGAAAAAGGCATTCCGGATGAAGTTATTCCTACGCTGATAAAGGCTAGGAAGGACGTGACAGCAAAACATTATCACCGTATATGGCGAAAATATGTTGCTTGGTGTGAGGCCAGGAAGGCCCCAACAGAGGAATTCCAGCTGGGCCGGTTCCTGCACTTCCTACAGTCAGGAGTGACTATGGGCTTGAAATTGGGGTCCATAAAGGTCCAGATTTCAGCCCTATCCATTTTCTTTCAGAAAGAACTGGCTTCTCTCCCTGAGGTTCAGACATTTGTTAAGGGAGTGCTGCATATTCAGCCCCCTTTTGTGCCACCAGTGGCACCTTGGGATCTCAACGTGGTGTTGGGTTTCCTGAAATCCCACTGGTTTGAGCCACTTAAAACCGTGGAGCTAAAGTATCTCACGTGGAAAGTGGTAATGCTATTGGCCTTGGCTTCGGCTAGGCGTGTGTCAGAATTGGCAGCTTTGTCATGTAAAAGCCCCTATCTGGTTTTTCATATGGACAGGGCAGAATTACGGACTCGTCCACAATTTCTGCCGAAGGTGGTGTCATCTTTTCATTTGAACCAACCTATTGTGGTGCCTGCGGCTACTCGTGACTTGGAGGATTCCAAGTTGCTTGATGTAGTCAGGGCTTTGAAGATTTATGTGACCAGAACGGCTGGAGTCAGGAAAACTGACTTGCTGTTTATCCTGTATGCATCCAACAAGCTGGGTGCTCCTGCTTCAAAGCAAACCATTGCTCGCTGGATCTGTAACACGATTCAGCAGGCTCATTCTGCGGCGGGATTGCCGCATCCAAAATCAGTGAAAGCCCATTCCACAAGGAAAGTGGGCTCTTCTTGGGCGGCTGCCCGAGGGGTCTCGACATTACAGCTTTGCCGAGCAGCTACTTGGTCAGGTTTAAACACCTTTGCAAAATTCTACAAGTTTGATACCCTGGCTGAGGAGGGCCTTCTGTTTGCCCATTCGGTGCTGCAGAGTCATCCGCACTCTCCTGCCCGTTTGGGAGCTTTGGTATAATCGCCATGGTCCTTACGGAGTCCCCAGCATCCACTAGGACGTTAGAGAAAATAAAATTTTACTCACCGGTAAATCTATTTCTCGTAGTCCGTAGTTGATGCTGGGCGCCCGTCCCAAGTGCGGACTTTCTGCAATACGTGTATATAGTTATTGCTTAATAAAGGGTTATGTTATGTGGCATCCGTTGAGTGATGCTCGATTGTTGTTCATACTGTTAACTGGGTATGTTATCACAAGTTGTACGGTGTGATTGGTGTGGCTGGTATGAGTCTTACCCTGGATTCCAAAATCCTTTCCTTGTAATGTCAGCTCTTCCGGGCACAGTTTCCTTAACTGAGGTCTGGAGGAGGGGCATAGAGGGAGGAGCCAGTGCACACCAGTAGTACTAAATCTTTCTTAGAGTGCCCAGTCTCCTGCGGAGCCCGTCTATTCCCCATGGTCCTTATGGAGTCCCCAGCATCCACTACGGACTACGAGAAATAGATTTACCGGTGAGTAAAATCTTATTATATATATGTCACTATGTCAGTCGGGGAACCAAAAATGCGTGATATTGAATTTTGGATAAGGGATACTCAACCTGTATCTATCTATCTATCTATCTATCTATCTATCTATCTATCTATCTATCTATCTATCTATCTATCTATCTATCTATCTATCTATCTATCTAACGATAGATAGATATATATATATATATATATACACTGCTCAAAAAAATAAAGGGAACACTAAAATAACACATCCTAGATATGAATGAATTAAATATTCTTATTAAATACTTTGTTCTTTACATAGTTGAATGTGCTGACAACAAAATCACACAAAAATTATCAATGGAAATCAAATTTATTAACCCATGGACGTCTGGATTTGGAGTCACCCTCAAAATTAAAGTAGAAAAACACACTACAGGCTGATCCAACTTTGATGTAATGTCTTTAAAACAAGTCAAAATGATGCTCAGTAGTTTGTGTGGCCTCCACGTGCCTGTATGACCTCCCTACAACGCCTGGGCATGCTCCTGATGAGGTGGCGGATGGTCTCCTAAGGGATCTTCTCCCACACCTGGACTAAAGCATCCGCCAACTCCTCGACAGTCTGTGGTGCAAGACATGATGTCCCAGATGTGCTCAATTGGATTCAGGTCTGGGGAACGGGCGGGCCAGTCCATAGCATCAATGCCTTCGTCTTGCAGGAACTGCTGACACACTCCAGCCACATGAGGTCTAGCATTGTCTTGCATTAGGAGGAACCCAGGGCCAACCGCACCAGCATATGGTCTCACAAGGGGTCTGAGGATCTCATCTCGGTACCTAATGGCAGTCAGGCTACCTCTGGTGAGCACATGGAGGGCTGTGCGGCCCCCCAAAGAAATGCCACCCCACACCATTACTGACCCACTGCCAAACCGGTCATGCTGGAGGATGTTGCAGGCAGCAGAACGTTCTCCTTGGCGTCTCCAGACTCTGTCACGTCTGTCACATGTGCTCAGTGAGAACCTGCTTTCATCTGTGAAGAGCACAGGGCGCCAGTGGCGAATTTGCCAATCTTGGTGTACTCTGGCAAATGCCAAACGTCCTGCACGGTGTTGGGCTGTAAGCACAACCCCCACCTGTGGACGTCGGACCCTCATACCACCCTCATGGAGTCTGTTTCTGATCGTTTGAGTAGACACATGCACATTTGTGGCTTGCTGGAGGTCATTTTGCAGGGCTCTGGCAGTGCTCCTCCTGTTCCTCCTTGCACAAAGGCGGAGGTAGCGGTCCTGCTGCTGGGTTGTTGCCCTCCTACGGCCTCCTCCACGTCTCCTGATGTACTGGCCTGTCTCCTGGTAGCGCCTCCATGCTCTGGACACTACGCTGACAGACACAGCAAACCTTCTTGCCACAGCTCGCATTGATGTTCCATCCTGGATGAGCTGCACTACCTGAGCCACTTGTGTGGGTTGTAAGGAGGTCATACAGGCACGTGGAGGCCACACACACTACTGAGCCTCATTTTGACTTGTTTTAAGGACATTACATCAAAGTTGGATCAGCCTGTAGTGTGTTTTTCCACTTTAATTTTGAGGGTGACTCCAAATCCAGACCTCCATGGGTTAATACATTTGATTTCCATTGATCATTTTTGTGTGATTTTGTTGTCAGCACATTCAACTATGTAAAGAACAAAGTATTTAATAAGAATATTTCATTCATTCAGATCTAGGATGTGTTATTTTAGTGTTCCCTTTATTTTTTTTGAGCAGTGTATATATATATATATATATATATATATATATATATAATGCATGCTATGCACTCACCTAATAACACTCAAATTTTATTTAATGAAATATATATATATAATACAATGTTTAACTTTTATTTTATTTCCAGTCATATGTAATATATAGACGTGCATCGTGTCTCATGCTGCATAGCATACAAACAACAATGTGTGTGTTTTTTTCCTGTGTGACATTGTCAGACTCCCTAATATCTGATTTCTCTGGACAAACACAGTGACAGGGTGTGTAAAGTGTAGCTCCGCTTACAGGGACTTGCAGGCCAGGGCATTGTTTTAACCAGTTCCTGTAGGCCTGCTGATGATAAGACTTAGAAAACAAAAGCTGGTAATTGATGGAGGGGTCTACAGACCCTTTCAGGAAGAATCGAGGTCCTTGTTTTCAGGCCTATTAACTGCTCTGGTCTCCTTTCTTCTTGCAAGACATTTTGCCTTGTTGCATAGTGCCCCCCCTACTGCTCTTTGTAATGCATGTAAACCACAAGTGACTCTTTTATGAAGTACACTGACTGTAATTGTGCCTATGTGGTGTATTAGTAATTACCAGGCTGAATTCCCATATTGTATCCTTATAGTGTGCATGGAAAATAGGACACATAACACTGCTCAGTCACATTCAGCCTAGATAGTAAGCCAGTTATATTAATGTTTCTTAAGACCCAGCCTTTCATGCCCAAAATGCATTTTTAATTTTAGCAGGAATAATTCCTCACTGTGTCCAAGAAATGCAATATTTACATTATTTACATTTTCTGCCACATCTTTAATCAATAATCTAAAAATAGGACACATTTTAATATGTCACTAGTAATTTTAATGTATGGTGCTGAAATAAAGCATGTAGCATTAATAGGCTTCAGTGGTCAACTGCAATTCTTGTGATAAACTAGTGTAATTCTAAAATGCATGTACTTATAATTAAAACATACTTGTATGACATATAATTTATTGCCTGCTGCTGAAGTATAGCTGTGCCGTATAACATATGGTACCTATACTAAAGTAAGTACATGCAGTTTCCTTAATATATTTAGGAGTCATTTGTATAAGCTAGTTACAAGGAACATTATTGTAATGAGCTAGTTGTTGCTCATATTATACCATATGTTAATTTGTACTTAACTGAGTACAGAGCATTTTGTTAGGGACTGTTGTTCTTTTAACACAACAGACCGTGTACAACAATTTATACTCTATATTAAATTTCAAAAAATGCAGCATTTTCTTATACAGGTTGAGTATCCCTTATCCAAAATGCTTGGGACCAGAGGTATTTTGGATATTGGATTTTTCCGTATTTTGGAATAATTGCATACCATAATGAGATATCATGGTGATGGAACCCTAGTATAAGCACAGAATGCATTTATGTTTCATATACACCTTATACACACAGCCTGAAGGTCATTTTAGACAATATTTTCAATTACTTTGTGTATTACACAAACTTTGTGTACATTGAGCCATCAAAAAACAAAGGTTTCACTATCTCACTCTCACTCAAAAAAGTCCGTATTTCGGAATATTCCGTATTTCGGAATATTTGGATATAGGATACTCAACCTGTATATAATTTTACATGCTATAATTGCGTTTGCTTTTAATTTATATGTTTCATTAAGGTCATTTATTGATCCTAATAATAGAGAGGAATACTGCATACAGATATCTCAATTTAAGTATATTACAGTTAAGACAGGACAAGCAACCAGACAGATAATAACATACAGTGGTCCGCGGGTTGTTAGCTGTTGGTCTAGGCCCAAAATATAGGACAAGGATTTAGGTGGTGCTTGTGATTTTGTACGGGGAAAACTGCTGCATAGTACGAGGTTTTAACTAGTAATGGAGCATATTTTACCATTACTTTGTATAAGCATATCATTTCCCTGCATTTATAATTCGGTATAACAATATGCTTAAACTAATTCCATCTTGCAGCTATAGGAAAACACTGAGGATTCTGTTGTTTGCCACTCTATGTCCTCAGGCAAATCTATGACAGTCAATTCTCCTGGAAAAAGAAGGAGAATACTGAATGCCCGACACCTCAGTGCTGTGTCTGTAGAGAGCATGGATTAGATGCTGCTGTCCAGTCTGCGCTCTCGCAGAAGGAGAACTGAAATCTACTAGCTCCCCCAGCAGGAGACGGTACTGGTGGGGTCATTAGCTGAAGGATGTCAGGGTGTCACAGGCTGATAAATGCTTCAGTAGGAATGATAGACAGGCGGATAAGTGGCAGGGACTGAAGTCCATATTCCAACACCTTGCTTTGTACACTGTTCTATAACATGCTAGTGCTATAAAAACAGTGATAAATTAATAATTCAAAAATACTGGTGATTTCACAGACACGCACAAAACATAGTATAAATTGATTTTGAAATTCAATATCCATGCTCCGTTTTCACATTGCAGAAACAAACCTCTAATAGAATGAATCTAAATGAAACACACTGGTAAAATTCCACTGTCTTATTATGAACCGCAAACTTTTCATTATAATTATCCGAAGCTCTAAATGTTGTCTTGTTAAGGAACATGTTAATAGTCCTAGCTGGCTTATTCTTTCTGAACGTCTATTGAGAGAATGTTTATTTGCCAAATCTAACAGTGGTTTTGTTTTGTGGTTCCCTGCGGTTTATGGGAAGACCACCTGACCTGATATTTGTGAGCGACCAGAGCTAAAATTAAAATTTGGGATAAACTCAAGGACAACAACAATATCATCTATTGATTTTTGTAAAATGGCTTAATAAGCTTAGTGATTAGTTTAACATGCAGTAGTGTTTGTGCCACCGTTGTGGTTTTTTTTTACTTAATGTTTATTTCTGGTTAGTAGGACATAAGCGCTGAGCAGGTACTTTTATTTCCAAATTGTTGGATACTCAATCAATATTTTTATGAGCAGCTAATGTGTTTAGACTTTGCTGACTGGTGTGAACTATATATTTGAATTATTGGGACTTACTTGCAACTTTAAATAAAAAAATACGTAGCTGTGTCTTCATATCACAGCATATAATCGATGCTTGTCAATGGTAATGGTAGTGACATTTAAAGCACAAAAATGTGTATGCACTTTAGCTTGTAGTAAGCATCAATTACTTTGATCAAACTCATCAAATATTCAAAGGAGGTGAAGGCATAATAGAACCATTAGATATTAAACAGCTGTCCCAATCTGAATCACAGGGGATCCAATAGGCAGTTGTAGAAGTAATCCAGTGACAATGCTATGAGGTGAAGCATCCTGTGTTCTGGTAAATACTGTATTTACTATTTCACAAATTGCAAATGCATACATCAGAGGTAGGTAGCTTTCAGATAGGAGGCAGGAGATGCTAAGGGTTATACTTGAAGCATTAAATGATAACTGTACCCAAAGCTGAATTTCCTAAATTAACAGGAGAATTTAAGATATTTAATTAAAAACAGAATTTTCAGTGTTACAGGGAATTATCCAGAAACAATTGGTAATGCTAAAAATTGTGAATTTTTTTTGGTAGTTTCTCACTTACATATGCACTGTGTAGATTGATAGAATGATACACAGGGGCAGGTCTGGTGATTTTATAGTACAGTGCTGGCCAACAGTTGGTCCATAGGCCACCAGCAGCCCATCAAGCCTATACCTACTGCCCCGGCCAGCTGTTCCTAAACTGACTTATTCTCTATTTTGGTATAAAGCTGTGAATAAGGCCGGGTACACATTAGACTGACTGGCAATCTTACTGATGGTCAGGATGAATTGCCTTTCTCCTGGATCATGAAAGATTGCCACCACACACTGCATGATGTAATGAATGAAGGAATGACATCTCATTCCATCCTTTATTACAGTGAACTGGGTCATACACAATATCTTCTGGTTGGCTGTGCAGCCACCAGAAGATGTTGCAGCATACCAATGGAGGAAAAGGCAGTGCAGTGTAGTCTCCTTTTTTCCTCTGTTGGCAGGAGGGAAAGTAGTAGGTAGTAGAACTAACTGTAAAGGTAAATTAAAGTGCTGCATGTGTATAAGGCATGTTGGTGAGTCATAACGGGCATTTTGGAAAAGTCTGATGGGCATATGTGTCAGTTCTGTTGGCCATGTTGTGGAGGTATGATTAACATGTGGAAAGTTTGGATGAGCATGTACTGAGTATGTGAGGAGGTCTGAGGGTCATGTGGGGAGGGCTGAGGGGAATGTGGAGGCATGGAAGGGTGTCTGAGTGGCATGTTGGGATTTTGGAGTATATATGGGATATGGGGGCTTGTGAGACCTTCTGTGGCAAGTGGCGAAGGTCTGAGGGCATGTGGTGGAATGTTGTAACAATTATGTACATATTGGGAGGACTGATATGGGCAAGCTGAGGTTTGCAAGCAGTGTCTTCATTCTTGAAATGTAAGCATGACATGCAGCCCTTTGATGGTTGGAGTAGCGCATCTGCAGTCCTTGCAGTATATCAGGTTGCTCGTCACTGTAAGTGCAGCTCAAATGACTGTAGTCTCAGTTTGTTGACTTGTATCATATCCTATTAGGACACTGCCCAAAAGATTTTGTAAGGGCTTCAGCTGTCTGTAATAACGTATGGAGGTGACGCTTGACTTTTAACAGAACAATATCAGGTTAACAGTGAAAAGTAGACTTTGGTCAATACCAGAAAAAACTAATTGTGTATATCATTGGTCCGTATAAGAGTTTAAGTCTTTTTTGAAGTTAACCCATGAGGTCACGTGATGTTTGCAATTATATACGTGGTGCAAACATCTGCACTGAAGGCCTCTATCAGCAGCACTTTCCATTTAAACCTTTGGCTGTGAGCCCTCTAGTATTACATGCCTGCAACAACTAGGGTAACTTTGGGCCAATTTGAAGGGATTTAACCAGTTCTATTCCTTGGCGATGGGAGTTTTATTGCAAAATGTTCCCTCCTTTATTTCATAAATTTGACACAATAATTGCCTTGCATTATGCCAAATCCACCAAATAACATTAAAAAGGGACATTTAAAATAACTAAACATGTCAACAGATAGTTCTTTAACAGGAGAAGAGATAAAAATCTTTGGGTGCATTTAATCAACTCAAAAGTGTAAAGGTTTCAAGTGGCATAGCTGTAAAATGTGTGAGTGCTGGGAACACCATATCATACCACATGCTGATGGTAACTGTGATCTACAAGAGACCATCTTGCTGAGCCCGTTACTATGGCGATGATCATTTACAAGTAACACATATGTAGGTTGAAATAAAATATATTTGAGAAACTCAGGATATTTAGGGATGAAGTGAATATAATGGGGTAAATATAGTACATTGTTATAAAATATCATCTTATAAGTAGTATAGTATGAATCTCATAAATATCTGACATTGTAATATGTTCATAATAATATTATTATTAAATGTTTATATTTTTTGGTGTGCCAGTTATTGCTATATATCAATATTAGCAGCTAAAAAAATAATTTTAGATAGAATTTATCAAGCCTATTTTAAGTACATTTTATTTAAACAGCAGCATATTACAGCCACCACCAGGCGTAGCTGGTGTAAAATCCATGGACACCCACTGCACTCAATGTAAGTCTAATATAAAACAGGACTGTCCACTTGATGGTCCTCCAAGGCTTTTTAAACCCCATCACCAACTATTGTGTAGGATAGAGTCTGTCTGGTATCTTCCATCTATATTAAAGCCTTCTTCAGCCTCCTTTCTTTGCATATAGTGCCCACGGTAGAAATGGATCAATAAGAATTATTGGCAACGGAACACTCTAATCCATATAGTTAAAGTTGTTTGGGAATTTTTTATTTTTTTTTGCAAAGTTTGTTTTTAGGCATTGGCTATATCACTGCCAGATGCTCACTGAGTAAGCCAATCTGCTGTTTCAAATGAGTTGGAATGATGGAGACAGTATTACCCTGGCAATGCAGTGGCCTAGTGTGAAATGTAGTTGTTCATTCTCACACAAATTATGCTGAGAGTGAAGAAAACAACGACATCCTACTGTGATTTTCTGTTTAATTTCAGAATTTGGCAAATTGGTACAATGAACTACTGCCACCATACTCCAATATGCCTGAAACAATCAATTGGAACCTAAAGCAACACAGTCCCTTAAATTATTGAAATCTCAGATAGTGAAATCCCATGTGACAAATCTGTGCCTATAGTTTGATCACTGCCCACTTAGACTAGATACAAATATTTGGAGGCGTTTAATACTTATATTAATAGACTCTTGAATTTTGTACATTTTTTCCCCTCATCTCTATAAGGGGGAGATTTATCAAAACTTGGAGAGAGAACCAATCAGCTCCTGTTATTTTTAAAACACAGCCTGTAACATGGCAGTTAGGAGCTGATTGATTGGTACTTTTTCTCTCTGCACTTCATCTCTTCCCAAGCCCCAATGAGCCAACTCATTGCTAATAGCTTTCTTACTCTCTTACTTTATAACTTATACAATGCAAACCAATGCTTCCGTCCTCCTGATGTTCTTGGAATCTTTGTTACAATAATGAATGGGACATTACTCTGACATAGTAATATTTCCTAATATGTTCTTTATAAGTACCATCATTTTTCAAAGCTCAGAGTCTTGTCCCTGGTGAAATATTTGGCTTTTTATATGGCTAGCCAGATATGGGATGCTGTTTAGTCTAGAACCAAAGATGGAATTATGCCCAAATGGGGTGCTGTAATAACATGACATAAGTAGTAGTGATTTATTTGACTTCATTAATTCTCCATTCCTATGGTATACAAATTGCCAGAGCACCTGGCGTTGGGTACTGACTCTTAGCTCGATACGATGCTGAAATCACAAAGAGTCTATTTAAATGATCTATAATACATTGGAGCACAGTTTCACTTCTTCCACATCTCGCATGCCTTGGTCAGACAGCACTGACGTCACTGTAATTGGGCGTTACTTTTGTCTGCGCAGATGAATGTATAACTGAATGATCTAGAAAAGCTTTCTGTTGTAAGAGACTTTTGCAGGAAACTGGACACAAATAAATACATGAATTGCTTGCGTCAAGTTAATCTTTTTCATTTCTATTAGTATGGGGTGATAACCAGGCATGGCATTGTTCCATAACTGTATGTTATTATGTTGCTGTAAAGACATTTAGGGGAAAGTCACACTGGGCTGCAGAATGCTTTTAGTAGATAAATAAGTTCAGCGTTTAGACTCTGCATTTCCTCCAATTATAATCTACAAGGACCTGGGTTATGTGCATTTCTCCATCTTTCCCAGTATTCACACCAGTCCCCACACACTTAGCCATGGCCCCAATCTTTTGAGGCCCTAACTTTACCATGACGTCCCTGGTAGTAACATTTTACTGTAGAGTACATATTAAGTTTACACTGCAGGTCACTAGTTACACTTATAGGGGTGCATTCAATTGCAGTCGTAAACTGCCGTCTTGTCGTAAAGACTGCAGTTTCTGACTTTTTAAGGTAGGAAGGTGTTCCCATATATTCAGTCCTCCCTCAGTTTTCCTGACAAGTCAGGAATTCTGCCTTGTCGGAAAACACATGGATCGGCAGAATAGCCGCCGATCCACGTGTTTTGTCGGAAGCGGCAGTCAAATCAGACAGGTTTTAGCCCCGTTTCTGACAATGTCAATCCGACTTTAAAAAAGTCGGGTTGACATTGTTGTCTCATTGAATACTTAGATGTCGGATCCTTTCCGTCGGAAAGGATCTGACATCTATTGAATACACCCCATAAGGGTAAACAGGGCCGTAACAAGGGGTGTGGGAGTGGTTCTGTAACACAGGGCTCTGGGGGCGGCACCATCGCTGACACAGTGATTGTGCAAGCTATCAGTGGCGTCACAACGTGGGTGCGGGGGGTGCGGCCCGCACCCGGGTGTTACCCTCTGAGGGGTGACACCAAAGTGCCGGCTCCTGCTCAGTGATAAGAGCTGGATGCTGCAACCCGGCTCCTGTCACAGTGCAGAAGCCAGCACTGCAGATTCAGCAGTCTCTGGGTGAAGGCCGTATCCCCCGACCCACAATGTGCCGAAAACGGGGGTCGGGACGCGAAGCCACGCCCCTCCCGTGAAGCCACACCCCCTTTTCACCCGCGACCGCACCGGGTGTTATAAAAGTAAGTGAGGCCTCTGCAAGCTATTACATTTACCCCATAGTGTTATTATGATTTGTACCACATGCCAGCAATGCAAGTGTTAAAGATTGCATCTTGGTGGTCATTCCGAGTTGTTCGCTCGGTAATTTTCTTCGCATCGCAGCGATTTTACGCTAAATGCGCATGCGCAATGTTCGCACTGCGACTGCGCCAAGTAAATTTGCTATGCAGTTAGGTATTTTACTCACGGCATTACGAGGTTTTTTCTTCGTACTTGTGATCGTAATGTGATTGACAGGAAGTGGGTGTTTCTGGGCAGAAACTGGCCGTTTTATGGGAGTGTGTGAAAAAACGCTGCCGTTTCTGGGAAAAACGCGGGAGTGGCTGGAGAAACGGAGGAGTTTCTGGGCGAACGCTGGGTGTGTTTGTGACGTCAAACCAGGAACGACAAGCACTGAACTGATCGCACTGGAAGAGTAAGTCTCGAGCTACTCAGAAACTGCACAGAGAAGTCTTTTCGCAATATTGCGAATCTTTCGTTCGCAATTTTGCTAAGCTAAGATTCACTCCCAGTAGGCGGCGGCTTAGCGTGTGCAAAGCTGCTAAAAGAAGCTTGCGAGCGAACAACTTGGAATGAGGGCCCTTGTTTTAACTAATCAGCAGTAACCACTTGCAAACTGTTTTTCCTGGATAGTACTGTGCAGCCAGCGTCTGTAGCTAGGACATTTTCCTTACATTTTCCAAACTGCGATAAGCAAACTCCCTCATTTGTGTGTTTTTTTTCTTACATTTCTGCAACAGATGTGTCTATTTTATATTTAATCAACATACTGTTTCTCATGCCTACTCCTTGCTTTGCATTAGTTTATTAGTCATTGGACACAAGAATATTTTGTTTTTAAATAAAACATATGTATCAAATGAATGAATCAGTTACTAAGGCACAAAGATACAAATAAAACTACAAATCTGTCACTCTCAATACGGTAGTAATCAGCAGTAGTTTGTTACCTGTCTGGCCAGGGTTCTGCAGCCCTTTCCTTGATGCTCTCCCGGTGATTGATGACTGATGTCACCAGGAGGTGGGGCTTAACTCTGGCACTGCTAAACAGGCTGACTTCTAATGACTGCATCAGAGAAGCCCTGAGAAGCCAGATAGGGCTGACATTATAGCAGGGGAGTGGAAAACGCTCTCTCTGCTATTGCAGGTGCATTGGCAGTGCCAGGGGGAGAAGACACATTCCTCTGGGCCCATGTGCAGTCTCCGTCAGAGCCTTCTCCTCGCTAGTGGGCAGCGGTAGTGACTGTGACTTTGAACAACAAGTAGTGTGCAAGTCTCCAGGAAAATGGCCACTGCGCCATATTCTCAGCGATTTTCCTTACTGCGCTTGCACAAAAAACTGGGAAAATGTCCACTGTGCCCTTTTCCTGAATACCTGCGCACCACCTAGTCACTGTCACTGCCGCGGGAAGTAAGTATTGAAAAAATGGGTGCAGAATGTGCGCTGTGGGCACCTCCGGACTCAGGAGCCCATGTGCACCTCACATACTGTACCCATTACAGATGCGCCCCTGCCCTGGGACTGCCCGTCTGGCTGAGATTATCAGGGAGCGCTTCCAATAGTAAGTCACTGCCACTGCTAGTCAGACCGTGCAGGTAGCAGATTTTACTGGGGAGGCTGGGTAAAATCCGCCACTGGTAGTAATGATTAGGCTGGGCCAGCCACTGGCATTTGATTTGTATATACACTAAGTAGCAAATACTGAGTCGCATTCCTTTTCACAGACCCAAGTAGTGAGTTGTAGCATACAGCACAGGCACAGACACAAGTAGTGAGTTGTAGCATACAGCACAGGCACAGACACAAGTAGTGAGTTGTAGCATACAGCACAGGCACAGACACAAGTAGTGAGTTGTAGCATACAGCACAGGCACAGACACAAGTAGTGAGTTGTAGCATACAGCACAGGCACAGACACAAGTAGTGAGTTGTAGCATACAGCACAGGCACAGACACAAGTAGTGAGTTGTAGCATACAGCACAGGCACAGACACAAGTAGTGAGTTGTAGCATACAGCACAGGCACAGACACAAGTAGTGAGTTGTAGCATACAGCACAGGCACAGACACAAGTAGTGAGTTGTAGCATACAGCACAGGCACAGACACAAGTAGTGAGTTGTAGCATACAGCACAGGCACAGACACAAGTAGTGAACTGTAGCATACAGCACAGACACAGACACAAGAAGTGAGTTGTAGCACGCAGCACAGGCACAGACACAAGTAGTGAGTTGTAGTACACATCACAAGCACAGACACAAGTCGTGAGTTGTAGCATACAGCACAGGCACAGACACAAGTAGTGAGTTGTAGCACACATCACAAGCACAGACACAAGTAGTGAGTTGTAGCATGCAGCACAAGCACAGACACAAGTAGTGAGTTGTAGCACACATCACAAGCACAGACACAAGTAGTGAGTTGTAGCACACAGCACAGGCACAGACACAAGTAGGGAGTTGTAGCACACATCACAAGCACAGACACAAGTAGTGGATTGTAGCATACAGCACAGGCACAGACACAAGTAGCGAGAAGTAGCATACAGCACAGGCACAGACACAAGTAGTGGATTGTAGCATACAGCACAGGCACAGACACAAGTAGTGAGTTGTAGCATACAGCACAGGCACAGACACAAGTCGTGGATTGTAGCACACATCACAAGCACAGACACAAGTAGTGAGTTGTAGCACACATCACAGGCACATACACAAGTAGTGAGTTGTAGCACACAGCACAGGCACAGACACAAGTAGTAAGTTGTAGCACACAGCACAGGCACAGACACAAGTAGTGGATTGTAGCATACAGCACAGGCACAGACACAAGTAGTGAGTTGTAGCACACAGCACAGGCACAGACACAAGTAGTGAGTTGTAGCACACAGCACAGGCACAGACACAAGTAGTGGATTGTAGCATACAGCACAGGCACAGACACAAGTAGTGAGTTGTAGCACACAGCACAGGCACAGACACAAGTAGTGAGTTGTAGCACACAGCACAGGCACAGACACAAGTAGTGGATTGTAGCATACAGCACAGGCACAGACACAAGTAGTGGATTGTAGCACACATCACAAGCACAGACACAAGTAGTGAGTTGTAGCACACATCACAAGCACAGACACAAGTAGTGAGTTGTAGCATACAGCACAGGCACAGACACAAGTAGTGGATTGTAGCATACAGCACAGGCACAAACACAAGTAGTGGATTGTAGCACACATCACAAGCACAGACACAACTAGTGAGTTGTAGCACACATCACAAGCACAGACACAAGTAGTGAGTTGTAGCACACAGCACAGGCACAGACACAAGTAGTGGATTGTAGCACACATCACAAGCACAGACACAAGTAGTGAGTTTTAGCACACATCACAAGCACAGACACAAGTAGTGAGTTGTAGCATACAGCACAGGCACAGACACAAGTAGTGAGTTGTAGCACACAGCACAGGCACAGACACAAGTAGTGGATTGTAGCATACAGCACAGGCACAGACACAAGTAGTGAGTTGTAGCACACAGCACAGGCACAGACACAAGTAGTGGATTGTAGCATACAGCACAGGCACAGACACAAGTAGTGAGTTGTAGCACAGAGCACAGGCACAGACACAAGTAGTGAGTTGTAGCACACAGCACAGGCACAGACACAAGTAGTGGATTGTAGCATACAGCACAGGCACAGACACAAGTAGTGGATTGTAGCACACATCACAAGCACAGACACAAGTAGTGATTTGTAGCACACATCACAAGCACAGACACAAGTAGTGAGTTGTAGCATACAGCACAGGCACAGACACAAGTAGTGGATTGTAGCATACAGCACAGGCACAGACACAAGTAGTGGATTGTAGCACACATCACAAGCACAGACACAAGTAGTGAGTTGTAGCACACATCAAAAGCACAGACACAAGTAGTGAGTTGTAGCACACAGCACAGGCACAGACACAAGTAGTGGATTGTAGCACACATCACAAGCACAGACACAAGTAGTGAGTTGTAGCACACATCACAAGCACAGACACAAGTAGTGAGTTGTAGCATACAGCACAGGCTCAGACACAAGTAGTGAGTTGTAGCATGCAGCACAAGCACAGACACAAGTAGTGGATTGTAGCATACAGCACAGGCACAGACACAAGTAGTGAGTTGTAGCACACAGCACAGGCACAGACACAAGTAGTGAGTTGTAGCACACAGCACAGGCACAGACACAAGTAGTGGATTGTAGCATACAGCACAGGCACAGACACAAGCAGTGAGTTGTAGCACACATCACAAGCACAGACACAAGTAGTGAGTTGTAGCACACAGCACAGGCACAGACACAAGTAGTGGATTGTAGCACACAGCACAGGCGCAGACACAAGTAGTGAGTTGTAGCACACATCACAAGCACAGACACAAGTAGTGAGTTGTAGCACACAGCACAGGCATAGACACAAGTAGTGAGTTGTAGCACACAGCACAGGCGCAGACACAAGTAGTGAATTGTAGCACACAGCACAGGCACAGACACAAGTAGTGAGTTGTAGCACACATCACAAGCACAGACACAAGTAGTGAGTTGTAGCACACATCACAAGCATAGACACAAGTAGTGAGTTGTAGCACACAGCACAGGCATAGACACAAGTAGTGAGTTGTAGCACACAGCACAGGCGCAGACACAAGTAGTGGACTGTAGCACACAGCACAGGCGCAGACACAAGTAGTGAGTTGTAGCACACAGCACAGGCATAGACACGAGTTTTATGCATTTTTACATATCTTCAGCCAATTCTGAGTGGGATGATCTTGGCCAGATCTCTCTTGGGATGGGAACTGGGCAGCGACAATACGATAACTGTTAAGACTTCAGAGTTTTGTGGGCGTGGAGCTTGAGTTCCATGGTAGTAGCTTGAGTTCCATGCGTACAAAGAAGGGAAGCCTGATGGATCTCTTGCACCTAACAGTGATGATGTTTGTGGCTGTGGATGAAAAAGTTGAGGGAAGACTCCATGGTGTAGATTTATCAAATCTTCGAGAGAGATAAAGTGTAGAGAAAATTACCAACCAATCAGTTTCTCTCAGTTTTCTAGCGCAGCCTGTAACATGACAGAAGCTGATTGGTTAGTACTTTATTCTCTCCACTTTCTTTATCTCTCTCAAAAATTTGAAAGAGAGTTGAAAACACATTCTATATAGCATATATATATATATATATATATATATATATATATTTTTTTTTCTAAATGCTTTATAGTCGTGATAACTTAACACTTTTTGCTTCCATTTCTAACTCATTGTAACTTATTCTGGGTTGGATAGTGAATGAATCTGCTAATAGATCCATTAAATGTATTTTCCTGTATTAATAGAAACTCATTTGGTCATGTGATATATGGAAAGATGTAATACATCCATTATCATTGTTGGAAAGTTTTACGTTATACAGCATTTACTAGTTCAAGTGACCAGAGCTCATATTATTGACAGTATTACAAGTATGAAAAACAGGCTGCTTTAACCCATGGAGATTAAGGGCACTGGTCTGGAGGAGCAAAGCTGAAAGAGCCATCTATGGCCATGTTGCAGTACAGGCAATTACGATTGGCTGTTGTCATTTGGCCTTTGCCGAGTTAGACAACAGGTGCAGACTTGCTGACAGGTGGGGATATCTGGGATAAGTAAAATTGCTGATGACTAGTGATGTAGCCTTGTGTTAGATTGTAAACTGCTGAGCTTTGACAGAACAGATAGCCAGCATGTGTGCTTTCAGATCATTTCATTCTCTCAATCACGCTGAAGCACTTCTGGCACCAGACCAAATCCTGGGTGTATACAGTCAGGTCCAAACAGGACCCAAATATGTTATTATGTAGGAGTTCAGTCATAGTCTCAGGAACATAATCCTCTCAGTTGGGAAACGGTGTCGACATGATATGTTTGTTCATCCATTATTTTGTGTCTGTTCCATTTGCAGCAAATGGATTCAGTAATCGCTAGGAAACACATTCCGTATCGCAATAGTAGCATAAGGCTTAAATTCATGCAACTATTGTATTGCACTATACTATATTGTACTCTTATTATTTTTCTGCTGATTAAGCTACTTTTGAAAATGACGGTTCCAACACAACAAATGCTGTATATTCCTTGTATCTCACAGCTGTAAATGCTTTCTCATAATTTTCTTAGTTTGTCAAGTCGTACTCATATTATTAAGTCTTAATACAAATTATGTGTAATTGCTGCTCCACTTATCGCAGAAATAGGAAATAAGTTATCGCCACGATTTGCTAATACAGTACTGCGTTGCCGGGGAAACTGAGTGATGCTCAGGTCACTACCATACTATCTGGCAGCAGTAAGGCTGCATTTACCGCTGCACTGGCCATTTTGCATACTTATGCTTCCAGTACCACTTTTATTTAAAAACAAAAATGGAAATGCTCAAAAGAATAGTAAATCAAATTATAAAGCAATCTGCAACTTTTTTCTGAAAAAAAATGCTTTATGTACAGTACCCAAATAAAGCTATTTTTTTCCTGTGATTGCCATCATGAGATGTAACACCGCAACCCCTCTTATGTAGGCATCCCCATGCTTTGCATATAAAATGTATTTTTACACACAATTGTCAACTCATCTCTTTGTACTTTGATATGAACAAAACTATTTAAAGTTTTGTAACATTATTATTGTTATTATTATTTTATTATTATTATAATTTTTATAGTTAAATGTCTAGGTAATTCATTACTTCTGTCTTTTATGAGTTTTATTTTATTACATGTTTGCGGCTGCAGTTTGAAGCTGTGAGCATACTTACCTACTTTTGAAAACTAGTTTTAGGGAGATTCCAGCTAATAGCAGAATGCGCCATTGAGGGGGTATCTCTTGCTCCGCCCAAAGGGCTTGTCTAGCTCCACCTATGGACGTATTTCTTGCCACTCAGGGGTGTGTCTTGCAATGGCAGGTGAAAACTATAGTACAAAAGGCAGCAAAAAAAAGAAAAGAAAAAGAGAGCAATAATATACAATAGGTACACTATATATTAATGTAACATGCACATTTGTGAGAAGAGACGCACAAATAGAAAATTGATATACACTCGTTCTGGATTGTGTGATTGTATGTGTGCATATATATATATATATATATATATATATAGCAAGGTAGTGGGCTGGCACTCTAGGAGGCTTTCTTAAGTATGCAAAAGACACAGTTTGATGTCAACGTTTCAGGGTATTACCCCTTTTATGAAGACAACCATGTAATCACAACATAAAAACATTTATACTTTACCAAACACCGCATGTGCAGTCCTTCCACGGCGCCTGCAGAGACCCGATGACGTCATTGGCGCTGGCCAGCGCCGGCGACCCAGCGTCAGAGGGGGGCGTGGAATGATGTAAGCAGTGACCCATCACCATGGAAACAGTAGCGGCTATAGGAGAATGCATGAGATGTCTTTTTAGTTACATAATAATGCAGTGCAATCGTCTTACAGTGAAACGGGAGGCAAAAGAACCCGCTAAATATCGGGAACTACATCTTCTTTATGATTAACTAAGTGTAGCCCTAATGGCATACTTTCATAATGATTTATGGGGACACTTGTCGTGCTCCAAAAAGGGCCATAAATCGGAATGAACACAACAATCGCTGTTCAAAGCTGATTCACAAGGGCATATATATCATACCTGCAGTGAAACAATAGTACGGTGTAATTGGTCATGATACACAGAAATCTAAGATGACTCTTCTAGGCAATGTTAACACTAAACCGTAAACCCATGACTCGACTAGCTCCCCAAAAAATGTAACTGATGGATATATACATTAAGAGGGTAACTTTAAATTAGAGAAAGCAAGTGTAAGATAATAATTAATTAAGTCCCAGGGGTTTCACAGTCTGTAGAGTATGGATCCACCATGCCTCTTTCTGTAGTAGGGTACGACCCCGGTTGCCTCCTCTTGAAGATTTTGTAACCCCATTTATAATTTTATATCGGATGGAAGATATATTGTGGTTAAATTCCTTAAAATGTCGGGCCACATGCTGGTCACCCCCACGTCCTTCTATGGCTGCCCGTATACTGGACCGGTGTAGGGGAATTCTTTCTTTGAATTGTCGGATGGTCTTTCCGATATATAGGAGACCACAAGGGCACTTGATGTAGTAAACCACATATCGACTAGTGCATGTGAATGATTTTTTGATCTTAAATTCTTTGCCCGACCTCGGGTGGTGAAAGGTGGGTCTTTGTACAGATTGGTCTTCTGTACAGTGTGTGATTTTTGTAATAAACTGGAACCGTCCTGCATCAGTGCTCTTTCTTTAGCTTTCCTCAAATATTTCAATTTGTACCCTCTAAGGATAAATTTGCGGGTCATGATGTCCATTTGTTTAATGACCTCCAATCGGTCACTGCAGATGCGCCTAATCCTAATGAACTGTGAATAGGGTAATCCCCATTTAAGAGCCGGGGGATGATGGCTATTGGCGTATAGAGTTGTGTTTCTGTCAGTGTCCTTAACAAAAAGAGACGTGTGTAGTTGATGAAATGAGTCTTGTCTGACAGCCACATCCAGGTAATGGATCTCTTCAAAACTGGAAGAAAAAGTAAACTTAATAGAAGTATCCAGGTTGTTAATTTCCTGCATGGCCCACTGGAAACTTTCTTTAGTGCCCAACCACAGTACAAAGATGTCATCTATGTATCTGTAATACGCCTTGATGTTACAGGATACCTTGGAGTTGAACTAGAACAGATCATTTTTGACTTCGCGCATGAAGATGTTGGCAAAGCTCGGAGCTACGCATGACCCCATCACGCAGCCCGAGCTCTGCCTATAAATCTTCCCGTCGAACAAAAAATATTCCACATCATAGAGGTATTGAGGCTGTCAGGCGTTGTATTACTAGCACCCAGAAATACTCGGGTCCTGACGTTGATTTTTTTATTCAGCTTCTAGAGCTGACCCTGACGCACAATTATTTTTTGTTCGATGGGAAGATTTACAGGCAGAGCTCGGGCTGCGCGATGGGGTCATGTGTAGCTCCGAGCTTTGCCAACATCTTCATGCGCGAAGTCAAAAATGATCTGTTCTTGTTCAACTTCAAGGTATCCTGTAACATCAAGGCGTATTACAGATACATAGATGACATCTTTGTACTGTGGTCGGGCACTGAAGAAAGTTTCCAGTGGGCCATGCAGGAAATTAACAACCTGGATACTTCTATTAAGTTTACTTTTTCTTCCAGTTTTGAAGAGATCCATTACCTGGATGTGGCTGTCAGACAAGATTCATTTCATCAACTACACACGTCTCTTTTTGTTAAGGACACTGACAGAAACACAACTCTACACGCCAATAGCCATCATCTCCGGCTCTTAAATGGGGATTACCCTATTCACAGTTCATTAGGATTAGGTGCATCTGCAGTAACCGATTGGAGGCCATTAAACAAATGGACATCATGACCCGCAAATTTATCCTTAGAGGGTACAAATTGAAATATTTGAGGAAAGCTAAAGAAAGAGCACTGATGCAGGACCGTTCCAGTTTATTACAAAAATCACACACTGTACAGAAGACCAATTGTATAGTATGGCCACAGGATTATTCCACTTCCAGCACAGAAGTCATGCGTAAGGCCAGACAGATATGGCCGATTGTCACCCAAGACAAGCAATTAAGTACATTCAAGGAAACCACCATTTTACCCTCATATCGTCGGGGGCGTAATATTAAAGATGCAGTGGTACACAACGACATTACCAACTTTATATCTCCACTGGTTACACACTTCTTGACTCGGAAACCGGTCAACTTCAAATGTCTTGGCTGTACAACATGTAGCAGCCTGGAACCAGGGGCCACATTTCACCACCTGAGGTCGGGCAAAGAATTTAAGATAAAAAAATCATTCACATGCACTAGTCGGTATGTGGTTTACTACATCAAGTGCCCTTGTGGTCTCCTATATATCGGAAAGACCATCCGACAATTCAAAGAAAGAATTGCCCTACATCGGTTCAGTATACGGGCAGCCATAGAAGGACGTGGGGGTGACCAGCCGGTGGCCCGACATTTTAAGGAATTTTACCACAATATATCTTCCATCCGATATAAAATTATAGATGGGGTTCCAGAATCTACAAGAGGTGGCAACCGGGGTGGTACCCAACTACAGAAGGAGGCATGGTGGATCCATACTCTATAGACTGTGAAACCCCTGGGACTTAATTAATTATTATCTTACACTTGCTTTCTCTAATTTAAAGTTACCCTCTTAATGTATATATCCATCAGTTAAATTTTGTGGGGAGCTAGTCGAGTCATGGGTTCACGGTTTAGTGTTAACATTGCCTAGAAGAGTCATCTTAGATTTCTGTATATCATGACCAATTACACTGTACTATTGTTTCACTGCAGGTATGATATATATGCCCTTGTGAATCAGCTTTGAACAGCGATTGTTGTGTTCATTCCGATTTATGGCCCTTTTTGGAGCACTACAAGTGTCCTCATAAATCATTATGAAAGTATGCCATTAGGGCTACACTAAGTTAATCATAAAGAAGATGTAGTTCCCGATATTTAGCGGGTTCTTTTGCCTCCCGTTTCACTGTAAGACGATTGCACTGCATTATTATGTAACTAAAAAGACATCTCATGCATTCTTCTATAGCCGCTACTGTTTCCATGGTGATGGGTCACTGCTTACATCATTCCACGCCCCCCTCTGACGCTGGGTCGCCGGCGCTGGCCAGCGCCAATGACGTCATCGGGTCTCTGCGGGCGCCGTGGAAGGACTGCACACGCAGTGTTTGGTAAAGTATAAATGTTTTTATGTTGTGATTACATGGTTGTCTTGATAAAAGGGGTAATACCCTGAAATGTTGACATCAAACTGTGTCTTTTTCATACTTAAGAAAGCCTCCTAGAGTGCCAGCCCACTACCTTGCTGTATACTGTTTCCAGAGAGCAGGGCACCGGAGCATTATAAACCTGTAAACAGTGTCAGAGTGCCGGACTTCTTCACTATATATATATATATATATATATATATATATATATTATACACATACACATGCTGTATACATATACATATTACACCTAGTACACACAGCACCATAATACATTACATCATACACAGCTCCCATTGCCCTATATTTCACCCAGTACAGACAGCACCTTATTATATTGTATTATACACAGCCCCACTTTCCCCCATATTATTACAACCAGTAAACACAGCACCATATTACACTACATTATACACAGCATACACAGCCCCCTCCTCCATATTACACCCAGTACCATATTGCATTACATTATACAGAATACACCCCTCCCTCATATTACACCTAGTACCATATAAAGCACTGTATATTTCAAGTTCTCTAAATAATGACTATGTACTTTGTGGGTCATTTACAATAATGTCATGCTCACCCACGGCAACTAGTCAAGGAATTGTGTTCAAATGAAACTCAAATTAAATGTTTAAAAGCTCTTTCTGTTTGTCAGCACAATTGCATTGTGCTAAATCATGTTATATTTAATAAATAATTGCTTAAACAGTGTGAAACCATACATTCCTGCTTCAAAATACAAAAATCATGTTATATAAAAAGAGGACAGAATTAGCCTGTTTCTGTTGAAGTGAACGTAAAGTTAAAGAATGTACAGGAGATTCATGCTGACAATAAGGAGACAACTACAAACACTGCTGCAAATTGAGCCCAGCCCAGTCCAGCCACCATGCATCTCCATGATGCAATCTGGTTTAATTTCCTTACGTTTTATTTTTACCTGGCTACCGTTGAGGGAAGCAGAGACCATCACAAATGCCTGCTGCGTCCGCTGCTGACACTGGCGCCGCCTCTGCTGCTGACATGACACTGCCACTCAAAATGCCTCTCCTCTCCTATGTAGCCTAGGGATGGCCATTGACCTGTGGGCTAGTCAGTTAATAAAAACATGGATGACCATCGGTGGTTATAAACATTGATGGAATGGACTTCCAAAGCGTAGTTTGTTACTATCAATGGCCACCCATAGGTTCACCATCAATGGAGTTCACACAGATGGCCATCCCTAATGCAGCCACCGCTACCCACAACCCCGCGATGGCTGGCATTAAATAACATGACATCACGTGTCATGATGTCGCCTGTGCAGGCCTCATCCCCCTGGCATTCTGGACTCGTACATGTGCAGTCCACATATTACCTAGAACTACTGAAAAAACTGAAGAACCTGGAGGATTTGCAGGGCAGCGGGAGGATCAATTAAAAATCAGGAGCCTCTCGCTGCATGGGTGTAATTGAAAGGACCAATCAGAAACTCCTATGTCCATAGCTGTGGCTTCTCATTGGTCTGCACAACTGCATCACCTCTCCCTTCTTCACTTTGTCGCACAATCCCAATTTTTCAGCCATAGCTGTGAGCCTTAATACAACCCGCTCAGCCTGTGGTAAAAACAGCTTAACAGATCAGCCCCACCGGCTATGTGGAAGGGATGGAGTTATAATTCCCCAGGTGGATGCGCAGCTTTAATATACTCTGTTTAACAACACTAGATCCGGGCTAGGCACAATGGAACGCATAGTACTGCAGCAGCTGGCAAACCACAGGTTGCCACCTCTGCTTGGCGATATCTTGATATTATGGAGCAGATGTACAAAGCCTTGGAGAAGGATAAAGTGGAGATAAAGTACCAACCAATCAGCTCATTTTTCAAATACAGGGGCAGATGTATTAACCTGGAGAAGGCATATGGAAGTGATAAACCAGTGATATGTGCAAGGTGATAAAGGCACCAGCCAATCAGATCCTAACTGTTAATTTACATATTGGAGCTGATTGGCTGGTGGCTTTATCACCTTGCACATATCACTGGTTTATCACTTCCTTATGCCTTCTCCAGGTTAATACATCTGCCCCACAGTCTGTAACATGATGATTGGCTGGTACTGTATCTCTCTTCACTTTGTCACTTTCCAAGGCTTAGTACATATCCCCCTATATGTTTTATTGCCCCTGCATGAACTGCCTCCTTTGCCAGGCTATGCTGTTACTAATACATACAAAGTACATGAATAAAGCACATGAATAACCAAAATGATTTCTACTCTTGAGCATCTACTTCACATTTTCATATCTAATGCTCATTGCAACAGTGAGAGGAGCAATTGTTTTGTTCTGAAATAAGTTTTATGGGGGTGATGCACAGTACATTACAGTTATTTGGTTACTAATCTTTATATTAATAATTTGCAATCTACCTTAAATATAGCTTTATTTTCTGATAACATCCCAAATATTGAAAAATATATTATATGCAGTGCTTTTTTTTTTTTAATGAAACCATTTACCAGTACAGTACTACATTGTATGTTTGATATAGCTGTAACCAGTTGGATCTTTTACGCTAACAGTGGTTTTGATAGGATTATATTATCCTTTATAGCTGTTCAAGTGAGCCATATAAGATCCCATGCAATGCCACAAAGTGATTTTTTTTCTCTCTAAAGTTTCATTCAAAAATTAGCTCAGTTGTCTCATTTTAATACAAAGGGAACTAAGGATGAATAAAGTCAATTGGGAGCTTTTCCTTAGAGAAAACTAAAGAAAATGCGGGTGCATACTCTAAGCACTAACAACACCAGTAATCAGAACAATTATAATAAACTCTGCAATTTAACATGGAGTAAATTGAGGTTCTTAGCATAATTTTGGCCGAAAGTATGGGCCCACCTACCACGGCCAGGTGACCTCATCAGATGGGTCCTTGACATTCCTAAGGTTCAAGTCCAGGGTGCAGGATCCCCCCTCCCCACTTTGGGCCAGATCATGGAGATTGTGTCTGCTGAGGAAGTCTGCTTCCCAGTTGTCCACTCCCGGAATGAAGATTGCTGAGAGCGCCAGCACAACTCAACTTCCCCAAGGCATCACACTAATGAAAAGTAGCAATTTAAGTGTTAAAAGGTGTTACATGAATAAGAAGTAGCAGCTATATGCTAGAAGTGTTACATAGGTGATACGTAATAATTAGGGATGTAAGAACTGTTACATTAGTAAAAAGCATTTAGGTGCTAAAAAGTGTAAGATCCCCACGGCTAATTGCCATGCCAGAGCAATCCAGTTAGCCCGTGTGTTAATGCCCAATGTTGAACAGAACCTCACAGCTCCATTTTGACGTTTTTGCTCAGACTGTACTATGAGCTGCGAGGTGTAAAAACTGCAAAATCAGGGTTTGCTCACGGGAACAACCCATTGATTCCACATTTTAACACGGAATCAGTGGGTTTCCACACCTTATACCCCGATTTAATCCAACACTGTGTAAATCTGGATTGGGCAGTGGACATGACCATGCCATGAAGGTGGGTAAGATGTAATAAGGTGGGTGTGCCACCCATTCATCACTGCATTGCTATAATTACCAACTGCTGGGCAGATCAATGCAGACCTCCAAAGCATGACAGTGGGACAGAGCTCTCAAATCGGCACTGTCTGCTAAAATGATGCAATTCTTAATATTCTGTCATTAATTTATCCCTTATAACAGGAATAAACAATTTACTGAGGCCTGCATTCTTCCAATCATTTCAAGTTGTGGAATCAGATAATCATCTTCACAGAAGAAGAGAGCGTTGTCACGAGTCGCAGGAACGTGGTCAGGAGTCACAGGAGTGTGGTTACGTGCCAAAATTTGCTGAGTCCACCATGCATGGCAGAGGCACACAGCAACCACTAACTGCTGATCTGCCCTATGGTCCAGTCAGGACAATGGGTCAGAGCAACCAATTCGGGACCATTCCTCCTAAGGCAAGACAGGTGTGTGTAGGTGCACCGTGCAAGCATCAGAGTGATCTGATCTGTATGGTGCCTCCTCGAATGTCAAAACAGCTTTGTTGGTCCAGAAAATCATTCTGGTTTGATTATACATACTGGGCCAAATTTTATTCCACATACAGTACAAAAAAGGCACTGCTTTGCTAACAGCAATGTGTTCACATTTTTTTAACTTCCTTGGCCCTGAAATGCTGCTGACTCAGTGCCAATATAGTGCAATTGTCCGTCGTGTGTTGGCCCTGCTCCCTGAACATGTAACCAGACGTTATGCCAAAGGCCAACTGCCTGGAGCATCCTAAGAGGTTCCACGCAGCTCTATAGGCTACAGAGTGCATTCCAGGAGGGGCCTATGGATGCTCTATATTCTGGGAATGGCACCCTACAGGTCAAATCCAGGTACCTTGGGGCATCAACAGTGCCACACGCAGGGTCCTGCACCCCGGTCAGTGGCACCATTTGCACACCCCTATTTATAGCCCTGCCATGATCATTTTACTGCAACCAGTATTACACCCTGTAAAATCCCACAAGCCATACCTCCCAACTTTGTAGAATGCAGGACCCATTGGGTGCCTTTGGCGGCCCTGCTTCTGAAAGGGGGAGTACCCTCTGGGGAAAGGGGTGGAGCCTTGCAGAACCCCCCCCCATTGCATCATTGTGAGTGGCATGCCCAGCAGTCTTTGAGCCCAGGCACCAGCCAGCACTGCGCAGCAGTGATGTGTGCGCTCCCCCCAACTCCCCCCCCCCCACACACACATACCACCGCTGGACACTGCCGGCCGTAGGTGGGACAGGACTGTCCCACTGAGTTGGAGGTATGCTCAAGTGAATATACAGTACTTGAGTGAGTCTTGTGCACCATGTTGCAGCAACATCCCACCAAGATATTACTATAAACATCAACAATATTTTTACATGTGGTGCTAAGATGGGGACTATTACCAGTACCATCACCATAGTAACTACCATACTGTACCTATAACACAACTAAAGGTGCCCATACACTAGAACAATATCATGCCTTTTGGTGCAATTTGGATGCACCAGGCCAACATATTGCGAGTAAGTGGGTCACAGCGTGTGTGGTCCACTTATGATTACGATCTGAGACGTGCTCTCGGAGGTAGTAAGTAGGGTTTTCAGATCTTACCTGCAACAGGTAAAATCTAGCCCTGTCGCTTTAGATGAGGTGCTTTATCATTAGATCACATGCGATCTATCGTTAGCATATCGTAAGTGAGGTGACCTGGACGATATTGTGAGTCCAGGAGCTGGCAGGAGCTGTCATAAGACTACCCTAAAAAAACTCCCAAAAAATTAGTATACTGGTACTTAAAACTACAAGAACCAAGAAATAAATAAACAAGCACAGTGGTTGTGTTGTATTATTAAAACATGGATTAATTAAAACAACACCCAATTTTACATGTAATCAAATTAATATATTGTCCATTACCAGCATAAAGAACAACTTGACAGACATCATTATTATATATTTATTAAATCGTTACGGAGTGCTCATCTGACCATATTTGTAGAAAATGGAAACAATGTTAAAATATTACACAGAATATCGAACAGTCACTTGTGTCAGCTGTTGGATATATATTATATATCAATCAACCCAAATAAAAGAAAAACCCGCTTATACTAACAGCATGTATTTGTTTATATTTAATTTTTGTCTCCTTTACACTCAGCAGCGGGTGTTTCTTGCTCGCCTGTTCCAACAGGGAGAGGGGGTAATACTCGTGTAATCAGCACCAGATACGTGTTTATCTTAATCATGCAAACATGCGTACGTGCCTCTTAAAAGTGTTTTCATTGTCTGGGTTAAGTTCCCCTTTTTAATATCTTGGGGCTTATTTAATAATGTTTGCAAAATTGCCCTGATAAATAACCGGTATGGCCGCGATAAGTAACATGTATATGGCCGCTTTCTGTAGAGAGTAGAAAGGCTGGTTTGGGGATATTTCTCAAGATACTCCTACTGTAACCAGGACAGCTCGTTTCAGTACTATGGACCTGATTCAGTAAGGATTGCAAATTCTGCTAAGTAACAGAATTTGCAATCCTTTTGATTGCATGCTGGGGGCCGCCCATCGCAGGGCAATGCCGCCCAGCATGCTAAAACTGACCACGCTGAGGGCCGCTGCCATTTTTCTGATCGCAGCGGCTGCATCTGACATCAAGGCACCACTATATTAAATCGCCACAATACTATAACAGAATGCCTAAATCCTCTGAAAACGGGATCCGCAATATCTACATTAGTAAATAGGCCCCTTGATGAGCTATTTTACACCAAAACTTTTATAACAGCAAAAACTGAGTGTAGCCCTGTGTACCCTTTTATAAAAGATACCCTGTGGGAAAACCATGCCTTGTAATTGATTACCCCTTCAAAAAAACCTCTGAGTTCGCCGGCATCCCGCACTGTCGCCGGACTCGGGCGGCATTACATCCCGCTGTTTGAATGATTAAATAAGAAAAGAGGTGCTTTTAACCTCTGGGATGGGGCTGACATAGGTGCTAATTACATGTGTAGCCTTTAGCAGTGTAGCGGGCATGGTGCTGTTGGCTGTTTATTTAATGGCCTGGAGATGTAGGCCAAAGCCTCTTTTGCGGCGGGTCTGTGGTCAGAACCTTGCTGTGGGAGGAAAGAACAGCAAGTCACCAGTCCGGCTGCAATTGTCTAGTTGAGGTGCACTCCCTTTGTTGACTGGTGGTTGGCTGTAACACCCTACGGGGGCAGTATCATCCCCCAAAGCGGTGGGCAGTCAAGGTAGAAGGTGAGTGGATGCCTTTTGTTTCTTATAGGGGTTAGGGAGTTGTGTTTGTGCACTCTGGGCGGTATGTGCCTGCTATGCCTGTTGTTGTTTATGTTTGGCCATTGTAGATTGGCTGAGTTTTGGCAGTCCTTTCTTTGCCATGGGTGGTCTTCAGTTTGCCGGCTGTCGGGATCCCAGTGCGCAGTATACCGGCGCCTAAATCCCAACAGCCGGCATACCAACACTTTATCTCCCTCTTGGGGGTCCACAACCCTCCTGGAGGGAGAATAAATAGCGTGGCGCACGTTGCGTGCCACCGTGCCCGCAGCATGGCGAGTGCAGTGAGCCCGCAAGGGGCTCATTTGCGCTCACCACGCTGACGGTATGCCGGCGGTCGGGATTCCGGCGCCGGCATGCTGGTCGCCGGGAGCCCGGCCGCCGGCATACCATACTACACCCCTTTGCCACCATAAGTCTTTAAATAATAACTATATTTGCATTCAGTAAATAGCTAACAGTTTCGCTGCCAAATCTACATCCCAGTGTCTATATTTACTTTAGAGTTTAAGTTTAAGTGGTTTGTACCCAGGACACACCTCATCCGATAGAAGGTTTAGTCAATGTTCACTTGCTATTTCTAAAGATAGTATATGGGAGTGCATGTATTTGTATGATCTGCTGGACGTGTTATTTTCCCATAAGTGTTTACTTTAGCATCATACAGCTGTATCCCTTCTAAACCTGTCAATCTGTAGCTGAAATATACTTGATGATTTTGCAATCTACAGTATAACATTACATTCTTAAGTGTTATATATTTATTTCTTCTCTGTTTAATTAGCATTTTATATCACACATATCATAGTAATGTCTTCATGTCGCAAATAGAAAAAAGGGATTTTTGTTCTACAAGAAAAACAAGACTTTTACTTTAAGCATTTTCATGTTAGCATATTCTAATTTTTAGGGTGATTATTATTAATTTGAGATATGAATAATTAATAGGCAGCCATGCTCCCCTTTTATTTCACATCATGTTACAGATCTGCTGTGATGATTTCTCACACTTTGATCCGTAGTACAGTCTTGTTAAAATGAGCATATTTCAATATTTTCTTAAGAACTTGCAAACAATACACAGTGGCTTCCTGTTGGCAGTAGTGGCTACAGATGGGTTATTTTTCTTTTGCTAGTAACAAACATGCAATGTGATAAGCCCTTTAATTAGTTGGTAACGGTGCGGACAGCCAATGACCGAACAAGTGGCATGGTCCCAAACCATGGGTTATTTGGTGGGCGTGTGTGAGCTTGTTTACAGAATATATCATTCAGTGCATTATTTCTATGTTTATTTGATGATTTTCTTTACCTACGTGCAAATATTTGCAAAACGATCAATCTTAGAACCTTAACTGTGGAACATTTTGAAGGTTTAGAATCAATGTTAAATGAAAATATATGCTGGCATTTTTTTATGATGACAAAAATAATGGTTCTGCCTCTAATAAATGATCAACTGTAATAACATTTAATTATGTCACTGTATTTTTATATCTGCCTATATCTCACACTGTTTTTGTGGCTTTGATGTTTACTATTGCTTCCTATAGTTGCTGATTAGCGGGGCCAGACTGGCCATCTGACATCTGGCCCTTCTGGCGCCCATACCGGCGCTCTGCTTGGCAAGCAAGTAGACTTGCGAGACACCCTTTTCTTGAGCGAGTGTCTAAAGGTGGGTACACACTAATAGATATATCTGCAGATCAATTGATCTGCAGATATATCTATGGAAGGATCGGGCAGTGTGCTGAGCATACACACTGCACGATCCGTCGGGGACTGACGTCATGAACTGGGCGGGCGTGTACACATGCCCGCCCAGTTCAGCTGTCAATCACCGCCGGCCGCCGCAGCATGTGTATGGGCGGTCGGCCGACTGCCCCGTACACACACAGCGACGCGCCAATATATCGGTAGATATATTAGCCGTCGGCTGTGCTGCGCGGCCGACGCGATACGTCTGTGAACGACAGAGTTCACAGACGTATCGGCCGTACACACTGGCCGACGGTCCCGCGAAATATCGGCCGTTCAAGAGAACGGCCGATATATCGACCAGTGTGTACGAGCCTTAAGGGATCGGAATCATCCCACACGCAGAGAGAGAGAGAGAGAGAGAGAGAGAGAGAGAGAGAGTTCTGATTGCTTCTGCAGCTGGCTCTCTCTCCAGCCCAGCACACAGCAGCATGTGCCATGTGCTGAAGTTGAGACAGTCCTGTTCCCTCTGCCTGAAGCACCTATGTCTGTAATGGGGTGGGGGTGGGGGGGGGCAGCGGGACCTGGGACTCCGCCTACAACAGGACAGGCTAAGGAATAATTGCTCCCCCCTTCTTCTGTGCCACTGTATGTCAGAACCGGGTGCCACACTGTGGGTGTCGCTGCAGCAGCTGTACTGGCTGCAGGATGCTGTTACATACACCCTGCTAGCAAAAAGCAAGGGCCGTTGGTCAGCGACGATGCCGCCCCCATAGCCCTGGCTCTGTACGTCGGCACCGCTCGCACACCCCTAGTTACGGCCCTGCTTGCAGCGGATCCCCAGCTTTCCCATCTTCTGCTTCAGCAAGAGCATTGGATTTTCTTGTCAGATTTTCAACCCACAGGCACTTAGAATGGCACAGTCACATGACCAAAATACTCCTATTTATTAATTCAGTTATTGCTAAAAGTAGGATACACAGAAAGTGTATACATGAGGGTCTTCTTGGTGACCATATATTGAAGTGTAGTTTAATGAAACCTAGAAAAAGCTGTACAAGTCTGTAGTGGTCCTAAGTGGTTCCTGAGTTATTAACTAAACCTTGTTATACTGCATTTAGGAACATTGCTTTCTATGTATTATAGCCCAGAGGAATACTGTACAAAACAAATCTGGAGATACGCTCTCCAGAACTCACCTCCATAGATTCCTGCGGACTGAACTGTCCAAATTATCTATTTCAGACGTTGAGAAAGAAAGGACTTAATGGGTGTGACAGCCCAGATCCTGACGCTGACGATTCAGTAGGTCACAGCCCAGAGTCCGAGGACAAGTACAGAAAGATAAATGAAGATATTGATCTAATGATCAGCAGACAAAGATTGTGTGTAAGTACTTTGAACATCTGTTTAGTTTTTCATATATTTGTGATATTTCTCTAAACCTGGCAGGCATTGAACAAGAAAGAACACAAAGGTCTTGACAGCCCCGATCCCGACTCCTCTTATGCCCTCACCCCTCGCACTGAAGAAAAATATAACAAAATTAATGAAGAGTTTGATAATATGATCAAGAGCCATAAAATACCTGTAAGTACCCGAGGTTACATGGCTGGTCTGCTGATTCCTGCTGACGTAACACCCCTTAACCCTTGCAGTGCTGGTTTCTCATTAAAATTCCCTGAAATATTTGAGTACCCCCTAAATACCAATGAAAAGTGACCTATTGCAACACTGTCGTATTGCAAAGTTGCCATGCATATCAATGATCAATGAACTCTGTATACTCTGGTGGATTAAACAGAAAGCATTTCCCAGATCCTACACCGGAAAGGCAAAGCGCTGACGTCACAATCGTTGTCTTGCTTTATGTCACTTAAAAATGTACGCTTAAAAATATTTTATTGCCCTTAATATTTAACATAAGTTATATATATTCTGTCTCTTGATTTGCATAGTAATTTAAAGTTTTATGATAAATTCAAACACAATAGTATTTATTACTTTCACAAAAATGCCCTTTTAACACCATCTTTGCCGCCAGAAAATGGTTGAATAATGTAACTTTATTGGGCCTGAGATACCTGCGATCCATCCAACCGTTGCAGCGCCTGCATTAGGGGGTTAAATGCTAATAGCAAGCCGCAGGGCGTATGATTGCATGGTATACTAGTACGCAATCACGTATGTGTGATGGGGTGATACTAAAGCATTCCGAAGCTTTGCTTATTTTTTGCAGTATTCTGCATCCACTTCTATGTTTGTAACGTAGACTTAAATTTATCATCCCAGCCCTTCACCAATTCACATGCCTTGCCAGTGATTTAAGAGAAATAACTTTGCATGTGCTTTTGTCTGTTTCTTTTTGATGCACTGTATAATATGATGCATGTTTCCATGCATAGAAAGTCAGCACATGATTGATTGTTTTCTTAGAGTGGGATGGCATATTATGTTAATGTGTGGCGTGGGTAGTTTCCTATTCTCCTTCCATTCTGCTTAACCTGTGTAATGTACTAAGAATATATAAAAGCCTAGGGAATGTATTATGTAAGAAATGTACTGTGCTATGTGCTATTCATAGGTAATGCTATGAAGTCTAATGTTATGGTGAAAGTAAATGGAAAACGTGCTGTTTGTAAAGGTTTCCAGGTCAGTCATGCGCTTAGCCGGACCCAAGAGCGAGGGGAGGCGTGGCCACCTTTGAGGGCGTGGCTACTCCCCATTGTGACCACTATGTAGAGGCAGCTCAAAGGGTGTGTGTTTACGCTTGCCCAGCTTTTCCTGCACTTTCAAGTCCACAGAGAATATCCCCCCCCCCCCCATCACCCCCTATGTTACTGTTATCCTACCATAAAAATCAATATTTTGGTCCTGTGGTCGGTGCATTAGGCTTTAATAAACCATCTGCTTATATAGGCTGACCATATTATCCCTTTCACCTGGGACACTCATGAATAACACAGGTTCTGTGGCTGCTTAAACCCAGGTAAAATGTAGGCTTGTAGTCAGCCAGCCACAGAACCTGTGTAATTCATGAGTGTCCCAGGTTAAAGGGATAATATGGTCAGCCTAGTTATATAGTGGTCAGGTCTGTCTATCTTCCTGACTGAGAAACAGGTATCATTTGGACCATACTGAGATCTGCTCAGAACAGATAGGTACGTGTTGCCACCAGCTTTGCTTGTTTAATCAGATTGGTGCAGTTTGGAACATTGGGCACATGTGACATATCCAATCACTTGGCTATCAGGCTATGGGGCCTATTTATTAACATTATTTGTACTAAAAAAATGTGAAAAGGGGTGTTTTCACAACCTTTTCCCTTTAATTGTCATTTTTTTCGTAACCCACATGACATTTCCCATACTTATAATGGGAAATGCGATGTGGCCGAATGTACTAAAAACAATATGTGAAATAACACCTCAGTGTGCCCTGTGAGAATAATACCAGCTCCATATATATATCCCAAGCATGTTTAAATTGCTCTACTGTCTTAGCCTCTACCACCTCTGCTGGGTGGCTATTCCACTTGTCCACTACCCTACAGTGGCATCACTAGGGTGTGCAGGCACCTCCCGGGTTTCACCAAAATGCCGACTACTCTACAGTAACATGAGCCAGGTGTTGCACTGTAACATTATGTGCAACACTCGGCCCCTGTCACAGTGTAGGAGCTGGCACTGCTGACAAGACTGTCTCTAGGGGCAGCACAGCATCTCCGGGACCCCTGGAGTGCCAAAAATGGGGGTTGGGCCACAAGATCACGCCCCTTCCAGCTATACAATGCCATGCCCCCTTTTTGCTGGCTCAACGTGTGCATGGATTCAGTCTCCCGCACTGGGTGTCACAATGGTTAGTGATACTGGATACTGACAGCCGGCATCCCGCCTGGCAGTATTACGCATGTAATCCGTACAGATGTGTGATCACCAAGTGTCTACTACCACAGTCACAGTAATGAGCACTAATAAACCATTTATTATACAGTAAAATGCCTGTATAATAAATGACTGCATAGAGATATGTTCAAGTTTAGTATATTGTAGGCTCCAAATTACAACAAGACCTGGTATTATTTCTGGATAATATATCACATATTGGGTGGAATTCAAATGTTTGAAAAGTCGGTTGGGTGTCTGTTTTTTCCTGTCTATTAGATAGGAAAAAACAGACTCCCAACTGACTTTTCAAACATTTGAATCTCCCCCATAGAGTTTAGGGGATTTCTTTATGACCCTTCACAATGTAGCCTCAAAAAGTCTCATTGCTTACTGCTGCATCTTACAGAGTTAAGCTGTGACTTTTCAGGTCTTTTTAGTAAATGCCTGTTGCCGGGAAAGTGTCTCCTGTAAGAGCTCTTCCTGGCGAAGAGTGAAAAGTAAATGGTGTACTGCCAGGTTAGCCTATCTGATACACATGTACAGCATAGCTGTTTTTCGGAGGATTGACCGTGATTAGTACTTTAATAAATAAGCACCTAAAAACTTTTGCTATGACGATGCTGAAGTAAATCAAATAAAGTGCAACAATACTTTTAATTCTTGCTGCAATGCGTTCAGATGTTGGTAGCTGAGAACACACGCTACGACATACCGTTTGTGTATCTAACTCTATGCTCTTCTGTCTGAGCCACCCTGTTAAGATGCTCTCGGATTCTTGGGTGACTGCATAGTTACAGTATGTTTTCACACAAGCTCTTTTAGATACTTATGCTGCAGCAATGCAATTTGAGAGCAGGGACACGAATGCCTTTTAAAACCCATGTTGATCACAGCAATAGCAGCTGTTGGCATTGAGACGGACAGGAGGAAAGGATTACCAGCAGGCGGGGAGAGGGCATTCAACTGGGTTAATGGAAATCCACAAGAGTTATTCACTTGTCCTATGCAAATATTGATTACAGAACACAGATCATAAATATGAAAGAGATTTCACTTGCAATGAAGCAGCAACCTGGAATGTGGAGCAAACCAAAAGTACAGTAAACATTGCTGTACATTTCTGTATGAGAACATTATATGAGCAAGACATGATGCGACTGTCTTATCTTGAATGTATTTGCTGTGCTCTTGGTGATTTAAAGAGGAGCAGTCAAATAAATGCCTCAATATGTCAGCGCTGCGTTTAAAAAACAAAATATATGGACTCGGAAACCTCTGCAATGAAAACCTTGAAATGAAACAAATGGAGTCTAGAATCAATTACTGACCTTGTGCTCCACAAAAGGGCAATTCAGACTGTGGTTCTTGTGGTTTGAAAGTATAGGGTGTCCTGATCTGAAGGCTGGACACTGCCATTTTACACAGGAAGGATGGCACCAACCAAATGACAGCCTCACAGACGCTCTAAACACATGGCACACTAGATCCATTTTTGGCTTGTCTTGCCCACCTGACCACAAACTAGGGGTGGCAAAAAAACACATCCCAGCAGTTAAAATGCACAACGGTAAGCCTTAGCTCATGCAGAAAGAAAGATCCATTGAAAAAGCTGGGCTGTGGATATGAAACATGGGTTATATCTGTAACCACCAACACAAAAAGGAACCTGACTTCTCTGTCCATAAGAAAACACTGCCTGTGCCAGCAGAAAAAGCTGGCTGTGGCACTTTATGAAAAGGGTCGCTCAAGTTTCCGCAGAAAATGCCTTAGGACATGAATTCTGTGGTCCGAAAAACATCTGATAATAATTATACTTGCATTTGTACTTTTGAGTAGAACATCATTAGAGTGCTTTACTAAAACTGCTTAAGATTAAAGAAGCTCAGCTAATTGCTAGAGAAAAGTGTGTGGGTCACTGCGGCCGCATGCTTGTCTGCTGAATTACATCAACCTATTCATGAAGAGAATACATTGCAGTTCACCCACAGAATTACATATGTAGAATGTGCTACCAAATGTAATGTGATACAGGATGAACTACACTGTGCTTACATGTTATTTCATTTTAGAAGCTTCGCCTCTGTAGAACCTGCTTGTGACAGTTAACTCTGTTGTGTTACTGAACAGCTAGGGTGGTAAATTAGATGTACACAAGTATATATGTAGGTATGTATCATCTGACACCATTTATGACATTTTGCTAAAAAGTGAATGATAAATTTAAATAGTTAATTAGATTTATTGCGATGGAGTAATTTAAGTAAAAAATAAAAAAAGCGGGGAAAATCCACATACACCACGGGGCAGCTGCGATTGCAGGTAGCAGCAACAATTACATATTTTTGCACATCCACAGCTTATACATGCGCAGCTACGAATGCATTTGTGTACATACAGCTCTGAATTAGACCCTTAAAGGGGGGTACTCACGGGAGAGATGTGTGCTGAGCGATCTTTAAACAGACCGCTCAGCACACATCTCTCACCCCGCTCAGCACAGTGCAATGTGCTGAGCGAGGGGGAAAGCCGACGGGGGGGCGCTCATTTCACACAACGGTGAAGTGAGCGACCCGCTAGATTGAGCCTGCATGCAGGCTCAATCTAGCACCGGCGATAGCGATGCGAGGGGCCGCGCATCGCTATCGCTGGGGGGCATACACACGGCAGATCCGTGCTTAAAATCTAAGCAATCTAGCAAGATTGCTTAGATTTTAAGCACGGATCTCTCCGTGTGTACCCCCCTTTAGAGTCTATTTACTAAGCCTTGGATGGAGATAAAGTGAATGAAGATAAAGTACCAGCCAACCAGCTCCTAACTGTAATTTTTCGAACAATGGGGGCAGATGTATTAAGCCTGGAGAATGGATAAAGAAGTGATAAGTGCAAGGTGATAATGCACCAGCTAGTCAGCCCCTAACTGTCATTCTTCAAATCCTTAATGATTGGCTGTTGCGTTATCACTGCTTTATCACTTCTTTATCCCTTCTCCGGGCTTTATACATCTGCCCCATAGGGCCTCATTCAAGTTTGTTAGCAAACCAAAAAAGCACACTAAAGGGCAAAACCGCACTGCAGGTGGGGCAGATGTAACATGTGCAGAGAGAGTTAGATTTGGGTGTGGTGTGTTCAAACTGAAATTGAAATTGCAGTGTAAAAATAAAGCAGCCAGTCTTCAACCTGCACAGACACAATATAACATACCCAAATCTAAACCTCTCTGTACATGTTACATCTGCCCCACCTGCAGTGCAACATGGTTTTGCCCATTAGTGTGCTGTTTTAGTTTGCTAACAAACCTGAACAACCCCCATAGCCTGTAACATGGTAGTTAGGAGCTGATTGGCTGGTTCCTTTTTCTCCATCCATTTTATATCCGTCCAAGGCTTAGTAAATAGACTGCTGTGTCACTAGATTTAAAGTGGCAATGGTTTAAAAAAAGCAAAACTAGGTTGGTTTATTAGCGCTTTAAGGGGTATATGCAATTCCGGACGAATTGCACCTTTTTTTCGTCCGTTTTAAAATTCGACTGTACTCGACAGCCGCAGCCCTCCCGCCGGGACCATGAATTCACCATATGCAATACAAAACGCATTCGACACTCCCCTTGTCGAATAACGGACCAATCGTCGAGTAGTGGGCGTCCCGAATTCGACTTCCCGCCGTTTTACATTTTTTATTAGATCCCGCCAGCAAAGTGAGGCGGACTGAAAATGACGAAATTGCTGTCGAAAAGCACTGTTGTCGAATCGTCATTCTTCAATTGAATATACTTTTGTCGAAAAGCCGCATTTTGACCATTGCAGACATGTCGAATTTTGAAAATGTCGATTTGCAAAAAGTCGAATCTGAAATGGAAGGTATTTTGTCGAAAAGTACTGTATTGCATTGACGAATCCAATTCGACATGTTTTTTTTGTCGAAAATGTCCCGTTTTTCGACTCGCGTCAATTCGACCGCAATTGCATATACCCCTATATGTAGAGGCTAAGGCGCCAAAATCTGGCGGCTGCCTACAACTCGCTGGCTATTGCATTTATACCTATATGTACAGATATATGTCATCTGGAACATATTTATTAGAATATTATCATTTTATTTGTCTCCATGCTTTGATTGCCATTCATTTATAGGCAGAAGTCAGGACTTGAAACCCCAAATCTGGAAGCTTAATTGAATAATGGCTGTTTTAAAATTCTACACCTGGTTTTAAGTGTAGAAAATATGAGGTCTAAATAAACATTAGACCCATATATATGTAAAACCACGAATTAGACCGTAAAATGATTACACGTTGGCAGAGAAAATATTTTTTCTGTAAATTATTTTCTGTAATACTGTAGGTCTGGTTTGGCAACTTCTAAAACCAAAAGTGTTTTTAATTTATCATGAGAAAATATATAATCACATACTGTGTTCTGCAGACACTGTGCAAATATCAGATTTATATTTACTTTTATTTCTCGAGGAGCATAAATAGTATAGTCTGAGGGGGGAGATTTATCAAATCTTGGAGAGAGACAAAGTACCAACCAATCAGCTTTTGCCTTTTGTTCAGGCTGTGTTTGAAAAATGACAGACGTTAGAAGCTGATTGGTTGGTACGTTATCTCTCTCCAAGCTTTGATAGCGCTCCCCCATAGTTCTACTCTTTATACCTTTTTGTTTGAAGATTTCTATTCACTGTGATTGTATAATTAAGCTCAAGTGTTTATAAGCACTTATTGAATGTGTATATTTTACAATTCTTAAGTGGTTTAAAGTGCTTTATGCCAAGGATTAATGAAAATATTAACAATCTATGAATAAAGACTACCTTGCTTTCAGCAGGTAGGTTTCTTTCCATGACACACTTACATTACAGTCATTCCGCCAATGTCACAAATGTTCCAAGGATACATGCATGTTCAGCAAACAGCTGCTAGACATTGCTGTAAAGAATGGAATATCTGTTGACCCTTTCCATGCCTTATCCCAGGATTTATACATTTTGCTTTTTTGGAGTTATTGAAATGTGAACACATACCTAGAAGTTATAAAATGTGCACAGCGCTGCCTACACCATTGCCTGCTGATTATAAGCCGTTCTGTATCACTGCCTGTTGGCTATAAACCATGCTACACCACTGCCTGCTGGCTATAAGCCATACTACACCACTGCCTGCTGGCTGCAAGCCGTACTGTATCACTGCCTGCTGGCTATAAGCTTTACTACAACCTTGATACTGGCTATAAACCGTACTACACCACTGCCTGCTGGCTGTAAGCCGTACTGTATCACTGCCTGCTGGCTATAAACCGTACTACACCACTGCCTGCTGGCTATAAGTCGTACTACATTACTGTCTGCTTGTTATAAACTGTACTACGTCACTGCCTGCTGGCTGTAAACTGTACTACACCACTGCCTGCTGGCTATAAGTTGTACTGCATCCTGTCTGCTGCCTTTAAGCCGTACTATACCACTGCCTGCTGGCTATAAGTCATACTACATCACTGTCTGCTGGTTATAAGCTGTACTACATCACTGCCTGCTGGCTATAAACTGTACTACACCACTGCCTGCTGGCTGTAAGCCATACTACATCACTGCCTGCTGGCTATAAGTTGTACTGCATCACTGCCTACTGGCTATAAGCCATACTAAATCACTGTCTGCTGGTTATAAGCTGTACTACATCACTGCCTGCTGGCTATAAACTGTACTACACCACTGCCTGCTGGCTATAAGTTTTACTGCATTACTGCCTGCTGGCTATAAGCCATACTAAATCACTGTCTGCTGGTTATAAGCTGTACTACATCACTGCCTGCTGGCTATAAACTGTACTACACCACTGCCTGCTGGCTATAAGCCGTACTACATCACTGTCTACTGGCTATAAGTTGTACTGCATGACTGCCTGCTGGCTATAAGTTGTACTGCATCACTGCCTGCTGGCTATGAGCCATACTAAATCACTGTCTGCTGGTTATAAGCTGTACTACATCACTGCCTGCTGGCTATAAACTGTACTACACCACTGCCTGCTAGCTATAAGTTGTACTACACCACTGCCTGCTGGCTATAAGTTGTACTGCATCACTGCCTGCTGGCTATAAGCCATACTACATCACTGCCTGCTGGCTATAAGCTGTACTACAATACATCATTGCTTGCTGTCTGTAAGCCGTACTACATCACTGCCTGCTGGCTATAAGCCATACTACATAACTGGCTGCTGCCTATAAGCTATAAGGGTACGAAATGTGGTGCTGTTACCGACATGTAAATGCCATGATAATGGCAATTTGCACCCTTCACCCAGAATTTAATTCCCCCTAAATGCTCAACACTAAGGTTTGGGCCACACATTGCATTTTAGCTGGTCCTGTTTGGCAGGAAGAAGCCTGTACATGGGCTCTTATGCGGCCGTCCACATCTATGTGGCTGTGCCACATCCACTAGACCCAACCGAAGCATGCTGCAGTTGAGCAGGATGACAGAACGACCGCATTTCAAGTAGAACACATACATTTGAATGTATGTGTTCACACAGTATGGCTGTGACGTACTGTGTTCTACTTGAAATCCGGTCGTGGCACTTGCCAGATCCTGTTCTGCGGCATCCGGTAGAAACGCATTGTGTGAATACAAGCAGTCTCCTTCCTGCCAAGCGGGTCCTGCTGAACGGGACCCGCTAAATCGCAATGTGTGGCCCAAGCCTTACCATTATGCATGAGGTGACAGGTTTAACCGTTTAGCTGAGAGTTGCAACATTGTTTCAACAATATAAGTAGTTTAACTGCCTAGTTCTACTACAATCAATAGGGTATAGAGGTGTATGTGAGAGCTTAGATTTATAATGTTTTTAAAATGCATTGAATATCAGTAGGGGAATCTCTGATGCAAATAGCTTAGAAATAAATTTAAATTGTATTTACTGTATATTATCACTTGGGGATATGAAAGTGAAAACAAATTTATGTCCGGTCAATGGGGGTCATTCCGAGTTGTTTGCTCGTTATTTTTTTCTCGCAACGGAGCGATTAGTCGCTAATGCGCATGCGCAATGTCCGCAGTGCGACTGCGCCAAGTAAATTTGCTATGCAGTTAGGAATTTTACTCACGGCATTACGAGGTTTTTTCTTCGTTCTGGTGATCGTAATGTGATTGACAGGAAGTTGGTGTTTCTGGGCGGAAACTGGCCGTTTTATGGGAGTGTGTGAAAAAACGCTGCCGTTTCTGGGAAAAACGCGGGAGTGGCTGGAGAAACGGAGGAGTGTCTGGGCGAACGCTGGGTGTGTTTGTGACGTCAAACCAGGAACGACAAGCACTGAACTGATCGCACTGGCAGAGTAAGTCTCGAGCTACTCAGAAACTGCACAGAGAAGTCTTTTCGCAATATTGCGAATCTTTCGTTCGCAATTTTTATAAGCTAAGATTCACTCCCAGTATGCGGCGGCTTAGCGTGTGCAAAGCTGCTAAAAGCAGCTTGCGAGCGAACAACTCGGAATGACCCCCAATGTCAATAGTGATGTTTACAGCCTTCTCTCTATGAGATTCTCTTGGAACTTGGTCCATCATTATTACATGTTTCTAGTTATGTAAGTAAATATAGTTTATCAGTACTATGTTATTTACCCTTTCCTTTATGTTATTCACAGGCTGTTCCACCTCCCAATTTCGAGATGCCGGTTTCCATCCCAGTGTCCAATCAAAACAGTTTGGTATACAGTAACTCAGTTGGTTCACTGGGTAACCACAACCTTTTGCCATTGTCCCACCAAACCTTGCAGAGGAACAGCATGTCTCCTGTCTTGACACATCGACCACCAAGTGCAGGTAACCCAGGTATGATGCATTTTGTCGCACATGAAAACAAACAAGTGGGTTATTTGCACAACAATTTTCCAGCACCTTTTATTCCAGCCCTGTGCCGGTTATCCATTTTAGTGGAGTATCGATTGTAACATTAATACAGTAAACAGCGGCATCCCAACATCTAACCCTCCCACCACCCAACTGCCTAAACCTAAACCTCCCACAGCCTGATTAAACCCCCTTCCCACACCCTTACTCCCCCCTGCAGCCAGATGTGTCCGGATTAAAAGAGGTGCCAGACCATCGGGTGCTGGAAAATCGGTGGTGTACCTGTATTCTACAGAATTGTGCAATTGCTGAGCACAATACTAAAAATCATATTTCATATTCATTGAAGTTGGAGGGTGCTGTCACACTGGGAGCTTGAACACTAGTGCTATTATAAAAAACATTTCAGGCCGGTCAGAGCGAAGGCGTCCATTACTGAATAACGTGTAAGTGTACCAGCACACAAAGAATCATGAAATCGTCAAATTATTAGATCTCATTTTACACAGCCATTTTCAATGTGCAAAATTGCTGATGTTTGCACCTTCTCTCAGCTGGCAGCAATTGGATAAGTTCCTGTATGTTATGACTTGTACATCTTAGTCTGTGCAGTACTGTGGTTCACCAGTGGGGGCTGCTGCCTGGACTCAGCTCTCTTGCTCTGGACTGATGACGATCTTACCTGTGAGGAATTAACCTCTGCCTCATCTGCTGCACCTGTACATCAAGGGTTTTATTCCACTTGACGAGTCTGTTGTTGGTCATTCTGTTAGGTTACGGCCACACATAGCGGCCAAGCAGGTCCCGCTGAAAGGGACCCGCTGGCCGGGAGGGGGGTTCTGTGGCACACGGATCCTGTTCTGCGGGATGCCGCAGAACAGGATCCGGCCAATGACACAGGGGATTTCAGTAGAACACAGTGTGGCACAGCCGCACTGTGTGAACACATACATTGAAATGTATGTGTTCACACTGAAATCCCGCTGTCCTGTCATCCGGCCTAACCGCAGCATGCTGCGGTCGGATCCGGCAGCGGCGGGACTACCGCCCATGTGCAGTCTCCTTGCGGCTAAGTGGGTCCAGCTGAACAGGACCCTCTTGGCCACCATGTGTGGCCCTATGCTTAGGGTTCAGAGTGTGCTAAGACCAATACTGGATATGGAAAGAGTATAAAGAGCACAATAAAGGTTTATTTATAGACAGCACATGCAGGGCTGTGGAGAGCAGGGCTTGGCCAAGGTGCTTGGGGGCATAGCCTAAATAAGGAGGTGTGGAGACTCTGCACATCATAGGGGAAGGGTCGAGATCAGTGTGATCACTCTTCCCCCCGCACAGCCAGAGGAGCATGCAGCCACCGGAGTCCAGTACACAGCAGCGTGTGCTAGGCTGGGTAGACACTGTCACTGATAGATAAGGGGGAAGAGGGGGGTGGAGCGAGTCGCTCCTCGAGCAGGCACAGGCCCGAATAATTAGTACCCGATTCCATCCCCTCTCTGCGCCACTTAGCACATGTGAAGACAGGTGACTAAAGAGCTCTAAGGTTGGAGAGCACAAGAACTAATTTTGGATACATGCAGGCAGAATAAGCAGGACACTATATACAAACGTGGGTCAAAAAAAGCAGAGAGTAGACAAAAATAGTCCAAATTCCAGGCATAGATCAGGGGCAGGCTACAAACAAAGAAAATGCAGAGTCCAAGCAGAGGTCAGCAGCAGGCAGCAGAAAAATGTCATCCAGGAGACAAAGCCATAGAACCACTGACAGCAACAGACATAAGAAACTCCAATGACCTGCAACAGACTATAGTTATAATAATGAATCATTTAATCAGTAGATGAGCTTTAGGAGACATCTGCAATGTTTAATTCAATGAAAGTTGGAGGTTAAAGTTATAGGTGGTTGAACTTTGATGTTCATTCTTTTGCAAGTGCATCTTGAGTATTATCTGCCTTTCCACAAACCTAGGCATGTTTCTATTCTATGGAGGTATCCTAATGCTGGTGCATCCTGATGGTTTATAATCTATCTAGTCCTTGTAGGTGTATCTGCCACCAATTGCTACATGTGTGTTTAACCAGATTAACACTGATTCCGGTTTTAATACCATGGGGTCTATGTATAAAAGCAACAAAATGCTTGGAGAAACCATATTTTCTTCTTTCCACATGCACTAATTAGAAATGTGCCTTTTCTTTGCGCTTCTCATCCTGCAGCCCCCACAGCTCACAGTGGGGTCTGTGCAGATCCACAATTTACAGAGATGAAAGATACTTTCATTTAAAACACAACGCCATCACTGGAGGGCGTTATGCCTGCTTATTTGCTTACCAAGCTGGATGGCGTTATGTCTACCTATGTGTTTACTGAGCAAGATGGAGTTATGATGTCTACTTAAATATGTTTACCAAGCTGGATGGCATATTGTCTACCAATATACTTAATATGCTGGATGTAGTAATGTCTACCTGTATACTTACTGAGCTGAATGGTATTATGTTTACCTATATGCTCACCAAGCTAGAGAAATGCTTTCTCCCACAATGCATTGCATTGCTTGACTCTTCTGCAGCTAGTGTGTGCCCAGGACGCCTGTTCTGCCCATGTGCACTCAGATACTCACACACTCTTGTGAGAGACGTCAAATAAAAAGGAAAGTTTATTCTATGCAGGGACAGGTGTTTTTGATTAGCGCCGTCCCAGCAGGTATATATTGGTAAATATGATGGTCACAAAGTGGAAGATTACAATAAAAAATGCTGATTATAATGTTCACCGTCTTCTTAAATAGACCCCTAGGTCTAGTATGGCACTATTGTTGTATTCAAAAAGGTTCTCTAGCTGCTTAAAACCAGGTGAAATGCAGGCTTGAAATCAGCCAGCCACAGAACCTGTGTAATTAATGAGTATGGTATGGTAAGCAGGGCCGCAACTAGGGGGGGCTAGGGGGGCATGCACCCCAGATGCATGATTTGAGGGGGCGCTGAGGAGTTACAGAGAAGCAGGGTTTTTTTAAATTTGTTTTTTACCAACAGTTCTGTTTTGCTCCAGTGAGACAGCAGACAGCTCCCGGGGTAGTGTCTCTGACCCACCTTTCTGCCCACAGCTGGCTCCGATGCTGCGCAGTACCTGGGATCTCTCCTATGCCGGCTACTGTCTTAAACTCTCCTCTTTGCCATGCAGTGCTGCGACTAGTGTGCGGTACACAGTACAAGCTATAGAGGAGAGCTGTTGGTGCTGTGTATTTCAGCAGGCTATGATCCCGGCTGCCTGCCCAGCACCAACTGATAACAAGCTGCCGGCTACACACCATTGAGAGGACAAAGGCTTTTGCTTGTTAACAGGTGCAGTTTCCGATATTACAGAAATGAAAGGCTCACTTTGCTAGCTATCTACATGACAGTGGAAACTAAGAGCCTGGAAACCTCCAACTCTCAGCGAGTATCACTACAGCAACTCTGTGGTGAGTTTAAAGACAGACTTTATTATCTGCACTGTGCTCCCAGTTAGCAGTATCAACCTCCGCTTTGCCTCCCAGATGGGGGATTTGGTGTAGCTTATAGGGGGATGTGGTGTAGTGATGTAGTATACCATATAGGGCATAGGCGTGCGCAGCTTATTTTATTAGGGGGTGCACCACAGGAGGGGTGTGTCTAACACTGCCTTATGGGCATGTCTATCACTGCCCAGAGACATGTTTAGCACTATTTTACATTCTCTCAGTAAAATCACATGGCTTAATCTAATTTTTCCCTAGTTAGTTCCTAATAATAACGTAGATATAATACAGCGGCCGGTACTGATTGTCTGCTACGGCATAACCCTGAGTCCTAGCTGCACCCTATCGCTGCTTACACTTCCCCAACCTATCCCTGACCCAGTGACGGAACTAAAGAGTGGTGGGCCTAGGTGCATATGCATTCCCTCCCCGCCCCTTGCACCCCCAAGCACCTACACCGTAATTTTGAGTGAGACATTCTGAAAAGTATGGGAGATGTTGGGAGCTGAACATTTGAGTTTTAATGTAACACAAGTACAGTTTAAAATATACACATGCCATCAGAGCCACATCTGACTCTTTCTATGCCATCACACTCTTCCTCCGCAGGACACCAGCATTTGTCATACGTGTCCCCATGCTCACAAGCTACTGACAGTAGTGCCCCTTACTCCCTTTATGCCACACAGTACGATCCAAATACACATTATGCCACAGAGTATGATCCAAATTCACATTATACCACACAGTATGATCCAAATACACATTATGCCACAGAGTATGATCCAAATTCACATTATGCCACAGAGTATTATCCAAATTCACATTATGCCACAGAGTATGAGACGAAATTCATATTATGACACATGGTATGAGCCAAAATTCACATTATGCCACACGATATGAGTCGAAATTCATATTATGCCACACGGTATAAGCCAAATTCACATTATGCACAGAGCCAGCCCTAATCAATTTGATGCCCTAGGCAGATTTTGGCTGGTGCCCCTAGCACCGCCACTACAGATGTAGCCAGCCCCATCTTTGCCGCAGTGCGTAACCACGGGCATACGCATCGCGGCAAGCTGCACTGAACGCTGTGTTGCAAATAGTTGCAGCCAGCATTTGCTCCATAGAAGTCTATGGCATGTGCGTGAATATACACGTGTGCATCATAGACTAAGGCACACTAGTCACGCCATCCATGCCGCAATGATGGATGAGCGTGGCAACATCTGTAGTTCCGCCTCTGACCCAGCACAGCACCCATCATCCAGCACGACCATGAAGCCTTACCCTGCTGGAGTAGACAGTGGTAGAAGTAAATGACTGCAGGTCAGGTGGCACCTCGACCACCGAAAGAGAAAGGGGGAGATAGAGAGATTCCCCCCAGAAGAGGGGGGGGGGGGATAGGCAGAGAAAAGGAGGGAGAAAGAGAGGGGGTAAGATGCGGAGAAGGAGAGAGACAGAGGGGCCCATTTATCAAAAAATATTTGTGGCTATGTCCCCGAAAAACACGCGCTTTCAGAAATTAGCCGCAAATATAAGGTTTCCCTGGTATGTATAAAGAAGGGATTGCAGCAGGTATCGGAGATACCTGCTGCGATCCCTCCATTTCCCCCCGCAGCCGCATCAACCATAGGTTTCTATGGGGGATGCAATGCTGCACAATGTATCCTGATATTGTTCCCCGCAGCTACTGCAATATTTGACTGCAATAGCCCATTGTATCCTATGGGCTACAGATCAGGGGAAAGTGGATCCGGCTGGGTTCCCCGAGAACCTTCCGCCAGAAATGCCTCAGTGCATCGCATATTGCAATAGGATCCTGGGTGGTAAGATCCCACCCAGATCACATTCAATATGTAATCCATGACAAATGGGCACCATAGAGAGAGAGAGAGTAAGGGGGACAGAAAGGAGAGAGACCTATAGAGGGGGGGGGGGGGGTGGAGGGAGAGAGAGGGAAAGGTAGAGAGGGAGAAGGAGGAAAAGATAGGGCGAGAGGGGGACGAGAGAGGGGGAGGGAAAGATAGGGAGAGAGAGAGAGAGAGAGGTTTCATGAGAATGGCAATATAGTAAAAATACACTGATACTTACCACACTGTGTCAGTTTCCGCATGGGTAGGGAGGGTGCCTGCGGCTGCTTTGTGCTTCTTCTGTCATGCTGCGGTACTAGTCACACCTGTTCCAGCCAGGAACAGTGTTCCTACTGCTCCTCATGGATCATGGGGGTCATTCCAACCCGTTCGCACGCTGCACTTTTTCGCAGCCGTGCGAACGGGTCAGAACTGCACGCATCGCTGCCTGGCGACGGGCGTCGCCGGGCAGCGATGAGAAAAACGAAGAAAGTGTTCACAGCGGCGAACGCAAGAAGATTGACAGGAAGAGGCCGGCTGGAGGCGTCCACTGACCGTTTTCAGGGAGTGTCCATCCGAACGCAGGCGTGCCCAACCGTTTCCAGGGAGGGATCCTGACGTCAGCTCCGTCCTGGATGATCGCAGCGGGTGAGTAAGTCCAGAGCTGTGAAGAGACGGCAAAAACTTTTGTTTGTGCAGCCCACTGCACAAGCGTTTGCAGCCCTGCACAGCGATTCCAACCCCCCTCCCCCCCCCCCTATAGGCGGCGACTACCTTATCGCAGCAGTGCAAAAAGTAGCCTGTTGCATTCAGGTCGGAATGACCCCCCATGTACGCTATAGCAGAGATAAAACAGGGGGTGGGGTCAGAACCTCGGGGCCCCTCAGAACCTTGGGGCCGGGCACGGGTGTACTCTGTGCCCCATGTTGCCGAGTCTGCTGACACACACACCTACACACACACCTCTTACCTTCTCCTTCCTGGCCGGGCTCTATGGGATGGCTGCTGAGAGAGATCCACCTGCACCAGCAAGAGAAGGCAGGGCTGCAAGTGCACATACTGTAGATCGCCGGGCCCAGGGAAAGTTGGGGGTGTGGCCTAATCGCGGACCCTCGTGACCACGCCCACTTTTAGAAAACTCCATCCAAATCAGCAGGAACTGCCCGGCCGGGAGGAGGAGGAGCACGGAACCTCAGCGCAGAAACTCACAGCTGCCCGAGTTAAGCTGAGCTGGACCTATGCTGGCCAATGGCTCAGCATGCTGTATATCCTCTTGCACTGCCTGCTGCCGCCGCAGCAGAGGGGGGAAGTCACACAGCCACTCCACTGTGCTGCAGCTGGCGTGGCGTGTGGGGGTGCCGCACATTTGGGGGTGCCTGTGCGCACCAGGCACCCCCCGTGCGCACGCCTATGATATAGGGTACAGTATGTAGTGTAGTAATGTATTACAGTATATAGGGGCATGTAGTGCACTGATGTGGTGTAGCATATACAGTAAGGGGATGTAGTGTAGTGATGTAGTGTAGCATATAGGGTATGTAGTGCAGTGTATAGGGGCATGTAGTGTAGTGATGTAGTTCAACGTGCAGGGTATGTAGTATAGAGAATGTAGTGCAGTGATGAAGTGTTATGATATACTGTAGTGCAGTGATATAGTGCAATGTATGGGGGGGCACAGGGGGGCATGTAATAGAACACGCTGCTGGGGGGGCATGTGGCGCTTAGGGAATTTGGGGCACATAGAGGAATATTGTCCAATAGTATCCCCTTTTTTAAAAAATTTTGATAATCTGATTACTTTAGTATGACGGATGGTTTGTTAGTTTTTATTTATTTATTTATTTTTTGGGGGTGGGCGACACCAAATTACTGCCTTGCCTCGGGTGACGAAAATCCTAGTTTCAGCCCTGTGTAGCCTACATATACACAGTACAAGAGAATGTGTATACCAGGAAAAAGCATTGTATGCTTCCTCCTGCAGTAACTCTGTGCCACTACTACTTACGCAGATGATCAGATGTGTCATTCAGTGACTGCAGAAACTAGGGCACCGTTATTGGTCAGTGAGAAGGCGTGTGCTTCCTATGACTGAATGAAGAGCAAAAGAGTGCAAGGGGTAAATTTACTAAAGCTTCTAAAACAGAGAATTGGTGATGTTGCCCCTAGCAACCAATCAGATGGTGTCTATCATTTCTCTATTGCCTTTTAGAAAATGATAGACAGCATCTGATTGGTTGGTGTGGGCAACATCGCCAATTCTTTGTTTTAGAAGCTTTAGTAAATTTACCCCCCCAGGTTTTGAGATGTTGGACAGCAATCCATTACTAGCAATGAATTTCAAGAATCTGTACATGAGAGTATACTGCAGTATATACAGTATTGCAGTGTATTATATATTCTGGTACTCTTTACAATTTAATGAAATTGTATTGATTCTACAGGCAGTATCTTGCTTGTAAAAGCATTATAAGATTTAAATATGGTCTAAATTTTGCTAGACCTCTGGAATATTTTTATTACTGTCACAAAAAATGACAAAGTGGTCTCAGTAAAAATTCATTTAATGAACCAAAGTTTTATGGAAGTTAAGATGTGGTGGCATCTGTGGTAAATTGCAGCAGTGCTGACTGCCGATTTTTCTTTAATTCTTAGGTGGTCTGATGGGTGGGGACCTCACAAGCGGTGCAGGCACCAGTGCAGGTAAATGATAGAGTTCCATATTTTCCAAGTTGTGTAACTTTCACTAATTACTATAAACGTAAAATAACACCCCCACCACCACCCGAAAAAGAATTTTCATTGTTTCAGATAATTAAAAGAGCCACTAAATCTAACATTCAGATTGACCCAAACTGAGAATGTATATGGTGGCAGTTACATGTGCACACACGCACGCACGGACGCACACGCACGGACGCACATGCAAATGTACAGTAACTGGAGTTATGTCAGCCTCAGTATATGTATGCTAGTTTCCACCCCGTCAAATTAACAGTAATGTCAGCACTGGCGTGCCCAAATGGCGCATCACTTGAATTGCTCCATCGGGCACCACCAGCTCGCTAAACACTTGAATTTCCCCCTGCAGAGGTGAGGAGCAGCATTAGCCTTTTGTTTTATATATATATATATATATATATATATGTGAACCCGGCGCCTTTTGTGTTGTGTGGTATATATATATATCCCCTCTATTTCACTCTGGGTGTTGCCTCCGTATGCTGGTAGAGTCCTGTTAGCTTACACATGTAACAAGGTAGAGGGCACTTGCCATTTCCACCAATATAGTAAATCTACCAGTGCCATAAAGGTCCCATAGTGGCCCTTCGTCAAGGCTAATATGATGTCACAGCCACGCAAGTGGAAAGACAGCTATGTGGTTATGAGGTCTTACTAGCCTTGACAAAGGTCCTGGTGCCAGTATGCCAAGTAATATAAACCAAGTAATATAGGAACAGAGAATTTGATGGCAGCTAAGAACCACTTGGCCCATCTTGTATACGCACACACACACTGGGGTTTATTTTTGTTGGAAGTCAGTTAATCTACCAGTATATTTTTGGATTGTGGGAGAAAACTGGAGTACCTGGAGGAAACCCTTGCAAGCACGGGGAGTATATACTAACGCCACACAGTTATGGCCATGGTGGGAATATTACCCTAGTCTGTGTGGTAGGGATTATAGATTATAAAGTCCACTCAGAAAGAGCTGATGTGAACAATGAAGTATTCTCTATAAAGTACTGCAGGAATTAAAAAAGCCTGACCCAATAAAATACAAACATTTTATTTTTGTTTTCTGTATTATTTATCTTAAGTACTGAAACCAGTTTGTTTAGTAGTGTTCGGATATCTACACATATATAGGAATACTCGCCAAATTTAGATTATATCAGCGACATTTTCATAATGTGAAATTGTCATTTCAATGATTACATTTGTAAATTTGCATCGCTGAAGTTTTGCTGGGTTCTCAAGAATAGTCCTTATTATCTAATATGCAGAGACTTGCTTTTTTTGACACTGTGAAAGATTTGATCAAAAGCCAAATGAACAGACAAGTTCATTTCAAAGTTTAAATTGTCTGCCTAATAACATATCTGAACAATACATCTATTTAAGACTGATGTATGTCTTCAGTGCAGTTTCAGAAATGGCAAATGTTGTCTTTGTTCAGCCTCTCTCTAAATAACAGAGCCCTGTATTATCCATATTTAATAGGTTCACATAAGTGATATAATCATGTGCTATAATCCTGCAGTTCATGATCTTTGCTAAATTTGGAGATTTGTTGGGTTTTTTTTTGTCTCGTTTTCAATTTCCATAGAAACGAACACATATGTGAGAACTGTGTGTCGATAATGTTTGTTATAATTCTATTGCTATATAATATGTTACAAAATACACAAGTATATTTGACATACCCAGTTTCATAATCAGGCAGTGGATAGACAGGTAGTTGAAGTATGCAATCAGTTCGGAATGCCTGGTAATTAACACATTTCAAATATTAAGGGATACAGCATCCAGGAACCATAGAACTAAACTATTAATGAATCACATTATAAAAGCCAAAACAGGAAGAAGATGACTTTCTGGTGGCTATGTGATAGCCATGTTATTTGTGGGTATGTGCCCTTACTGTTCTGACCTCTGAAGATGGGAGACCTACCTACTAGGTAAAGACTTTATCATAACCTTCTGTAACTGTGATCAGGAATTGTGTGTCAGGATGTGCCAGAGTGGACAGAGTACCCGTCGTGAAGTATAGCATTAATCAACACTTTTTACAAAGAGAGTCTGTTAAGAGACTCTCACCTATTGAAATTATAGTTGAAAGAAAATAAAAGGTATCTCACTTGGAACCTTAGCTAAAGATAACCAGTTATTCAAGCAATCCCATCCCACAGTTCTAAGTGTATAGTATTTTGTGGTAGTTTGAGTCCTCAAAGGTGGCTTTGTTATACGCTGTACAGTATTTATACACATTAATATAAATATTATATTCAATATAAATATTTAAACATATTTTTGTTTGAATGACTTATACAATGGTGTCTTGCATTTTTAACAGAACAGTGATATTACAAGCCACAGCAGACTGTACTAATAATAATCTATCTTTATAAAATGTTAATTTCTAACTAGTGTCCTACTTCTTACTGTATTGGTTACTTTGTTTTTATATACTTATGATTCTTTACAAAGGCTTTTGTATTGACCAATGATGAAGTATTATATAATTAAATAACCTAATATAATTAATAGTAATCTAGAGCATTTCTGCCCACCCTCCCTCCACTCCCTTCACTCTTTTTCCGATTACTGACTCCACTCCCTCCAGGTTACATAATTTCATACTTGCTTTTTGCCCCTTCACCTGGAACTCTACTGGCAAGTTAGACTTTTCACAAGTCTCAACAGGTTCAAACATTCGCACAAAAGCCACCATTCCTCCCCCTATTTATCCAGTCCTCTCTCCTCCCCTATCCTTTGCTTCTCCCCAGTTTACCCTCCATCTGTTCACTACTTCTCTTAGCATGTAAGCTTTCACAGGCAGGGCCCTCCTTCTTCATGTTCCTCGCCAGCACTGTCCTTGCTTCCGGTGTTCCTTGTCCATTGTGTTCTTGTCTGTATTAGCGACTGTGACTCTATGTGTTTGTCCCTTGTTGGATGCCAGCTCAGTGTGTACTAAACTGACTTCTTCTTCCATTGACTCACCTCCACTTGCATGACAAAATACAGGGCCTGATGCAGAGATGCATCCAGGAGTGATCGCTGATGCGACTTCAGTCGCAGCAGGATCTGAGTGCATAAGTAAATGCCACCGAAGGGATCTTTTGGGAAAATAATAATTATTGCGCATGTCAGGCGGGCCATTGGAAGTCTAAGAAAGGTTTCTCAGACTGTCTGCCAAAACTCTCCTGCCGAAGCCAGTTAAACTTAATATGCATCCAAAGATCCATGTACTGGTTTCAGCAAGCACACAAAATGTAGGCGACTTGCCTCTGTTTTGAAGAACGTTCCCTGTCTTCTCCCCCAGGCACCTGCAGCATGTCAATCATGTGGCGGCATCCACGGCACTGTGACCAGGGTTGCAGTAACATCACAGCATGTGTGCACTGCGGCCCAGCAGTAGTCCCATAACAAGTGGTCATTTGTGATCAAATTGGGACTGTGGAATCCCTCTCCTTTGAACAGTGGTTTTCAGTGACAACGCCTATCTGGTCAATTTCCACAATGAGTCCCCCAATGCTCTAATCTGCATTATTGCTCTGTTGTTCCAAAGATATGTCATCTTACAGTTACTGTACTATTGATATGTCATAATTTACTGATACTGTGTATCAGGATTAGTTGGTTTAAATCAAATTGGTTAAAACCAATTTTTTTTCTATTTTAAACACTGTTTTTTTTTTATTATGCTGTGACTACAGGCACGGTGCTATGACTTCTGGAAAAAAAAAGCCTATTATACTAAAAAACAAGCATTTTTAATCCAAATGTTTAATGTCAGTGGCATGTCCAGTGCTAATACTTAACACCTCGTGTGTGTGTGTGTGTGTGTGTGTGTGTGTGTGTGTGTGTGTGTGTGTGTGTTCTCTGACAAGTGCTTTTGCATTTTCCACTTTGTATTCAGATTATTCTATTTAGATTGATTTAATTATAATAAGTAATAAGTAGGACCAATGCTTAACATTTACACTGTACTTGTTGTTCTTATTTTCAATTTCATCTATCTCTGAGTGTAATATGTTTAGTCTATCTACATAAGGGGTGGGGAACCTTTTTTCTACCAGGGTCCATTTGGATATTTATAAAATCCTTCGGGGCCATACAAAAATTATCAAGTTAATAATTAGCCTGCCCCCATTACATATGCCCCCAGTAGTTATGCCCCAAGTCAGTAGTTATGCCCCCAGTCAGTAGTTATGCCCCCAGTAGATATACCCCCAGTCAGTTGTTATGCCCCAGTAGATATGTCCCCAGTACATATGCCCCCAGTCACTTGTTATGCCCCATTAGATATGCCCCCAGTCACTTGTTATGCCCCATTAGGTATGCCCCCAGTCAGTTGTTATGCCCCATTAAATATGCCCATTATATATGACCCCTAGTAGCGCTGCTGACACATACACACATTAAAAGAAAAAAAAAACAATACTCACCAGCCCTGCTTCCAGACCATTGCCCTCCGCCTGGCTGCCTGCTCCTCAGAACTATGGGAGAGACATCATGACATCTCTCCCATAGCACCGCACAGCCGCACAAGTACACTGCCAGAACCATAAGCCGGAGCTGCTGCTGAGGAGAAGAAGCCGGACGCCCACTAATAACAAAATCTCAGCGGGTGCCCGGCATCTCCTTTGGTTAGGTGAGCATGGTCAGGCTGGATCAAGTGGCTCTGCGGGCCTTATACGGCCCCCGGGCCGGAGGTTCCCCACCCCTGATCTACATAGATTCAGATGTAATAAGCTGTCAAAAATTGTGTGATTGAAAACTTAAAATGAATAAAATCAAAGCCTAAAATCAAAGCCTAATAACATTATTCATGTTAGAGAGCATTAAAACATGGTTGATTAAGGTTTCTAATACACGATTCAATTTTATTTTCATAAAACATTAATGCAAAGATAAACTGTTTAGAAAAAAACAACTGTTAAACAGAAAAAAAAGTATTTTATTTTTTAAAACCTGATTTTTCCCCCAACCGTGCTGTGTATATAACCTGAAACTGCTGGCTCTTTAAAAAGAAATTGCGCTAAATTAGTTCATGTTATTGAGTTCTACTTCCTACATTAGATTGAGTTCTACTTCCTGCTGTCTTAAGTGGAGTAAAAAGAAGTTCAAGGTGACCTTTACAGTTGCAGTCATTGTCAGACTGACCCACTAGGGTATTGAGGAAATGCCAGGTGGTTCCGTGCCTGGGGGCATCTACCCTACCATTTTAATGATGTGTAACAGGCGGCATGGCAAGTCTTCATCTGTGCCTCTAGTCCCTGCTTTAATTGTAATTATGCTTTGTTATTAAGCAGAGAATGAGACTGAATGGGAGCAGCTGATTTCCACATCACATGGAAAAATTGCCTCCTTTTTGGGCTCTAGCTCTAAAAGTAAGTAAAAGGAGTCAGAGGTGTGAGAGGCATGTGGTGGTGTTGTGATAGGCATGTGGGCAAAATCTGATGGGCATGAGAAGAGGACTAAGTCACATGTTGGTGACATCTGGGGACGTGTGGATGGCATTGGGGGGAGTTTTAGGAGTACATGTGGGTACTGAAGACTTGTGTGGTCTGAGTGTATGTGGATACATGTTGAATCTAATTAGGTCAAATGGCATGAAGGTTACTTTGTAGCAAGTAGGAGGCATGTGGTGGAAATTTGGAGCAAGTATAGGTATGTCTTGTCATTGTAGGATGAGTGATGGGTGGCATACCAAGGTAATTTTTGGCTGTGTTTTCAAAGTAATGGAAAATTGTCATACCATGCCCCCTCTAGTGGCTAACTATGTCTTTCTAGTGACTGGCCACACCCCTTTTGGTGCTGGCCATGGCTTTTCAGTGGCATAACCAGCCACCACACTTTTTCATGGGCACCTCCTATTGCATTTCCCTGGTGGGATCTCCATTCTTTGAAGCAACACTGGTGACAGACATCAGCTGCTCAAAAAAAAAAGCAAGATTTCAAAGTTTCATAGCAGTGGTGTTTTAATTTTACAGACCCCCTCATATTTTACTCAATAATGGGCGACACAGGGTTTACAACAGTGCCCAAAACAACATACAGATGTGTTCACATACATCTAACCTCCTTGCACAATAAAAAAAGCCCTTCTAATGCATGACTTGGTAGCGCTGAGCTTCTTTTCTTGTGTTTTTTTTCTATTAAAATGCATCTTATTCACAAAATGATGCAAACAGGACACACGCGCTGTTTATGCTGATTAAAATGATATGCGGCATGCTTATATTCTGTTTGCAACTGTGGCTGTATCTGTATACGGAATGCTACGTTACAGTGTTTTCCTAGAATATAGGCATGCCACATATCATTTTAATCAGCATGAGCTGCTTGTGCTTATTCACATATCCACATATCCACATAGGAGCGGGCGAGCAGTGTAATCACACAAGGCGCCCCATCAGCCCCTGCTAACTGCTGTGCTCTCACCCTGCCGGTGTCTGCTTACGTCATGGCACCTGCCACCACTGGAGACCTGTTGGCACACCCACCCACCCGCTCACTGGTAGCGATATTGGCAAGAAACAGCTCTGCCTATAGACCATTTCCTGTTATTGGGAGAAGTCACATTAGCAGATCTCCAGTGATCCACTGGCCGTTCCTGCAACATAGAAAAAACACTATGGAAACATATAGCTTCTTTGTAGTCAATAGAACCTAAACCTTAGCTGGTACACAGAGCATACGCTCTACTTTTAAGCAGTGATTTGTAGCTGCTTTACTTCCCCGCGTGTGAAGTCTTCAGTTCATTTGGAAAAGGCTCACTATTTAGAGCAGCAATTAAAAGCAACAATTTTTCATCTGTTGAAAAAAAAAAAAAAAATTACTGTTTAAAATAAACTCAACAATATTCCTCTGTGGAAATCCGCAGCTAAATAATCTCCAGTGTTCCATTACCCTTGTGGGTGGCTCAGTGGTTAGCGCTTGGGAGCTATCTGTGTGTAGTTTGTATGTGCATTGCCTATTTGCGCTGCTTTATTCCACATGCTGGTTTCCTTCAACAACCCAAAGACATACTGCTAAGGGACTTCTGATATTTAATATAAAGATGATAAACTGTTTAGGGGTATGGTCTGATGTGTCTGTAGAGCTCTCCATAATATAGGCAGTATCTAAATAACAGCAAATAAATGCCCTCATCCGTTTTAATCTCTGGAAGACTGCGACACATGTTTGCAATCATTGCATCGCATGGCATTAACAATTTTTCAACAGCTCATATCAAACCATGCCAGCATACTTAAAAATCCATTCATTATAAACTCGTGTTCCCTTCGTAAATGACAATAGCACAACATTGCAATAAGTACATATTTATCACTCTTGTTACACGAAGCCGAGGTGTACCCCAGTGTTTATTAACTCTATCGCATTGAGGTTATTACATGTAATTATCACCCAGCCACGGGATCATTTTCAGGTGACTGGTAAATAATTGCATGCTCACATTCCATTCAGACAACAAAATGATAACATTACACAGTTCATTTATGTAGGATGTGTAGGAATGCTTGGAAGAACCCAGCTTTCATTACAGAGCAGTATCACATTGAAGTAATTGAAATAACTTGATACAGGCAAGATATCTTATGATTATAAAACCACTTTGCAGAATTGTGGCATAATCAAATTATGAAAACAGGGGCTGCAGCCGTACACTTAAGCCTTGTGTACAAGTTGTGAAAGTTTATACAGAACAGCAGGGTTTTAGCCGTGAAGCAGGTACTTTAGAGGCTTTTACGCACAAAGCCACACTGGTAAATTACTATGTAAACATGTATTGTTTATTTGGGCAACAGAAATAGATCTTGTGATGATGCTTGATATTCCCTGTGGATCTGCTCACTCTACCTTCAATTGGCAACTTGTTTGCTACAGTTTGTGCTTTTGGTTAATATTTTGCAGCTGCTGTTTTATTAGACATCATTTTTTCTGTTATGTTCAATATGAAGATGTACTTGGCTGGAGTCATTTTAGTCTTTCCGCTTAATATTCTCTCATGGCTACTCAGAGATTTGGAATAGTTACATTAGCCATGAAATATTTAATCACCCAGACTGTAAGCTCGTTATCATCTTTAGGTAATCTTGCATTAATAATCCGTCATTAATCTGCTGTAATGGCTTTGAAATATATGCTCTGGAGCTAGTTCAGTAGCAAGATGACTGCAAAAGGCAGGAAATGATCTTTCACTCTCTCTCTTCACAAGTGCTGTGCTATCTGCCCCAGTACTACACAAAGCTGTATACTGTGACTAGTGATGTTTTGTAGTGTGTGTTGCTTTGCATTGTAGGTCATAATTCAGTTATATGAGGAAGTCGGCACAGGAATAAAAGTGGATCTTTGCACTGCTCGAAGGGGTACATTTACTAAGCAGTGATAAGAATGGAGAAGTGAGCCAGTGGAGAATTTTCCCCATCAACCAATCAGCAGCTCTGTATCATTTTATAGTATGCAAATTATAGATGTTACTACAGTGCTGATTGGTTGCCATGGGCAACTTCTCCACTGGTTCACTTCTCCGTTCTTATCACTGCTTAGTAAATGTACCCCTTAAAGCGTAACTCCACTTAATACTGATACCGCAATAGAATCAATATGCATACCTCCCAACATGACCCTCTCCAGGAGGAACAGGATGCTGTGCTCATAGACTTTACTCTTAATTTAGGATTGCCCTCACCTGTGCTGAAACACCTTTCTCATCCATTAACCTGTTCAAAACAGGTGCCAGCAATCATAATTTAAGAGAAAAGTCCTGAAGCAGGGCATTTTGTCCCTCCTGGAGAAGGTCATGTAAGGAGGTATGTAATGCATTGGTGGGCACCATGATCTACTGGCTATCTATTAGACACTTCTAATGCTTGAAGTATTACTTATGCTTGAAATTGTCATCCTGAAACACAGAAACAAATTTTTATAGCTATTTCACCTATTGATTTAATGCTCCTTAGCAAACTCGGCAACCATTGATCCAATGAGCGCAGTCCACAGTTTGTTTCTGTGGTTGAAGCTGTTGCTAAGAAGTGTAGGTCTCTGACAACATAGTTCTCAAGGGATGTAGATTTGTGACCGGCGGCCGGCGGGATCCCAAACGCTGGTCACCCAAACCCAACCCGTTCTCAAATGGCAGAAAAGGTGTGTTTCTGCATTTACAGCAGTTGATTTCAGTCAAACATTCTGTTTTAAGAATTGTTGGTTATTTAAGTAGATTTTAGTGTCCTTCATTGCTGTATATTACTGAGAAGAATAATATACCTGAAACCACTAAAGAGTTTTTACTTATCTAAATATGTCCTTCATGCTTTTATTTGGCAGCAGGGAGGTGCTTCTCTAACTAGATAGTGACCGACTGAAGACTACATTCCCAGCTTTGTAACTTGTGTGTGAAGCCATTAAGATGTGGGGTTCATTTAGATGTAATGGATTAGAGAATTCAAGTTTTTTTTAAAGAGCTACAGTACAATGGTATGTGATCATCCCATTTTACTGACAGAGATTAAAAATAAAAACATCAATCTTGTGGTTTGGTAGTCCTTTGTCGTATTACATTTGTAATACTAGAAGGTGAGAATTTAGGTTGGGGTAGCTATTTTATGTTAGCAGGTGTGTTACCTCAATAATGGCTCCCAACAGTAAAGTCATTATGCAGACATGGGGGTATATTTACTAATATTCGTGTTTTTGCCGTTTTTAAGGGTGTTTGAACTCGAATGGTATCGGGTGCATTTTACTGCAACTTTTTGAATCCTGATACGGCCATTTACTAATCTGCCGAGTTTGCAACATTCGTCTTTTCCGATGTCGATGTGATTCGTAATGTCAGGCAGTGTTTTACGGAAGTGATGAGTAAAACACTGCCTGACAAAACACAAGGAATCCCGTCCGTATCTGTGAGATCTGTGCAGGGCTTCATTGTGCACCTTAAAAAAAAAATTAAAGTGTTAAAATTAAAAAAAATATTGCGTGGGGTCCCCCCTCCTAAGCAAAACCAGCCTCAGGCTCTTTGAGCCGGTCCTGGTTGCAAAAATATGGGGAAAAAATTTACAGGGGTTCCCTCATATTTGAACAACCAGCACCGGGCTCTGCGCCTGGTCCTGGTGCCATAAATACGGGGGACAAAAAGCATAGGGGTCCCCCGTATTTTTAACACCAGCATGGGGCTCCACTAGTCAGAGAGATAATGCCACAGCCGGGGGACACTTTTATATAGGTCCCTGCGGCCCTGGCATTAAATCACTAACTAGTCACCCCTGGCCGGGGTACCCTGGAGGAGTGTGGACCCCTTAAATCAAGGGGTCCCCCCCTCCAGCCACCCAAGGGCCAGGGGTGAAGCCCGAGGCTGTCCCCCCATCCAAGGGCTGCGGATGGGGGGCTGATAGCCATGTGTAAAAAAAAGAATATTGGGGGTAATTCCAAGTTGATCGCAGCAGGAATTTTTTTAGCAATTGGGCAAAACCATGTGCACTGCAGGGGAGGCAGATTTAACATGTGCAGAGAGAGTTAGATTTGGGTGTGGTGTGTTCAATCTGCAATCTAATTTGCAGTGTAAAAATAAAGCAGCCAGTATTTACCCTGCACAGAAATAAAATAACCCACCCAAATCTAACTCTTTCTGCACATGTTATATCTGCCCCCCCTGCATTGCACATGGTTTTGCCCAACTGCTAAAAAATGTCCTGCTGCGATCAACTTGGAATTACCCCCATTGTTTTTTGTAGCCATACTACAAGTCCCAGCAAGCCTCCCCCGCAAGCTGGTACTTGGAGCTCCACAAGTACCAGCATGCGGGGGGTTGGAAACGAGCCTGATGGTACCTGTAGTACTACTACAAAAAAAATATCCAAATAAAAACAGAACTCACACACCTTGAAAGTAAAACTTTATTACATACATGCACACCTACATTCACACATACTTACCTATGTTCACACGAGGGTTGGTCCACTTCTCCAAGTAGAATCCATGGGGTACCTGTGAATAAAATTATACTCACAAAAATCCAGTGTAGATCGGTCCTCTTCTGAGCTTGTAATCCACGTACTTGGCAAAAAAACAAACCAAAAAACACGAACCACGCACTGAAAGGGGTCCCATGTTTACACATGGGACCCCTTTCCCCGACTGCCGAGACCCCCCGTGACTCCTGTCACAGAGGGTCCCTTCAGCCAATCAGGGAGCGCCACGTCGTGGCACTCTCCTGATTGCCTGTGCGCTCCTGAGCTGTCAGTCAGGCTGTGCACGGCAGAGATACAATGTAGCGCATAGGCTCTACATTGTATCCAATGGTGGGAACTTTGCGATCAGCGGTTGACCGCGAGTAACCTCACTGCTACAAAAAACAATATTCAATTTTTTACACATGGCTATCAGCCCCCCATCCGCAGCCCTTGGATGGGGGGGACAGGCTCGGGCTTCACCCCTGGCCCTTGGGTGGCTGGAGAGGGGGACCCCTTGATTTAAGGGGTCCCCACTCCTCCAGGGTACCCCGGCCAGGGGTGACTAGTTAGTGATTTAATGCCAGGGCTGCAGGAACCTATATAAAAGTGTCCCCCGGCTGTGGCATTATCTCTCTGACTAGTGGAGCCCGGTGCTGGTGTTAAAAATACGGGGACCCCTATGCTTTTTGTCCCCCGTATTTTTGGCACCAGGACCAGGCTCAGAGCCCGGTACTGGTTGTTCAAATATGGGGGAACCCCTGTCAATTTTTCCCCCATATTTTTGCAACCAGGACCGGCTCAAAGAGCCCGAGGCTGGTTTTGCTTAGGAGGGGGGACCACACGCAATTTCCCCCCCAAGTTTTTACAGTAAACAGACCCTTTCCCATAGATAACCATGCACAGATCTCACTGATCCGTGCATGATTATCCAAACTCGCCTGGAAAAAGCAGGTCTATTTTTTTGCTGCTTTTTTTAACGATTTAACGAATCGCAAAAAAATACACCCGCACTTGAGCACTCAGAGACTAACACCCAAATACGAATGAATAGTGAATACCCATGTTGTAGGAAATAACAGCCGCGTTTGACCGATGGTCTATTCATTCGTATTTCTGAACTTTGTCATTCAAACCATTACGAATAGTTCAAACACTGCCGAGATTTGTGCTTAGTGAATTCCCGTGTTGGGACTTAGAAAAAAAAACACAAATCGGACAAACTCGATTTTTTAGTAAATTTTCGCCCTGGTCTGAATGTCGACATTCAGACTGTGAATTAGAATTGTGTAGAACAACGAAAGAAACCTTTATAGGTGTACCACTACATAGATACACGTAAGCAGAGTGGTAGCATCTCTCTTCTTACCATCAGCACTGAGGTGAACCCTTAAATCTGGATAGAAACCACTATTACCCATCATTTGGAGGGACTCTATTACTGAACCATTGGATATTATATTGTTTGTGGTATTACATCAAGAATAGAAACTAAAACAGTATATTATTGTTCTATTGTTTCCCACCTCCATACGAGAACAAAAAGAATTACATCACTACAGATAAAAACACGGAACGGACAATGACCGCCATTTGGTAGTATATCTGCACATACCATAGATCTGTGCTAGACTAAGAGCGCAATGGAGGGTGTTTACAACTATTATCTATTTTGTATATCTTGTTTTGTATATCTTCCCGTTTCCATCCACCGTAGCTGCCTTTGGGTGCGCAGGGGTAATGTCTTATTTTTTGTATTCTGTTAACATCCGGTTTCAGCCAACAAGAAACCTTGGAATTGTTTTTTTGGATTTGGTTCCTAATAAACTAGCACCGGCTTCCATGAAGGTGGCTTAAAAGCCAATCAAACAAAAAGTAATCTCTTTTTATCCATGCTTTTATAATAGGCAGATCTCAAATAAGCAATCAAAAGACAATTACATGCAAGCAGTTTGATTGTGCAGAGGAATATGGTGTCATTGAATGCATACAAAGAAAATTACGACAAGAGTGGCCGCCTTTGGGTTATAAAACTTTGATAGTCTTATGCAGGAAGACGTTGGTAGAGAAAGGGGAGTATTTAGAAATGCAGCAATATAATAATTCATCTTGGGTCACTTAACTTTTAATTTAAATTCACGTAGTTTTCTTTAAGTAATGTTTTGAGTTTCGCCAAAGAAAAGACTGTATTTTACAAGGACTTTTGCATCACATGCAATTCATGAACTGTTTAAGTGATGCATTTCAAGGGCTGTGCAATCAACAACGATAGATCTCATTTTTATTCATAGCAATTCAAAATCTTTTTTTTTATTTTCAGTTTTGCTGTCATAGTAAATTAGATGCTTACTGTAAAATTAAGTCATATTTACATCAGCTTTGCTCATCCATTTTTTCCTTTCGAAGCAAGTGGGCATCACTTGTTACATTACAAAAGGGAAAATGTACCAGATTATTTTTCTATAAATATTCATTATGACATATGGACGTAAAGCATTCTGCAAAGAAATCCTAATTTCTGAGTATAAGCCACACTTCTTGCTTGGCAGGCAGACTGCAATGCAGTGGTGCCTCTTGTGGGCGTACTGTAACTTGTTTTGCTTCACCATAGTGTATTTTGTATAGTCTATCTTAGAAGTGATGGAAAATGGAGCGAAGCGCAAAGTTTTTAATTAGCTGATTTTGTGCTATTTCCTTACCATGGTATTTAAAGCAGTGATTCTATTAAAGGCAAAACATGTCTGGTTTTGCCATTTAAAAAATCAACACTTTTTTTAAAATAATTCATCTTTCAGTGTAATTGACAAGAAATTGAGTTCAACTATTTTTTATTTAACTTTTAGGGGTCAGTTCAGTTAGGGGTGATGGGGGGCGAGTTGGCATTGAAACAGACTTGAAACGCCGGCAACTGCAGCTGAACTCGCAGCCCGATCTTGCCCCAAACTCACTGAACTATAATTTGTGGGTAATGGAAATGAGCCTTAGGTATAAATTTACTAAAGATTGATGTTGATCAATTTTAAAAACGATCAACATTATAGTAAATTTACCCTTTAGTGTAGTAGAATTTCTGGTCAACATACTGTATAGATAGTGAAAAACATGAATGATGCCCCGTCCCTTCCCATCTCCCGTCCACTAGCGTATTTATAATGGGTCCAGTGTGTGTGGTGCACACGGGCCTCTGGGTCCAGGAGGGGCCCACACCGCACACGCTGCACCCATTTTTGGAACACTTACCCCTCCAGAGTCCTGTGCTGTTAAAACTCTGTGAAAATGGTGCGGCGGCCATTTTCATGGAGTTCTGTGCATGCACAGTAGAGAAATCACTGGGAAAATGGCCACTGCACCATTTTCCCAGAGATCTGCGCATGTGCAGTAGAGTCTGAGCCCTCTAGTGCTCAGACGCTCAGTGCTGCCAGCAGAGAGGAGGGGGCCCAAATGGAGGAGTAAGCACATGGGCCTCCTCCTCTCTTAAAGCGCCCCTGCTTCCACCTGATATCATTGTTTAATATCAGACAACCCAACGGCAAGCAGCATACACTATATGAGCCTAGGAAATATTTAGTGCTATTGTTTACCCACTTTTGAAGGAAGAGAAGATTGTCATAAGTAGCAGTTGCTGTAGAGTTTAGCATCCTCCATGCCATTGGTAATGACAGTGGTCTTGTGCCACCCAACACATCAACTGAATCCTAGTCTTCAGCAGCAAAGCCTAAATTACTCATTTCATTTTCTGTCAGTTGCACTTAGAAGAGTGGAAGTAGCAATGGAGGAGCCTAGGGAGGGCAAAATATTTTGTATTAGAACCACTGATGATCATAATGGTCTTATATCATGTGCCTGGTATTCATCGTGAGACTTTAGTTAAGGATAGATATTGTCAGAGGATTAGTAGTCTGGACCTGACATGAGAGATTTCGGTGCCATCAGGTCTTAATCTGTATTCTTCGCAAAAATTATTTGATGCTTGTACTTGAATTTTCCAACTGAACGTTGAACACATCCTTGAGGTCTAGCACAAGTACATTAGTATTTTAAACACACAAGGAAATAAGTGGAGCAAAACAAGATTCATTCTGCAGTGTTCATTTATTTAGCAAATTTCGCCAGGCACCAAGAGTTCAACAACCGTTGACAGCCATCAAGTGCGGGTCAGATTCATGGAGTGTTAGATAGACTGGGTTCCTCCTGTGTAACAGTTACTCACGGACGCATTTTATATTTGTTACATTTATGAATAGTACCCTGCTCATCTCATGATTCAAATTAAGCCAGAGACTACTTGCATCAAATCAGAAGTCTTTGATGAATGTCTGTCCTTTTAGTTTACTGTAACAACAAAGTTGTCTTACTTATGTCTTCATTATAGATGTACTTATCTGGTTAAATATTATTTTTGTTGTGCCTTTCTTTCCTTCCACTTTATTTTCAGTTTGTTTATTTGATATTGTTCTTTAACACTCAAGGACAGATTATATTTTGTCAAGAGGAAAAAATCTTTGTTTTTTTCTGTTTATATCCATCATCAAAGAAGACCAAAGCCAAGGACAACTATTTTAACCTTACTGGCATATTTAACATAATCACCTCTGTTTACTTAAACAATAATCATACAAACATGTAGGGATCCCATGTGTTCCAGTTTTCCCAGAAAAATCCTGGTTTTGGCCATTGGAAATCTTGAATTCAGAATGTTATGTTTTGTAGATATCACATCACCATTGATGCATCTAAATGGTCAGAATTAGTTTGACTATTTTACAGTATTGTGAGCTAAGGGGGTGCAGTAGTATAGCCATCCATGTTGTATGGTGTTGGCCTGCATTCATATCCAGTACTATGAGTACTTATTAGTCTATCAAGTAATAGTTGTGTGAGGTGCTGCAATCACCTGACAGTGACCATTATGTCATGGCTGATAAGCACCAAAAGTGGTTGTACAAGAGCTCTATGTACTGAAAGGAAAACACATGGTGAATACATTTAAAGACCTAGGTTTTCTGTTTAGTATTTACAAGCCTTCAAAGTAGGACCACAATGAAAAGTTATGGAGCGCATGCCATGTTGTACACGCATGCCATGTCGTACATATCAGGCCTGTTTGGCGAGGCTTCACTTCCTTGCCTCACCAGAGTCCCTGGATAGACGTAGTAACTAGCCTCTCTCAGAGCACCAACCCTTAACAGTGAAGACTTCGGACATTGGAGAGGGTGTATAGAAACTACTTATTTTAATCTTAGATAGTCAAATGGACATATACATTGCTTGACACTTTAAAGACACCAATGTCATATATAGTATTACAAGCCCACTGTAACTATATGTAAAGTAAAAACCTAGTGAAATTATTAATAATTTCAAATAACTATTTTCACTTTTCTTGCGGTATATGACAATCCTATAATGCATTGTGTTAGAGCAAATGTCTAATTTTGCTGTTATTCTGTTCTTGGTTTGCTAAATGTATGTTCATTGTGTTTCCCCAGTGCACATAACTATGAATTTCATTCAGAATGTAGCCAAAAGTGGAGTGCGCTCTCTGCAATCCATCTGTTTTCCATTTTCGCATACTGTATAGTCAGGAAATCCATTCATTTATGACATATAATTTTTGCACTTTCAAGTGGGTAGTGGAATGTGACACAGCACATAGAGCCCCATTTAATTTGATCATTTTCCAGACGGAATGTAATTGTAAAGTATAGGTTTAGGGCAGGCTTGAACCATACATTTCATTTTTTTTTCTTCATGTTTCCGTTTTTTTATTTCTTTCAAATGTAAATGTTTTTTGTTTCTTTCTCTTTAACCGTTTAGTGCCTGTTACACCCTTCCACTGGTGATTCACTGTACCTTTTGACAATGATGATAAAGTATTTATGTAACATTATTCTCAGCTTAGAAAATCCATGACGACAGCTCTAAATGTCTTCATCGCACTAAAACAGCAATGCAGCTTTTTAAAGAGAGCATTATATAACAATAATATAAAAATAAGATAAATGGAATATATTTCATAATCACTTTGGAAAGCACACTAGTTATTCTTTTGACAAAAAGGCATTTCTCATTTTATATAGTGGGATGATTAATTACCACTGGGGACCACTGTCTTTTACATAAATTATGTGAACTTTAAAAAAGTCATACGCAGATTTTGATATAAATTGGGACTTAACATGAGCAAAGAGCCATCTGATCCGTCTCATATTTACTTAAGCTTGTTGCCTAGATTTTTCTGTATTTTAAATTGTTTTGGGTGATTTACACTGAATTTGTACTACAGGTTGAGTATCCCATATCCAAATATTCCGAAATACGGAATATTCCGAAATACTGACTTTTTTGAGTGAGACAGAGATAGTGAAACCTTTGTTTTTTGATGGCTCAGTGTACACAAACTTTGTTTAATACTCAAAGTTATTAAAAATATTGTATTAAATGAACTTCAGACTGTGTGTATAAGGTGTATATGTAACATAAATGAATTCTGTGAATGTACACACACTTTGTTTAATGCACAAAGTTATAGAAAATATTGGCTAAAATGACCTTCAGGCTGTGTGTATAAGGTGTATATGAAACATAAATGCATTCTGTGCTTAGATTTAGGTCCCATCACCATAATATCTCGTTATGGTATGCAATTATTCCAAAATACAGAAAAATCCGATATCCAAAATTCCTCTGGTCCCAAGCATTTTGGATAAGGGATACTCAACCTGTATATGTTGTGTCTTTTGTCTGAGCCAAACCTATGGAAGCCGAGCGATTCCAACAATATTTGTGTTGCTGTATTATAACAACTAACCGCATCTGCACATGAATTTTATAGAACCGTCTTGGTTGTGGGAGGGGGGGAGGTTAGGGGGTAGTTTGGCATCAAGATCAACTTCAGAACAATTTTATAAGTTGGCTCCTGTGCCACTTCTGTATCAACACTCTGTTGTTATGTTAACTTCAAACAAGACTATTGCGCTTCTTAATATTCACTGATATTATATTTATAAAATACTTTAGAATGTATATTTTCTTTGAATCTTGCATCTTAATTACTGTTAATCTGAACAGATGAACATTTGCAGGCAGTGTAATATTGTTATATGAAGTGGGGGAAGTTATCTAATTGCTAATTGTGCCAAGGTTGGGTCAAAATAAATTGTATAATATATCAAATACATTTCTAGTAATAATATGGGCAATTCTAATTAATAGAGACACCAACGGTGCTATTTACTATAACTGGGAATGCCATTGATGTTACGTTTTGATTCCAGGAAAATTCCTCTTTGCGGATAGTCTTTGTTTGCCAGTGACATAAACCTGAAGGGATTGTACTGAGTGAATCAAACAAAGAACCCAGTTCAAACCATTGACATCAGCTTAGTATCGCGCTGGTGGGGTCAAGCATGGACCTCAGGCATTCTGCCCTCTGTATATTGAGTATTTGCAAAGGGACATGTTAGATACACTTTTCTAGAGAGAAAAAATACAAGCTATGGGTTATTTGGATTTATTTTGAACACTTAAAGCCAAAATAAATGTAAAAAAAATGTGTCTGCAAATATAACCTTATCCTTTAATTCTAACCACATGTCAGCCTAAACCTCAGTGTGAAGATCAGAATAATATGTTCTATGTTTTCCGAGGTTAACCTAATATAGAGAGAACATTATAATTGTCTTTATCTTCTCACATTATATCTTCATAGACTTTGAGAAAACAGGGCCAGTATTAGTAATAATGTTTTGCATGATTGTGTTCATCCAGGGAGTAGTCCCTTTTGTATTTCAAGGATTTTTCCCTTTGAGGTAAGATATGATTTATTAACTGTTACGCTCACAGTTATTTTGGTTTTAGTTTTTTTTTTTCCATTTAATTATCAGCAGTGGCAGATTTTACCTATAGGCTGCAGGACTGCAGCTGCCCCAGGTAAAATCTGCCACCATGATCAGTGTCAGTGAAGCCAGATAGTGTATGTGATTGCACTGGCTTCACTGTGACTAACGGTGACTTCTTATTGGAAGTCCTACCTGTCAGTCACACTACAGGCAGTCCCATTGGGAGGTGTTTCCTCTCTTTGGGACTACCAGCCCAGGCTACGATAAGCAGAGAGCTGGCTTCTTGTAGGAAGCCATTCTCAGCCTTTCGCACAGCCCAATCCGGCTTCTATGGGATGCAGCCGATGCAGTCCATAGAAGCCAGGGGTTTGAGCATGTGCAGTCGCACCGCAGCGTCTGCACATGCACCGGTCCTGTCACCTGCCAGATACATTACGCAGGTGCCAGGACCCAAGCCTGGCTGTCCCATCTCCTCTGAGGGCACGGGGTAGTGGCAGCCAACCTATTAATTGTAAGTAGGAGCCACCGCTGCATGACACTAAAGTGTGAAGTCTACCTCTGATCACTGCCAGCAATAATGGTTTCCTGCTTTTCCATGATGTGTTACATTAATTTAAGGACTTAACACTTAATGTTATATGTCTCCTATTGCGATGCTTCAACTTAGCAACACTACTGATCTTATTTGGAGACATAGAATGTCAGGTACTTTTTCTGCAATATTCAGAGGTCTCCAAAGTTAGTAGGGCGGCTTAGGTGCTGCTCGTTGGGAGCATGTCCATACCAAACACTGACCTGTTTTTAATACAGAAACATATTTTTTGGTACCACATGTCATGAAACACCTATCTACTAGAATGGCAGAAAAGTTTTCCAGAATCGGAACTGTCAGAATCGTTGGGTCCAATGGCAAAATCTAACAAAAGGCTATAAGGCTGCAGCTTGCAAGTAAAATCTGACACCTGCAGGGACTGCCTAGCAGTGGCAGTAACTTCCCATGGGAAATGCTCTGTGCTATTCACAGCCAGACAAGCAGTCCCGAGTGGGGTGGGAAGGTGTTTCCACCCTCTGGGACTGTCAATCCGGACTGCAATTAGCAGAGAGAGAGAGTGCTTCCCATGAGAAGCCACTCCCCTGCAATAAAGTTTGCCCTAGGGGCTGCAGCTGATGCAGTCCCTTGAAGCCTGCTTGTTGATTTGTACACATGTGCAGGTTTGCGACAGTCAGATGTCCTGGTTGGAGCCACCAGTGGTTGGAACATTTTCTTTTTTTTGCGTTTTATGGCCATTGGTGCCTCTACTATTGATTTTGAGGATAAAGGTTTGCATTTGACAGATACTCTTTTTAACCCCAAGTATCTTTGAAATTGTGCATTTTTGTACTTTACCTGTTTACACAATATCATGATTTACTGTACACAGCATGTAAAGAGGAGGATGTCGTCTCTCTGTCGACATCTTTGTTAGGGGATGCCCGTGGGTCCATAATATCCCCATGAATCTTAAAGCAGAGGTCCCTGACAAAGAACCAACATAGAGAATCCACAATATGCTACATAGTTAATAGCTTTCTCTGCAGCCGCTACACATGTTTGCGAGCACACCACAATTTTGTACACTGCTCTGAGGATGAGGTTTAAAGAGTGGTTTTTGAAGCAGAATCTCTTTTTGTGAGAACCACATGCTTCTATTTATCTCTGATTTTCAAAGGATGGGCTCTTATGTCAGTGGGACAGAACAGAAGATTTGACATTCTTCATGTCACACAATTCTTAAAGCATATTCATTTGGGGGCTGAAAACTATAATATTTAAGTATAGGTTTCCTAAGCTTTACTTGACACAAGCTTCAACGAGCTGGCAAACATCGACTTTCCTGGCTAAGGAAGAAAGTTTTAAAATCTAAGAGACGTACAAAACAACTGACAACCGTTTCATAATCCTAGAAAATCATCTCGTAACGTTCAAACTACCTGTGAAATAAATATGCCTCACACAAAGCCATTTTTTCTTTCCCAAAGTTGGCTTGATTGTTAGAAACTATATAATAAACGTTGGCATCCTCTCATAAACTATGTTGTATCTTAGTGCTTCGATCATAAGAAAGTAGAATCAAACACAAGCATGCAAACGGAATCAGCAGCTCCTTAAGTCGAGATAACAAAGTGTAGTGGATCTGTAACTAATAGGAAACAATCAAGTGCTGATTTAGTGCTGCAGGAATTCAATAGAGAAGAAATGAGGAAAGATTTGTTCTAGAAATTAGGAGCCTTGTGGAAATGAAGCGTCTGGAAATAATGAGGCATGTGAACATTTTTTAGCACCTCTGTTCTTTTTATCTGCATAGAAAATATTCCATCTATTTAATGGGAATAGCAAAAGCCAAACATGAAATATATTATATTTAATGAGGATTAAAGTGTACATATATGTGTGTAGTCCGAGTTATCATTTCCCCTGCCTTTTGTAAATTGGCACACAAACAATATTAATTTTAATGGAAATTGAGCTTTTAATGCTATGGCAAATAAAGGCTTTTCTACCTATTGGGTCTGAGTGTATTTGTGTGTAATGTTATACACAGTAGCCTATCACCCATCAATCATGTTTCTAAAGGTGGGTACACACTGGCCGATATATCGGCCGTTCCCTTGAACGGCCGATATATCGTGGGTCCGTCGGCCAGTGTGTACGGGCGATATGTCTGTGAACTCCGTAGTTCACAGATATATTGTGTCGGCCCCACAGCACAGCTGACGGCCAGTATATCTACCTATATATTGGTGCATCGCTGTGTGTGTACGGGCGGTCGGCTGACTGCCCGTACACATGCTGCGGGAGCCGGCGGTGATCGACAGCTGAACTGGGCGGACGTGTGTACAAGCCCGCCCAGCTCATGACATCAGTCCCCGACGGATCGGGCAGTGTGTATGCACAGCACACTGCCCGATCCGTCCATAGATATATCTACCGATCAATTGATCGCCAGATATATCTACCAGTGTGTTCCCCACTTTAGCTTCAAACTATTCCTCCAAACTCAAATATTTATATTACATTGTAGTCAAATCACCTTGCCTACATTCATTCATTGGCGTATGACATAGGGCAGTGGTTCCCAAACCTGGTCCTCAAGGACCCCCAACAGTTCATGTCTTCCAGGTCTCACAGAATCACAAGTGAAATAATGATCTCCATCTGTAGATCTTTTAAAATGTGTCAGTGAGTAATAAATACACTTGTGCACCTGCTGGGTGACCTGTAAAACGTGAACCGTTGGGAGTCCTTCAAGCCCGAGTTTGGGAACCAATGTCCTAGTGGATATGTATGCACCTCCTCCCCCAAAATACACTACAAACCTTATAAGTACAGACATTGCCAATTACATGCTAGCTATCAATTATCAAGTAAATTCTATCAAATGACAACTAGAAGTTGATTGGCTCCTACATGCAACCTCTCCACCAGTCTTCTTCTTATGAAGGTTTGATACATCTCCCCTAAAATCTGTTGTCATGTCAGCATGCTCCACTTTGTCAAGTCTCCGCCTAAGCATTCTCATCCTGAAGTCAACACAGGTCTTCAAGTGGGTCAATCACTTGTTGATGTCTTACATCTCACACAGTAGTATCACCCGGCCTTTGTGCACACCCTGCACCCCCCCCCCCCCCCACATACCCTGAAAAGGAACATGGCCTGACTTAAAGGGTCGTGGCCTTGCAGGGACTCTTGATTACATCACTCCAGGGTTGTGCCGGGCTGGGCTGCCACCCCAGAGACTAGTGCCTGCATACTGCCGGCTCCTCCCCTGTGACAGGAGCAGAGAGCTGCAGGAGTATGTCACACTGCAGCACTCGGCTCCTGTCACTGCAGAAGAGCCGGCATTTTGGTGTCATCACCTCCGATTGGTGACACATGGGTGCGACCTGCACCCCCCTAGTTATGCCACTGATCTCACAGACAGCTGTGTTCTTTAAACATACATTTATCTAGTGACTTTGAAATGGGGCGCTATACCTCACTTCAGGGGCAACAGGATCACATTATGGGGGTAGTTCAGTTTGCATTGCTTCAGCAGCACCGATCACAGTCTGAATTACTATGCGCAGTGCATCTCTGTCAATCAGGCAGAGGCGGTCGCTGGGCGGGAGGGGGTGTGTCAACGGCGTTAGAATGCCGTTGGCGGGGCGTGGTCCAGACAAAGGAGGCATGACGTCACATGATACTGCGGTTAACCCCCTACCAGCACACAGGAGCTGCGCTGGCAGGGAGCTACTTGTCAGATACAAAATGTTGCCGTTTGATGTACCTGTGCGGGGGGGAAGCTGACATGCTGGGCGTCCCCCCACGTGTCAGAAAAACTGATCGTAGATGTGCTAAATTTAGCACATCTACGATCAGGTCTGAATTACCCCCTATGTGATCATTTATAGAGTGATGCATACCTTTGTTTTGAACTTGTTTTTCCATAAAATTAAGATCAGCTGCGCTTTTTATAGTAATATGTTAATTATGGAAATGATAGTGTTAAAAAATTGAAATTACTGGGAAATATTTTGCACTGAACAATACATGCTCAGTGGAGCTATCCAGGTTGTAGTTTTCATTGGTTTAAGTTTAAACTGTTTCATTTCCAGAGATGAGCAGTCAGCCACATTTAACAGTGGGTGAGATGTATCAAGCCTTGGTGAGAGATAAAGTGAAGACGTTGCACAAAGCCCCAATCAGCTTCTGTCATTTATCTAGCACAGTATTTGATATGACAGGAAGATGCTGGTTGGTTGCTTTGAGCAACTACTCCACTTTATCTCTCTCTCCAAAGCTTGAAACATCTCACCTACAGTGAGAACCACTGATGTAGTTGTTAATGGATTCCCATCTGTATATTGCTGTTTCTGTATATATCATTAAATAGACGTTTAACATATAACAAAGTTTCTTTTTTTTCTTATGTTGAAACAGGTAATGGGTATGGCAATCATCGTAACTCACCAGGTCTGCTGGTCTCATCTGGTAACTTGAATAAAAATATGCAAACAAAATCGCCACCGCCAATGAACTTGGGAATGAACAATCGCAAACCTGACCTCCGAGTTCTTATTCCACCCGGCAGCAAGAATACAATGCCCTCCGTGGTAATATATTGTCATATTTATTTTTTAACCCAGCTGCATAGCTAATGTACACTATGAAATATGTATGCGGCATGTTTGATGTGCCTCAAAGACCATGCTTGTTATACATGTGTTTACAGCTGGGTGTTTGACATTTTACCCACAATCTATATTTAATAAGAGTTGTATGAATTGAAAGTTTGTGTTAGATAGATTTATACATACTGTATACCATGTGTTCAGTGATACTCCTATATGTATGAAAACCTGGGCCAAATCAGTGACGTACTCTAAATTTGAGTTAACGGAGTGTATGCTGTCTGTCTAATGGAGTTTATGCTGCACTCAAACACCACTAGACATACTGTGCTTTAAAATGTGTGTGTGTGTGTGTGTGTGTGTGTGTGTGTGTGTGTGTATGCATGCATTTGTGTTAGAAATAGATATTCTTTAGTGCATGTTTTTTTGCATTTACACCTTTTATAAAAGTATTATGAACTACCAAACAGATAGCACACTACATAATTATAGTTAATATAAGTCTGTATACAATTACTGTATTCTATTGCTATGTTTCCTAAGACAGGATGTCACCTTCTGTGATGTATTCCTTGTACCTTTAAGATTGAGATCTCCAATGGGATTATCGAAATGACCCCAGTGTCTCACACTCTGACATCCAGGTGTAATCAGGAGGAGTGAGTGTGTGTGTGTGTGTGTGTGTGTGTGTGTGTGTGTGTGTATGTGGTAGAGGTGTTGGGTACTAATATGTCTACTAATATGTCTTCTACACTAACACTGGCCTTTTAAAATATTGCATGCGTCATACTGGATAACTGCTGCCAGTCTTCTGCATGTAATGTTATATTTCAACAATAATTTCATCTTTATTAATAATGTATCATTACTAATTCTTAATTAATACTCCTTTCCCTTGCTCTCAGTCTGAGGATGTCGATCTGCTTTTGGTAAGTGGCAAATGTGTTTTAAAAGTCTGTTTAGTGCTCAATTCTATTAATTGTGTATAATCTGTAAAACAAATTAGTAAGCTCAAAACTATTGAAAAAATAGATTGTTTTATATAACATAATGGTCACTAATTATTAATAAAATCAGAATAATGTCTCAGTTCTTAGATGTACTGTCCTATGAGCCTTCCACATTTAATATTGTGATTTAAATGGACAGTTGTGCTGAAATATATACACGCTGTCTAATAATGTGAAACATTCCATACTGGTAATATTAGGAACTTTACTGCCATCTGCTGTTCATCCTGTTAACTACGGCAAATAGCAATTCAAAGGTGTCAGTGAAATAAGCCTTAGCCCAGTTGCTGGTAATTTTAATGATATTTTTGCATATGAATGATAAAGAAACAATGATAGTACAGTATGCATATTTCATCGATTTTCCACATGGTCTGTTTTCAACCCACAATAAAGCAATCTTTACTTGTGGCAAGTTCAATTGCCTAGGAGAAGCTGATGTAATGGGTTACCATGGCGACACTTGGTCTCTTGAAAGATTGTAAATGATAGGGTTGGAAGAGTTCATGAAAGTCACATGCTAAATGATTAATTTGTATCATGTTGAAGTGCTTCTTTTTCTTTAGAAACAAAAAAGGAATATTGTTATGCACCTTGCAAACACACAAATAATGTTGATGTTCTTTTCTTTATGTCTCCTATTTTCAACAGAATCAAAGGATAAATAACTCTCAATCTGCTCAGTCATTGGCTACACCAGTTGTTCCTGTGGCAACACCTACTTTACCTGGGCAAGGGATGGGAGGATACCCGTCAGCAATTTCAACAACATACGGCACTGGTAAGTAATATAATATAAATTCATTATTTGCAGCCATATCATGCATGTTTCTTAAGTGAACATAGTACAATAATAATAATAATAATAATGATACTCATAATAATAATAATTATTATCTGCATATGAAATTTCACACTGAGCGAAAAACCAGGGAAATTGAAGGGGCAAGCCATGATGACCCAGATCCTGGTTCATTGTGAAAGGGTCTAGCCAGGTCCAAATTGCCACATCCTCGAACTTGGTCGCTACCAGGGTTATTCACGATTCTGCCACGGGTAGCCTCCGGTGTCAAAGGAATGACCCGGGTCATCGTGGTTAAAAGGAGTTGATTGGTGGGCTCAGAATTGCTTGGAGATTACATAATCTCCAAGTATCCACTGTTAAGGGGGGTACACACGGAGCGATAATCTAAGCAATCGATTTTCAGCAAGATCGCTCCGTGTGTAGCCCTCACAGCGATAGCGATGCGCAGCCCCGCGCATCGCTATCGCTGCTGATAGATTGGCCTGCATGCAGGCCAATCTAGTGAGTCGCTCACTTCACCCGCTGGGTGAAATGAGCGCCCCCTCCCGCACGCTCAGCACAGATCGTGCTGTGCTGAGCGCCAGGAGAGATGTGTGCTGAGCGGTTCGCTCAGCACACATCTCTCCCGTATCGGGCCGTGAGTACTGGCCTTTAGATGGAAGACCTGGGTCACTGATGGAAGACCCACATCACGGTGTGAATGGCAACGACACGGGAATACCCTGGGTCTATCTATTGGTGTAAATGGGGTAAGTAACCTAAAACCTGGCACCCAGTGTTGAACTATGGCATGAAGCGCCCACCAGGGAATGCAGTGGTAGGGGCCCACGCTTATGGGTGTGGCCAGTCTTTAGAGGGGGTGTGGCCAGCCACCACAGAGGCTTGGCTGACCATTAGAAAGTTCATGCTTGATAAATATATATATAGTATAGCAAATACTGCTAGTGCATGATAATGTACCAGATTAATAACAGCAATGCATTGTAGATAATACACCATAGTTCTGTGCAGTATAATGTAATATATGTGCACATTCTGGAACATGATTCCTAGGGGAGGGGGGGAGGGGGTGGGTTTTTCCCTGTGAGCCAGTCCGACCCTGCCGGTACTAACCTTATGTTCATTGTCCAAGGTTGGAGCCGGATTTTAGTTGTGAATGTGGTATTAGAGTCAATAAATATTCCACCTTAAATGGATTCCTGTGAGTGCTGGTATTGCATGTCATTTGTACTGTCAGATTCCCACTTCAGCTGCTCTACTGACAACACCACTATGCGCTAATCTGCAGCATTGCTCACAAATGCATAGGAACAAGTGGATTCTGGGAAATCAGTCCATTTTCTGGTGCCAATTGCTGCCATGCAGTCTACAATTCTGGCCCTTAATTACTAATTTCTGAGCATGTCTATCAGACCTGTACCAAGTTATATTATAATACAATTAAACTGTACATACAGTTTTCTGAGATTTTATGTTGGTGCAGGTAAAGGAATGAAAAACAAAACCCGACTAACTTATCTAATAATACTGCTGCCATTTAGATTCCCACACATGGCCGATAATGACACACGGAAATATCAATGTCAAGTTAAGTCTCACATGTTGGTGGTCACATTAGATGAGATCATCACATTAGGCTGAGCACCAGCCCTCTTTGGGCAATATTAAGGGCTATTAATATAACCAAAAGATGACTATACAGAGAGACCCATAGTGGTCACATTTACTAACACAGTAGATATTTATCTGATCAATTTCAGTTTGGTCATTAACGGGCATCACAGTTTGAGTCACATGCAGCAATATTAGGCCAATTGTGCAATATCATGCAATCAGGTATCAGATGCTAATGGAACCGACTAAACACACAACGTTTAGTCTGCCGTCCTCTGTGATTCAGAAAACAGATTAAAAAAAAACCTTTTTGCTAAATATATTGTGACTCAAGTTCAGAATCACTGCAGCATTAAAGTATGCATTTGCTTGTATTTAATGATAAATACTGTCACGAGATAATCCTGAATTGTTCCTGTTTTCTATGTGATTTATTGCAGAATACTCTTTAAGTAGTGCAGACCTGTCATCTCTCTCTGGGTTTAACACCAGTGCCCTCCACCTTGGCTCAGTTACTGGCTGGCAACAACATCATCATCATCTGCACAACATGCCTCCATCCGCTCTCAGCCAGTTGGGGTAAGCTATGTCCCTCTGTACACAGTGAAGGATGAGTGTACTATGCACAATGGGGATATTTATTAAAAGCATTTGCAGACATAAGAGCCAAGTTTTCTAAATGATTGGGGGCACTCGCATTCTCCCCCTTGCCCATATGGCATGCATAGACATAGTTAGTGACAGCACATATATTGGGAGTGCTCAAGCACCCACAGCTGAGCACTCCCAATATATCCTCAGAGCTGGCTCCTATGGATGCAGATTAACTGGGCAAAAACGTCAGCAAAAATGAATGGGTTAAAATGCCCTGCCTCTGTAAACACTGCTCTGGATTTTTCTTCCTCTGAATAGCAATTTATACTAGTCCTAATCCAGGCATGGCTGTGCAGCATCTTTATGCTGCAAACATTGGCCACCTTCACTAAATGTTGCTCCACCATTTGGCCAGTAAGCCATGTCTCCTTTTTCTCCACAGGAAAAAACAAAATGGTTTCTGCACATCAGTTTTATAGCTACTGAATCTTACTTAAACTAGTGACATCACTGAGGCATGAGGAACTTAGTGCCTTATACCTCATTGATGTCTCTAGTTCCTACATAAATAAGAAACTGCCTTTCATACTATGCACAAACCCTCCAACTTGATATTAGGGCTTTATCTATTTACCAAGTGCTAAAGCCAGAGATGGTCATCTCAGAGAATATCTCCTGCTTTAGCTTTTCCATGCAAAGTAGATACTCTAAATTTAACAAGGACAGTGATGGCACAAATACTGCTGCTGTCCTCCGACTGTGATCGTCATCTTTGGATGGTGGTAAAGAAATTCTTTACTACTAATTTTTTCTATAGTAAATAAATAAATAAAAAATATTTTTTTTTACAATTTACTTATTTTCTAATTTTTTCTATTTTTTTTCTATTTGAGACTGCACTGGTTTGCGTTTCCAGTGTAGTGCGCAAGTGTGTCCCAGCAATGCCAGGTCTGGAATGATCAGAAGAGACCCCAACTGGCTGCAGTTGCCTTAAATATCCGTTTGCTGCTGCTGGCAAATATCGCCAGGAAACTGAGCATCACAATTTAGTTTGTTACAAAAATGGAGCCTGAAATTTTTTTAATCCCCTGATTAGCGAAAGCGAAATAACAAGTCTATCTTTTCAGGTCAATTTGATAAATATGCTCTCTAATAATTTGTAAAGCATAAGACAGTCTAATGGCACTGAAGGGAGACCGTTATTAGTTCTGTCCTGCTAATAGCTCATCAAATACCAAAGGCAGGCAGCTGGGCAGATATTAATTTAAAATACAAAGTGTATCACTTAGTAAGACCACATTGGGAAGTCACTTAGTAAGACCACATTGGGAAGTCACTTAGAAAGACCACATTGGGAAGTCACTTAGTAAGACCACATTGGGAAGTCACTTAGAAAGACCACATTGGGAAGTCACTTAGAAAGAACACATTGGGAAGTCACTTAGAAAGACCACATTGGGAAGTCACTTAGTAGGACCACATTGGGAAGTCACTTAGAAAGACCACATTGGGAAGTCACTTAGAAAGACCACATTGGGAAGTCACTTAGTAAGACCACATTGGGAAGTCACTTAGAAAGACCACATTGAGAAGCTCTGGCTTTTGGATCCTTCTAATGTGGAACTTGTAGAATTATCTCTATCAGATCGAGTTTACACTGAAAGTTTTAAAGGCTGGCAAAATGGCAGATCCATCCAACTTATCACGGTTTACCCAGACTAAAAAATTATTGTTTCAACATAAATATAAAAAAAATATAGCCTACATGCACACTCAGAAAAACAAAGAAATTTTAAATAAACTACAGTACCTGTATCTATATACTGGAGAAATAAAAAACTAAATTTTATTAGATTAATGGGCTTGTACTACTTAAAGCTGCACTACCACTATTTCCTAAAATGCCCCCTATTCCCCAAAATAAGGGAGCCCATCTGGAAACTGAAACAGATAGATACGTAGGAATACATTTACTAAAGTTTCCAAAAATGAAAAGTGATGATCTTGCCCATAGGAACCAATCAGATTATGTCTGTCATTTCTCTATTGCATCCTAGAAAATGATAGACAGAATCGGATTGGTTGCTATGGGCAGAATCACCACTTTTCATTTTTAGGGGTCTATTCATGAAGCAGTGAATTGTGTGGAGAAATGAGCCAGTGGAGAAGTTGCCCATGGCAACCAGTCAGCATTGAAGTAACATTTATAATTTGCATACTATACAATTGTACGGAGCAGCTGATTGGTTGCCATGTACAACTTTTCCACAGGCTCACTTCGCTACTCTTTTCACTGCTTCATGAATAGGCTCCTTAGAACCTTTAGTAAATTTACCCTGAAATTTATTTACAGCTAGTGAATTGTGAGTATCTTCTTTCTAAACAAACTTTACACAATTCCATGCAAATGTCAGGGTTGTTTAGTACACTGCCGTACTGTAGATATTTACAAAGGCTAGCACAAAGCAACATTCTAAAGTGCTTCACAATTACATGTTGCACAAGGACAATGCATTTGTAATCATATATGGATTTAACTTTGCTGTGCTCTTTGTAATTTTTCTAGCCAGCATTTATATATCTTCCGGTAATTAGCTTACCATAAATACTTAGAATCTTAATCATTTAAAGCTATTGTCAAAAAATGGCTGCATTTATATAATTTTCAAATTGCTTGTTTCACGCTGCTAATTACAGAGAGGGCCAATGTAAAGTGATGTTGGTTCATTTTTCCGGATGAATCAACATATAATAAAACCACATATTTAGTGATCTATCCTATCGACATAGGATTATTGTACCCCAACATCTCCGCCAATTATATGTTTTGATTAAAAATGATTTCATATTTAAATGTAAGTTTTAATTAATAATGTTAGGAAATTCCCACAGGATTGATCGACAATAAATTACACTATTTAGTTGGTCTATATAACAATTATTATCTCAAACAGAGTAATGTTATTTAGTAAATAGCTAATATTTTTTAGAGCAGTATTGCAGTATCAGTCTGCAGGAAACAGATGTTCTAGCTAACGTTTTATCTCAAAATTGATTGTATGTTATAAATTATTGTTTCAAGTTTTGTTAGTGGAGTATGATTAAAATGCTTCCTACATAATAAATGAATGTACTGTTTGTTAAAAGAAACTATAACATGTAAACTGCAGCATTTGCCAGTAGGTGGCACTTTTAGATAAAAGATTTTGATAGTCGAGATATTTTCAATCAGTCTGAGTTTACATAGACAATAAAAATCAGCTACACTGATATTAACAACTATAGATTCAGGGATTGTGGACATTGTTTGACAGTCTACAATTAATTAAAAATTGGCAACTCATAAATAAATAAAACTACAGTTACACAATTGCCAGTATATGAATATGCTTTCCTTGAAATCTATGTAGTAGGCAGACAAATCTCTCTATATGATATGAGACGCATTCTAGGATATAATTTCTCATATTTATCCATCTAAGTACCGCTACGTATTTTTCATATCTACTAGCTGCAAATAGGCATATTATTTACTGACGGACTGAAAGATCCACAGGTGATACTACTTACAATATTTTACTTGCGACTCTGTTAGGAGATCAGGAAATCATGTCCTGTTAGCAGTACCCAATAACTGGATTTGAGAAGCCTCACTCTAACAAAGATATATATATATATTATATATATATATATATTTTTTTTTTTTTTCTCAAAGGGAGGTAGTTACGTGACCGGCGGTCACAATACCGATTCTGGAATTTTGCCCCCTTACAGTCCCGACAGTTGTCATGCCGACTAAAAGGGACTATTGTCCACGACACCCATAGAGTGGGAATATAAACTGTGGCGAGCTTAACATGCCACAGAGCCTGCAAAGGACTTTGTTCCACTCCCCCCCCCCCCCCCCCCCCCTCCCCCTGCCGGGCATCTAAAAGTCAGGATACCCTGGCCGCTGGTCACGCATACCCAACCCATTCTCAAATATGGCAAGACTGAGCTGCATGGTCACATAATGCACTTTTATTTGTAGTAATGACACCCAATAAATCTTTACACAATATACAGAATAAGGACATATATTGGTGAACCAAACACATTGATACTGGGATGCATGTCATTTTAGTATATATGATGAAGGAATCCATTATAATAGGACAGCATAGTTAGTGTATGCTAACTCCCGATTTCCTGATGTGACATGGAGGTTTTGCATATTGCTGCACTATGCCAATATTTAATAAATGATCCCTTATGAAGTTTTGATCAGCCACAAATCTGTTTATTCCCTTAAAATAAAAACAAAATTGATATGTTTAAGTCAAGAGCACTGTTCTTCCCAATAGCAATGAACAGTACATGCTTTCTTGCCCAAATTATCATGAGCTGCTGACCACACATGATTATAAAGAGTTAATATAATGTACTGTATTTTTGATAGGAATGTTATATTGAAATTTGAAAGCAACCTTTTTGTCCAAGATCCTATAAAATGTATTAATTACTAGTTCCACCTTAACACTAGTCCTACATGAACACAAATTTCTTAGTTAAAACACGCAAGCTTTATATATCTACATATTTACAGTATATACTCTTTTAGTAGCACCGTACTGCTGAAGACATCATTATCCCTCCTGCTTACAATAAGGTTGATGTATCAAGCAGTGAAAAGAGTTGAGAATTGGACCAATGGAGAAGTAGCTCATGATAACCAATCAGATTTGATCTATAATTGATAGATGCTACTGATAGATGCTTAATAGATGCCCCTGTGCAGGGTTGGACTGGCCCACAGGGGAAACCACCGGTGGGCCCTACTGCCTGTGGGCCCTCCTCCTCCTCTAGGGATCAAGTTTCAGACTATCCTAGTGCACTGGATTAATGCATTATACATATGTTACATTATACTTCACAATAATTTGGTTTATTATATATTTACCAAGGGGCACAGAGCATGTAATGGTTAGTCTAACCTCTGTGGTGGCTGGCCACGCCCCCACTGGAACCTAGATATACCTTTAAGCATGGGCCCCTATAGCAGCATTCCCCCGGTGGGCCCTCCATGCCCCAGTCCGACACTGCTACTGTGATTGGTTGCTTCTACACTGGTCCACTTCTCCCATCTTTTCACTGCTTGATACCTCAACTGCTTTGTCCTGTTTTGTGAGCATTAGTGAGTTTAGAGGCGGTTTAAACCTCCTCATACTGTAACTGCGTTTCCTTTCCTCCTACAGAGCTTGCACTAGCACTCATTTATCTCAGAATACAAATCTCTCCCTGCCTTCTACTCAAAGCCTTCACATCAAGTCAGAACCTGTTTCTCCTCCTAGAGACCGTACCACCACACCCTCGGGATATCCTCAACACACACGTCACGATGCGGGGAGATCTCCTGTTGACAGCCTGAGCAGCTGCAGCAGTTCGTATGACGGAAGCGACCGAGAAGACCACCGGAACGATTTCCACTCCCCCATTGGACTCACCAGACCTTCGCCGGACGAAAGAGAAAGCCCCTCAGTCAAGCGCATGAGGCTTTCTGAAGGATGGGCAACATGATATGATCCTTATATATTAGAATTTTTTTTTGCAGTGTGTGTGTTATACCTTAATGGGAATTGGGCAGGGAGGGAGGGTCGATATACATTATATGTGCCGTGTGTGGGGGTATAAAAAAATAAAGTCAGGTACTCTGTTTTGTAAAAGTACTTTTAAATGCCTCAGTGATCCATTATAGGGGTAAGAACTGCTGAAAGAACAAGCTTAGCACTTAAGCTATCAACAGAAAACTTGTACAAAATAGATTTTGAAGCTAACTTCTTTTTCACTGTTGTGCTCCCTTTGAAAAATGTCTGTCACAATAGCTAGTTGTTATGTTGCAGGTTCAACGTTATTTACATGTAAATAGACAAAATAAAGGAACCGTTTGCCAGAATTGGCAAATCTTTTCCATGAGAGAAAGCAGCTGTTATGCAACATATGGTAAAATGTACAGGGGTTTTGACCGACCCAGCACTGGGCATCGGGTGGAAAATGGATAACTGTAGATTGGCTGGGCCGCCTAATTAATGTAAACTACTCAAAGACACCAACATACTAAGAAACAAATATATGGCACTTATTTGAACAAATGTAGGGTCATACTAAATGGCGTTTCTGATAGTTTACATATTTTGCTGTTCATTTCTGGGTATACATCACTTAATATATAGAAATATAAATTATGTACATTACATTTTGCTTATTTTCATATAAAAAGGTTAAATGAAGTTTGCAGAACATTTGTGGCTTTTTGTAGGTAACTTAAGCCAAAATGTTTTTGTTTTTTTTCTTGATAGCTTTGCTAATATTTTACAGTCCTGAAAGGTTAAAAAAATAAATACATGAAGGTTTTTTTTTTTTGTAAAAAAGAAAATTAAAAAAATATCGCCTCGGTCCATTGAAGAACTCCACGCTTTTGCTAAAAGAATTAACTGTTTTCTCTTTGTAGAAATTTTTTTTTTTTAAATGTGTATTTCTAATTATATGAGATAATATTAAGAATCTAAAAGAAAAAAAAATCTGTGAAATTAACATGCTTGTGTACAGCATTCTAATATAAAATAAACATTGAACTAGCATTTTTTGTTATTTAATAGTGCGGAGGGAAAAATTAATATTTGTGCGGCAGCATACTATATAGGGATAGCTGTTTTGTAAAACTGCATCCATTCTACAGGTCCAATTTCAGTGAAATCATAAAACCACCCACCAAGGTTAAATGTTCTAATTAACCTAGGTTTTCAACCAGTTGGGTGATCTGCCATCCATTGTACATATATCAAAACTTTAGGCCAAGTGTATTTTATATGAGACATCGGTTAGAATGTAACACGTCACCAAGAAGAAATTCACATCCATTTCCCACTGTAACTAAAGAAAAATACAATTACTATTTTACAAACAATCTTTACATTATGTTGTCTCCAGAATATGCAAATATAACCAACCAAGTTTACAAGCATTGTTAGCAGTAATTTGCCTTTTTGAAGGGTTCTTTCTAGGTAATAATAAACAAAAAAAAAAAAAAAGATAAATAGCCATATTTAAAGTTTACCTAGCAACTTTTTCTCAGCAACGCATACAGTTGAGGAAGTTTGTAATTTTAACGACAGTGCAAAATATCGTTAGTCACGTAACCAGCAGATTCTAGAATGTAAGTGCAATTTTAGCAGAGCTTTGCATAATGATAAGAATACACAATAACATTGGAATAGAGTTTAGATTAAACGGACGATAGTTAGCCCTCAGTACAATGGTGTAAAAAATTCCCAGGCTGACTTGTAGCTCTAAAGCCATTATGGACGTAAGCGTTATAGCAAACCCTGCCAGCCAGAGGATGCTGGGACTTGTAGATCCAAACAGCTGTAGAAACTTAGGTTGCCTACTTGTGGTGTAAAAGCATAATGGTGATCTCATTTAATAGATAAAAGCACAACTTTGTCACTTTCTCTAAAGTATAATTTTTTTAACTATCTTAACTGTACCTTGCCAACCAATGGCTTGGCAAAGCTCTTTATTTGCTTTTATTGCAATCCCTTTGTATTTAAAGGGGGGAATTCAATGGTTTGAAAAGTCTGTTCGGCGTCTCTTTTTTCCTGTCCATTAGATAGGAAAAACCAGACACTCAACTGACTTTTCGAACAATTGAATATCCCCCAAAGTGTTTTCGGGGCAGAGCCTCAGGGGTATTAACATTGAAAATTTAAACTTATCCTATATAACAACACAGAAGAATAACATAGGCAGCATTCTTATTTAACATTTTAAATAACCCAAGTGGTAATTTATTTTTTAATGACATGTAAACCTATTATTTACACTTTAGAACCTGACATCTAAACTCATTTTGGAGTTATCTTTTGAAAGGAAAAACTCCCTTAGCACACAGATTAGTCAGAAAATGTACAGTTCTGTTGTCATAACAAAGTAATAACTGTAAGTGCCGTACCACTTTACGGTAAACTGTAATAAGGAGCGACAAATCATAATCATTATTAAACAAAATGTCAAGTTCTAATATCTTATGTGTTTTTTGTTTGCTTTTTATTCCCACCTCTAACATACATATAAGAATACTGATGTGTCTTGTTCTTACCATGTGTTTCAGGAACTTAAATTCTATGTATTCTTTACTTCTTTTTTTTTTAACAAGCCACTTGAACCTGAATAAAGGCTGTTGCCTAAACACAGAGTTCTTCATTTGTTCTGATGGTGCCATCTCCCTTGCTGTCTTCCCTCTCACAGTGTTCCATTTTTCTTTTCTTTTTTACCCAGACAGGTTTTAATAAAGTACTGATATAATATTTGTTTCTGTAACAGTATTTCACACTACAGTAGCTGTACATTTGAGGCATTGTGAATGGGGGTAATTTACTAAAATATTTTGGGGCCAAATAGAGGCACATTTATTTTACTCCTAAAACAAGGTCCACATAATCTGCAGCTAATCTTTCTTTAATATTTTGAATGATATTCATTTTCTTAAACTAATGGATTTTTGTGAATTGCATAATAATCTATTTTATACATTTCTTCACATTTAAAAGGATGTGCATTTCAGTATAGTGATCTGCCAAATTTGACAGAAACAGCTGTCTTGCCAGTAATAGATAGATCTTCCTGAGCCACTATTAGACCATCTCCGCCACACTTAAGAATTGACCTCCAGGTTCTACGTTTGTTGATACAACGCACTCTTCTTGAGAATAAATTGCCACTGTATAAATTCTTATTTCCTTAGATTGCCACGTCAAGCTTTTACATGGTTGGTAAATGTGATCGCCAAGCAACCAAAGCTGTGGCCAAATGGTGATATTTGATTGTTGAGTAATCAGAGTAACCAGATTCCATGCTGGCAGCTGCAGGGGATACAATGCACTCCTTTTTATAATACCTTAGCAGTAGGTAACTTTGAATTCCCTAAGCTTGCCACATCCCGCATTGATATGATTGGCATTTTTGATCACTGGCCAACCAAATCTGTGGCTGGGGTGTCATATTTGACAAATTTGATTATTCAGTGATAAGACTAAACAGTAATAAGTGAACCTAGTGTTCTGAGTCCTGATTCATTTTTCCAGATTTTAATTGGGCAGGTCTATATAGTTTGTCAGTAGGTTGACACCAGATTGCCGACATTCAATAGGTTGACAGGGTCAAAAGGTCAACAGTTAAATGGTCAACATGATGTTAGGCCGACGTTTTGACCCTGTCGACCAAAGTCCATGTCTACCATTGAATTGTCAACCTTTTGACCCTTTCAACCTATTCACTGTCAACAGTCTGATGTCGATCTCTACTGTCTATCTTCCGTCCAGATACCGTCATTTCATGAATCATGAATGTTACAATATGTTAAACTCACTGTGTCACATGTGAAGATTTACCAAGTGCAAAACTTTATGCCAGATCTGTCCTTATTTTGCTCCACATAGAAAATCACCCCTATTTTAACCAAAGATGTGAACCAATCCAAGATTTCTGGAACAATGTAATATCTATCAGAAATTAACACTTTAAACAATAAAATACCCATGTCTTGTCAATGATAAGAGTTATCCATTCCTTACGAACAGTTCTCATTTACCTTTTACATGTGACTTTGTTCTAGCTTGGATTGCTTTAGTTGGATTTATGTATAATTTTAGTTTTATTTTTTAGTTTATTTCTATTAGTGTATTAAATGGAAAGTTTGTAAAAGAGGGAAATCAAACGTTTCTCATCGATAAAACCGTCTCACAGCGGCATAAGCAGGACTTTGTCGCCCCAGATGGCAAGATGTTAAATAACTAAGTTATACACATCTGTATATCTTAAGGGACCTTATTCAGCTGTCTGTAGTGAACATATGTGGAAACATTGAAGACGTTTTTCCTGCTGGTGTCAAGGTATAATTTGTATTTTGCTGATAAATAAGTAAAATAACTGTCTTTCATAGTGAACTGTTGTCTCTAGTGCGTTTTTTTATGGATAGGTTTCTGAGATTACCTAAAAGAAAATCATCTACATAACATTTGTTTGACTCTTCATATGTCACATATTGATATTCATTTTTAAACACAACAATTCAAGGATAAAACACTGACAACATACTTATGTGGAAAACTGTTTATAAATCTTCATTTGATTAGTTAAGGTGATATGCGTTCTCTCTGCTAGATGCTGGATTATTGATTAATAAAGCCATACATGTGTTATGCCATCTTTCTTAATAGTTTGTCACTACGTGTCACTGTTCTGTTGGTGCCTATCAGGCGAGCACACATTATGGCTGGTTTGACTCATTAGTAAATGGGAATGAAACTAACATACTTAGGGGGAAAAAATAATGTTTGAACAAACATCCAATAAAATCTGAATTGGTTGATTTCTTCGATAAGGTGATAGAATTTGACTGTGAGACATTGAGTACAGAAGTACCTGAAAGATTGGTACTTCTTTATCACATATTCCATTGATTGGAATTATTCCTCTGATCTGAATGTTACAGCTGTAAGAAAAATTAGTTTTTTTTTTCTTTTTTACAGACACACATAAAATACAGACACATTTGGGGGGAGGATTTAAACATCCTCTTTTATCTGAGATATTTCTGGGAATATCACATTCATTATCACTGCTACTTTCCAGCTGGTTGCTGTGCCCTGTGATCACATGGGCTATGGGGGTCATTCCGAGTTGATCGCTTGCTAGCTGTTTTTAGAAGCCGTGCAAACGCTATGCCGCCTTCCACTGGGAGTGTATGTTAGCTTAGCAGACGTGCGAATGAAAGGATCGCACAGCGGCTACAAAATAATTTTGTGCAGTTTCAGAGTAGCTTCAGATCTACTCAGCGCTTGCGATCACTTCAGACTGTTCAGTTCCTGTTTTGACATCACAAACACACCCTGTATTCGCCCAGCCACGCCTGCGTTTTTCCTGGCACGCCTGCATTTTTTCGAACACTACCTGAAAACGGTCAGTTGACACCCAGAAACGCCCCCCTTTCTGTCAATCACTCTGCGGCCAACAGTGCGACTGAAAAGCTTCGCTAGACCTTGTGTTAAACTACATCGACCATTGTGAAAGTATGTCGCGTGTGTGTATTGAGACGCATGCGCAGAAGTGTCGTTTTTTGGCATCATCGCTGCGCAGCGAACATTTTCTGCTAGCGATCAACTCGGAATGACCCCCTAAGACAGCTGGTTTTTCCTCTGATTCTGCTGTTATTAGTGGTTCCAGCATCTCACCATCAAGAAGTCTTCAACATTTCCCAAAGTACCTGAGTTAAATATTTCCCCTTTGAGGGTCCCAATAGAGCTCCAGCAACACCAGTAAAATAATATATTGCCAACACTTCTGCTTCACTTTCAACCAATTCTTCGTCAGGGAACTGTGTAAAGGAAAATTGTATTTGGTTTCAAGAGTGATGGTTCATCAATAAAATAGAACAATCAAAGATAGGATGCGGGCTGGTTTCTATGTAAGCCATTAGCGAATGCAACACATCAGAGAATAGAGGATCGCTGATATCTTTGGTGAAGGCATCCTCAGGTCACACAGGCATTCAGAGCCAGATTAATGGCCACATGGGGCTGAAAATGATCAAAAGCTTATTGTCAGAACACTGTGACCAGTGCAGTGTGGGTAGGATCCATGCTGTGTGGGTGTGGCCAGTGCCATGTGGGTGTATCTTTTTTTTGCTAGGCATCATGAGATGTATGCGGCACTGTACATGTGGTATACATAAGAACAAGGCATAAATATAATTGGCAATACAGAGCATAACCATTAACATTGGACAGTAAACTGTAAACAAAGGAGTTCCAGAACAAGGGTGTAGGGTAGGGCAACTTGCTGTAGCTAGAGTCAGCAGGTAGTGCTGAGTTGCAGGGGGACACTGGGCATTCAGAGACTAATGCATTCGCAGTTGTGATCTGCACACAGCGGATGGGCACATATATGTAAATGTCACTGGCTACTTCGCAGATCGAAGCAACTGCGTAGAAACACGCAGCGGTGGTCACAGATCCTTTGATAATCGGCTCCCGGAGTAACCCAGCGCAGAATGACCATGGGAAATGAGACACTGGCACCATATTTTGTGCGTATGCCCCGAAAATTAACCAACACACCTGCAGTTTTGCTGTCACCCCTGTTTCCACCCACAAATGTCCCTGACTGTCAGTCACTTTTGCTAAGGTACCTTGGTGCGCATGCAGTGTGACTGTGATGCATACACAGTCACTCAGTAATCACTAAAATCTGCAAATGTCGGCATTGCGTACAACTCTAAATCAGGCCTAACATCTCTATTTGATACTGTATCCAGTAGCGGATCTTGCCATGTGCAAGCAGGACTTTTGCCCGGGGCGCAGCCTTCCGGAGGGCGCCGCACCATGGCAAGATCCGCTGCTGCTGCGGTGCCCCCCGCTGCCGCGGCCCGCTGTCCTGCTGTCCGCTGTGAAGGGAAACGACGCTATGCGTCTAGTTTCCCTTCGTGGGCTGCCCGCTGTGAAGGGAAACTAGACGCTATGCGTCTAGTTTCCCTTCCTGGAGAGGACCTTCACTGTAATGATGTGCGGTGCGCGTTGACGTCATCGCGCACCGCACAGCAAAGGTCCTCTCCACGAAGGGAACTAGACGCTTAGCATCTAGTTTACCTTCGTGGACAGGACCTTTGCTGTGCAGTGCGCGATGACGTCATCGCGCACCGCACATCCTACAACAGTACAGGGGGCGTAACTGACCACGTCCCCTGTATGAAGCCACGCTCCCTAATGCCACCCGGGGCGCCAGAAGCCCCGAAACCGGCCCTGACTGTATCCTGTCTTTATAGTGAATACTGCGTAGGCTTTGGCTGCCCTGTATTATTGTTTTACACCCAAGTTTCCACATCATTCATCCTGGACACCTGACCTAAGTTATCAGTGATCTCTGTTAGTTAATTTGTAATTTAGATCCAAACACAAAATTGATCAAAAATCGACCCAAATCGACTTTTAGTAAATATACCCCTAGATGTAGAAAAATGTAATACCAATATAAAAGTTAAAAAATAAGCAATTAATATAGGAAGAGTGGAGGAGACGCGTGGAAGACTAAACAATCACAGAAATGGAAAGAGATCTACATCTGAAAGTGCACTCTAAGTGGTATATTACCAAAGGTCGATTTTCATTAATTTTCACTGGTTTTAAATTGATAAAAATCGACCTTTTAGTTTCCAATTATATAGGAGAGTAATTCCAAAACATTCGATATTCATACAACAATCAGTAGCGAATCATGGTACGGGCACACAGTACTTTTGCCCAGGGTGCCGCCTTCCAGAGGGTGCCGCCGCAAGATCCACTACTAGTGGTGTTCCCCCTCCACCCGTGCCGGTACTGCTGTGCGGTGTGCGATGCACTGCACGGCATTGTGGGAGCGGCACTTAGACACTAGGGGTCATGATTGACCTCTACTGTCTATGCGTTTCTATGGGAGAGACGTCATGACGTCTCTCCCATAGATCAGAGGAGCGGCGCCAGCCGCCAGAGACGGAGACATAGAGCAGCGGTAAGTATTATTTTTTTTATTTTTAAAAGCCACACAAACGGGGGAAATACTACTGGGGGCACAAACTGGGGCAATACAACTGGGGGCACAAACGGGGGCAATACTACTGGGGCACAAACGGGGGCAGTACTATTGGGGGCACATTAACCACGCCCTGTTATGAAGCCACGCTCCTATTTCCGCCCGGGGCACCACAAGGGCTAGAACCGGCCCTGACAACAACGTACATTTGAGAAAGTTCTTGATTCATAAGTTAAACCCAGGTGGAAGAATGCTGATATAACTGTCCTAGGTATCAAAGAATTTGGAGGCCAACCTTTCTTTATCCAATATGGCGGCTGATTCTGTATATTTTGCTGCAGCCATATCTGTGTCTTATCTTATGCTAATGCCGCAGTCATTTTCGGAATACCAAGAGGCCCACTTGCAGCATCTTGATGTGGTGCGCTTCCATCTCAGTGCATCTTTAGCTGCACCCTCGGCGCAACAGGGTCAGAATGACCCACAGGGGCATTCCCCAGTGGGTCCCACTGCCTGAGGTCCCACCCCCTTCTCTAGGGGACAAACTGAATTATACATTGTTACTCAATTACAGCGCAGTTACCTGGTGGAGCAGGGCTACTGATGAACATGGATGCTTGGTTCATGTCCAGTTATGGCGCTGCTTCAAAATGACTGCACTGTGCCCCCTCCCCTCATAGTTATCTGGCAAGCAGTGGCAGAGTCATATGAAGGAAGTCTGCCAGATAGAGATCATATTGCAATATGAAGGTTGTTTTGGAAGCTGAGTTGAACTAGTCGCTCACCAGCCTCATGGTATTACAAGTGCTCTCTCCAGCAAATTGGCATTTTTTTTGTGGGTTGAGGTGAGGCTTAGGCTTATTGGGGCAGGGTTTTTTTTTTACAGATTGGGGCAGACTGGGGGATGGGACTTATACTGACCAATTTGGCATTTGTAAATGTTGGGAAATATGAACTACAAGTTGGGAGATAGTTCTATAAGCCCCACCCTACCCAAGCAGATTAAGACTTCTATGTCTTGCTGGGACTAGTAGTGCATCAGGGAAAAAAATCTGTATGTTTGATATATTTATTACCCCAGCACCAACTGGGTACGGCTGTTGGGAGCAGCTCTAAAGCTTTAGCACGTGCTATTTTTTCCATGGGGAGGGGAGCAATTTATTCATGGTTTGATTCTCCTAGGATATTAAGCACTGTGCTGAATAGGCAGGGGTACCAAGGGTGAAGGGGGTGGTAATAATTACTCGGGGCGATCTTGATGGAAGGGCTCATCGCAAGTAAGCTGTCAGAGCATTTACAGCTTCGTACAAAGACGCAAACTCAGGCATATACACACCCTCAAAATGGTCGCTACACACCTGCATTTGACTCTCCACCCCCGATACCTCCTACAGATGCTCACTGCATCCACCATTGCTGATCAATCACCGCATGTGTGTAAGGTGACCCTGGCACATGCACAGAACATAAAAACTCTCAACTACGCAAACATCAACATTGCATCCACCTCTGAAGCAGGCCATAAGTAACTATCATTTTAAATGTTTCCACTTGTCTTTTTTTCCTTAAAACACCCCTCCCCCCAAAAACAAACCCTGTTACAATGTACATATTAACCATATTTGTATGACTACTATTAAGTTGGGCAGGAAATACTGCATTAGAGCACCAAGCTTGTGGTTTTGAAACTGAAATCCACGGCATGTATTTCTGGGTGCCACAGGCAATGAAACAGGTGAACTATCCTTCTCCAACTAGTTTGGCATAAAGCATATTTATGATGCAATTTTGAAAAAACTAAAACAAATCTTACTCCTAGCACACACAGAGCCTATTTCCATGCCGAGTTATTTAAGGACAACTCAAACATTAGTGGAGTCATTGCTATGTACGGTCATATGACTGTCCACATCTCTATGGCAGAGCTCTATGGAATCTGTTCAGTAGATATCTGTAGAGGAATGTGGACGGCTTTGCAGTGCTTCATTTCTGGTGCAAAAATTGTCCTTTAGTTCACACAACAATCTTCAAGAAAAATTAGCTATAAAACTTTGCCACATTATCACTGTTTTAGAAATGTATCAAATATAATATTTATGTAATAATAGTTAGGAAGCGGGGCCTAGAGAAGCACTTTTTTTTCTTGATGCTGTTTATTTATCACTGGAACAGTAAGGGGTAACATGGCAATTGTGTATATTATTAAATAGTATTATTGTTGTTATAATAACTTGCACCACTAGAAATTGCAATCTAGAAGATGTCTTAACAGTTGCACACCTGGCATAGATTGAACCCACGAAAGAGATAATAAAAATAAACTGTGGACCATAAAAATGTGTGTCCTTGGTTTAAAAGTTATGCAAAATTCACATCCACCTTTCTTGTGTAGTCACCAGAGCACACGGGGAGCAGAAGAGTGTAGAACAGGCTGTCAGAAACCAATGGTTGGCAACAATCAATGCTTCTGATCTGATGGTTGATGGTTTTGCCATTCAACTTTCACATCGCTACAGACATCCTGTGCCGTAATAGTACAGCAATGTGCTCTGTGTCAGCCCCTGCCCATGAGTGCATGACATCATGGCATGATGCAGAGGGGGCAGAGCAGCACTGCCTGGAACATCCTGAGGACACTCTAAGCAGCTGTAAAGACTGCAGGGTTCATATCCATAGTGTCCAAAGGATCCTAGGTGCAGGGTGCCATTCCAGCCACCCTGCTAGCCAGAAACAAGGGTCAAGGTGCCCCCAGAGCCCTGCAATTTGCACAGTGGCACCACTCACACACCCCTAGTTATGGCCCTGCTAAGATCCCTGCATACACAGATCTCCTCTGTGCACACGCAAACCATAGCTGACCATTGCGTAAGTGCATTATCATATCATCCATAGTTAAACCTTTGAATAGTTAACAGGGAATGCTCACATCACATGTCATTCATCACTTGGGTTCGTTATAACATCCTGGCAGTTGGGATGCCGGTTGTCCCATGACCGACAGCGGCATCCCGACAATGAAGATCGCGACATCAGAGGGGGTAAGTATTTTTACCCTCCCCCTTCCCTACCCTAACCCTCCAGGGATGGTGGCTAGGGCTAGCCTTCTGGGATAGCAGCTAGGGCTAACCTTAACCCCTCTAGTGACTAACCCTAACCCCCCGGGCTTAAACTTTATTCTGAACCCTGATACTTACCTTGGAGATGTAGGCTGTCGGTGTTTTGGCAACGTTCTCCTGAGCGGTATTGGGATTTCGGCGTCAGTACATGACCGCTGTCATTCTGACCAACGGGATGCTGAACCCATCCCCTTAATTGCTGTGTGCCCATGCAGCCACCAAAAACCTTTGTAACCTGTTGGACAATTATGCAATAGATAGCATCTATCCTTGTGTATCAATGCCTGTTTCCCTATAGATTGTAAGCTTGTGATCAGGGCCTTCCTACCTCTATGACTGTTTGTTATTACCCATTTTTCTTTTATCATTGTTGTTTACAATTGTAAACCGCAACAGAATTTGCTGCGCTATATAAGAAACTGTTAATAAATAATAAAAATGTAATAGCAAGGCATGTGACGACAGCAGTAACGCTGTCACTTTGATGTAGTCATTCCGATGATCATTTCTACAACAGTGCCATCCATCGGTTTTATTCAGGGTACAAGACATAGATAAGTATGTTTTATTCAGGCTTAACCCTGCAAGCTGCCAAAGAGTATTGTAGGATTGAGTGAGAGTTCTGGAGGAGGGGGGCAGCATGGTAAAAGTCATGGATGCAGAGTGGGAGAAGGCAATAAGTATGGAGGGTTGGCAATAATCAGAGGAAGATCAGAGAGGGTGAGAGGCAGTGTGTACTCAGATGAGGTCAGAGATGTATAGGGGGAGGAGTGATTGAGAGCTTTGAAGAGAGGCTGGGGAGCTTAAACTGTGGGGGGGAGGTGGGGGAGGGGTGACCGTGAAGGAGTTAAACAAGAGGAGAGGTTGAATCAGAGCGGTGAGATTGGAAGATGAGACGAACAGCAGCGTTGTGGATAGTTTTAAGAGGGGAGAGGTGGGATAGAGGGAAACAGGATACGGTTGTTAGGTCGACACAACTTAGGTCGATGGTCATTAGGTCGACCACTGAAGGTCGACATGCATTAGGTCAACAGGGACACTAGGTTGACATGAGCATTAGGTTGACATGTACTAAGTCGACAGGTCAAAAGGTCGACATGAGTTTTTCATATTTTATGATCCATGTGGACTATGATTGGGAACGTTAACCTGTGCCAAGCGCAGCAGTAGCAGAGCGAGGCACTTTGCCCGAAGCATGGAGAATGAATCAAGCTATGTGAGGGGACACGGTGTACTAATTGGTGTTCCCCGTCACTTTAAGAAGAAACTGACATCAAAAAAAGTCCAAAAACCAATGTCGACCTTTTGACCTGTCGACCTAGTACATGTTGACCTAATGACCATGTCGACCTAGTGTCCCTGTTGACCTAATGCATGTCGACCTTCAGTGGCCAACCTAATGACTGTCGACCTACGTTGAGTCGACCCAACGACCCATACCCGAGGCAAACCAGAGAGCAACTATAATATGTGAAACTTGTCGTTGTACTCAGTACTGGCAGAGATTTTGTTTCTGCTTCTCTCTTTCCTCCTGACATATATGGTACAATAATGTACCACCTCATGATGAAAACATGAGATGGCACATGATTGTACCATAACAGATATAGGGGCAGATGTATTAACCTGGAGGAGGCATAAAAAAGTGATAAACCAGTGATAAGTGCAAGGTGATAAACGCACCACCCAGTCAGTTCCTAACTGTCAATTTGCATATTGGAGCTGATTGGCTGGTGCATTTATCACCTTGCATTTATCACTGGTTTTTCACTTCCTTATCCCTTCTCCAGGTTAATACATCTGCCCCTTAATTATATATCAGGGGTGTCATTGGGGTCAGTGACACCCAGTGCACCAACAAGTTCTCCCACGTGTAAAAATTGGCATATCCTTGAGGGAAGGAGGCATAGCATCGTGGCCCAACCCCTGTTTTCTCACTCCAGGAGTGCTCCCAGCATTCCTGAAGATACTGGGCTGTCCTCGGCGACTCATTTGGCTGTTATCCCAGCTACTACACTGTAACAGGAGCCAAGTGCTGTACATAATGTCACAGGGCAGCACCCGGTTCCTGCCACTGAGAAGGAGTTGAAGGGTGACACCCAGGTGTGTAGATTAGGCAGGTGTGGAAAAAATTCTGCAAAGTAAGAGTGCTTTCAAAAATTGAAGTGCTAATAGTTTATTTTTATCAATTAAAATGCAAAGTGAATGAACAGAAGAGAAATCTAAATCAAATCAATATTTGGTGCAAACACACTACCTTCAAAAACAGCATCAATTCTTCTCAGTACACTTACACAAAGTCAGGGATTTTGTAGGATTATAGTCAGGTGTATGATTAAACAGGTGATAATGATCATCATTTTCATATGTAGGTTGAAACACAGTGAGTAACTGAAACAGAAACAGCTGTGTAGAAGGCTTAAAACTGGATGAGGAACAGCTAAACGCTGCTACAAATCATACACTATGGCAATACTGAGCATAGCAATAAGATACCAGGTAGTTATACTGCATCAGCAAGGTCTCACCGAGGCAAAGAATTCAAAGCAGACTGTGGATTCAAGATGTGCTGTTCAAGCTCTTTTGAAGAAGAAATGGGCAGTGTTGAGGACTGTAGACGCAGTGGTTGGCCAAGGAAACTTAGTGCATCAGATGAAAGACACATCGTGCTTACTTCCCTTCGAAATCGGAAGCTCAGAACTGGCAGAAACCAGTGGGATTATATACACCCATCTACTGTCTGCAGAAGTCTGGCCAGAAGGGGTCAAAAACAAATAGTGCTTATTTCCCTTCAAAATCAGAAGCTCAGAACTGGCAGAAACCAGTGGGATCAGATACACCCATTTACTGCCCGGAGAAGTCTGGCCAGAAGTGGTCTTTACGGAAGAATTGGGCCAAAAAACCATACCTTTGATGTGGAAACAAGTCCAACCGACTCAACTGTACATGAAAACACAGGAACTGGTGTGCAATAAAATGGCAGCAGGTGATCTAGACTGATGAGTAAAATTTTAAATATTTTGCTGTAACAGAAGGCAGTTTGTTCGCAAAAGGGCTGGATAGCATTACAATAATGAGTGCATGTAGGCAACAGTGAAGCATGGTGAAGGTTCCTTGCAAGTTTGGGGCTGCATGTCAGCAAATAGAGTTGGGGATTTGGTCGGGATTAATGGTGTCCTCAATGCTGGGAAATACATACAGGTACTTATCCATCATGCAATACCATCAGGGAGGCATCTGATTGGCTCTAATACCCCAAACATACAGCCATTATCATTAAGAACTATCTTCAGTGTAAAGAAGAACAAGAAGTCCTGGAAGTGATCATATGGCCCCCACAGAGCCCTGATTTCAACATCATCGAGTCTGTCTGGGATTGCATGAAGAGACAGATGGATTTGAGCAATCCTACATCTACAGAAGATCTGTGGTTAGTTCGCCAAGATGTTTGGAACAACTTCCCTGTCGATTTCCTTCAAAAACTGTGTGCAGGGAAGAAGGGAAGTAGGCACGATGTGTTTTTCATCTGATGCACTAAGATTCTTGGCCAACCACTGCGTCTACAGTCCTCAACATTGCCCATTTCTTTGTTCTACTTCAAAAGAGCTTGAACAGCACATCTTGAATCCACAGTCTGCTTTGAAATCTTTGCCTGAGTGAGACCTTGCTGATGCAGTATAACTACCTTGTGTCTTGTTGCTATGCTCAGTCTTGCCATGGTGTATGATTTGTAGCAGCGTTTAGCTGTTCCTCATCCAGTTTTAAGCCTCCTACACAGCTGTTTCTGTTTCAGTTACTCACTGTGTTTCAACCTACATATGAAAATGATGATCATTATCACCTGTTTAATCATACACCTGACTATAATCCTACAAAATCCCTGACATTGTGCAAGTGTACCTAGAAGAATTGGTGCAGTTTTGAAGGCAAAGGGTGGTCACACCAAGTATTGATTTGATTTAGATTTCACTTCTGTTCATTCACTTTGCATTTGGTTAACTGATAAAAATAAACTATTCAAAACTTATATTTTTGAAAGCATTCTTACTTTGCAGCATTTCTTTACACCTGCCTAAAACTTTTGCACACTACTGTATGTATATGTGTGTGTGTGTGTGTGTGTGTGTGTGTGTGTGTATATATATATATATATATATATACACATACTTATATATATAGTGACGAAACGGGGTAAGTAGCTTGGTAGATGGGTGCTTATTGGTAAAATGTCTAGTGCTTATATCAGGTTCCAAACACAGCTTTTCCAGTGAATAAATTAAATGGTGCTTTACTGTCAGCATTAAACATGAATGATCATAAAATAGCAAACAGCCTAGCCCCTGTATAGCTCACTGCTTCACCCCTCAGGATTGGCAGCTAGTCTGCAGACAAAGTCTCACATAAAATGTCAGAGTCTCACCATCTTTCCTGCTTCCTTGTAGAGTAACAGAGGCTCTGGCCTGGCTTTTCTCGCTGCCACAGTTCCACAAATGCAGTATCAGAGTTTGGTGGTCTTCCCTGTCTTCTACATATGTAGACACTGGCCTCCTGACCCCCCTCCCCCAGTAGTGGCTTACAAGCACATACTCGTATTTGACTGCAGTCCCACCGCTAAAACCCCAAATGGGTTCTGTTTCCACAGGGCAGCATATATATATTGAGTATGTGCATGTATGTATATATATATATATATATATATATATACACACACACACACACACACACACACACACACACACACACACACACATACACTAGTGTAGGTTCTAAAGCACACACAAAAAAAGAAAAATAACACAAAGACACAGAGATATTAGATGGTTTAGAAAAATTTAGATCATAATACATATTTTCATATTTTACATAATGCCTCCAGGATAGCAGCTAGGTCTAATGTGCACTGTTTCTTGTGTGAGAACGTAAACAAGTTGCAGAAATATAGTAGTGTGTGCAGTATGCACATGTTATATGAATTGCACAACAACAGAAGTCAGACTTTTGTTAGACGTTAAGGAGCAAGAGAAGCATAATTGAAAACAATATAATAGAATACAAAAAAACCTGTTTCATTACAGAATCACTACTGTTTATCTTTTGGTAATTAAATATTGTTTTTGTCAATTAATGATGCATATTAGAAATTGGAAATATGAATCAACATAGAACAAAACATATGTTGATGTACAGATCAAATTATGAAGCCACTTTGAATAAGCATTAATCTGCAAGGAATAACTGAATGTGCATGTCAAAGTAATAAATAATTTTATGTACCACCAAATATTAACACACAACTCGTTATAGTAGTTGCTAAGTAACAGCTTCTCATTAGGTAAGTATGCTGTGTGTCTTGCATAGAGGATGCAATCTGCAAATAACACACCAATTTGAAACCATATTATGAATATATCAGCATTATTTAAGGTCAGAAAACACCATGGCTGAATTCAAATTAAGTAGACAATTGTCATGAGCAGATAATGCTCGTAACCTTTGTCCCCATCACCACTACACACTGTGCAGCTCTGGGGGAGGTGTGTGTGTGTGTGTGTGGGGGGGGGGGGGAGGGGGGGGGAGCTCAATTTCTATTTATTCTTTTTACTCTCTGACCAATCAAGACAGTGTAGCAAATCTGATATCCTGGGATGGGGGTATTCGCTAATATTTCTAAATCATTTGTAGCAATGTAAATATAAAGACACATAACTTTCAGTTACTGTTACAATTCTAATGACAACTGTGGAATTGGGTTGCTTAGCAACATGATAAAAATCTGTCAGAGCTCTTGTCAATCACCTATACTGTATTTAGTGATGTAATGTATATGCCTTTGGGCTAACAGAAGTGTTATTTTTTCTCTCTATAATTATATAATATGTCTTTAATTCCTTTTGGCGTTTTCCTTTCTACTATTTCTAATCCTTAGGGAAGTGGTTCCCTAAATCTCTGTAAACGTATTACCTGCTAAGCACTACTTCCCCAATGGAGTCCCATCTATCCTTGTGTTACAAAGTATGAGTGAAGGTCACATGGTAGCCTGTACCGGTTTAGGGGATAAAACAACTGTCTGGCTTTCTTCCTACTCTCACCCCATCCCGTATTTTAAAGATGATGTCATGATGAACAAACTATAAACTAGAGAAGATGAACCTCTTTTTTAAACTGAGACATCAACAGCCGGATGTAGAGTCCGAAATCGCTGGAGGTGCAGGACGCCGGTCGATGTTGCATGTTTTTTTTAAAAGGGCAATCACGTACAAGGCATGGTTTTGCCATATACAGATGGAGCCGTGCTCATCTGAGGCGGCTCCATCGCAGGCTTGCCCGCCTGGCGTGACTAGGCGATCCGTCCGTCTAGTGGGTGTGGTTATTGAAGGTCGACCACACTTAGGTCAACAGTGTCTAGGTCGACCACTATTGGTCAACAGTAACCAGGTCGACAGGGATTCAAGGTCGACAGGGTAATTAGGTCGACATGGTCTAGGTCGACAGGTCAAAAGGTTGACATGATGTTTTTAATCTTTTTTAGGTATCGTTTTTGCCGTACAGTTACCGGGAACCCCAATTAGTGCACCGTGTCCCCTCGTATGGCTCACTTCGCTCGCCATGCTTCGGGCAAGGTTACCGTTTCCAATCCTAGTCCACGTGGATCGTAAACTATGAAAAAGTTCAAACAAAGAAAAAAGGAAAAACTCATGTCGACCTTTTGACCTGTCGACCTAGAACATGTCGACCTAGAGACCCTGTTGACCTAGAAACCCTGTCGACCTAGACACTGTCGACCTAGAGACCGGATACTCTGCCTAGTCACACCGGGGGTGCACAGAGACGCTCAAATTCAGAGCGTCTCTGTCCAGGTGCATGGACGGAGACGCTCTCCATTCAAGTGATCCATCCACCTAGTCACGCTCCTGGTGATAGTCGTGGCTCCATCTGTAAGTGAGTGCCCCTTTAAAAAAACATCCAAGATTGGCCGGCGTCAAGCACCTCCAGCGATCTCGGACTCCATTACATCCCGTCCCAAGTGTCTGTGTGACATTATTCTGTTTCCCTAAAAGAGGTGTTTTCAAATAGATATTTAATGTATATCTAACAGACCACAATATGTACGCCTCTGCTGCAAGAGACATGAGGGTACTGTAAATGCTGTAACTGGGATTACTGGAAAATGTATGATAATGGGACAAGATTCTGTACAAATTGATCCACAAATATTTGATTTATGCTTTAAACAAATATAGTGCAAGGATATAAGGATACAGAAAGTTGGTTATAACTCAGGTTTGTTATTTATGTGGCCTTGCTTTTTAAAGAACTTGGTTTTAAAAATACATATTTCCAAAGGCAAAATTCTTTAGAAAATGTTCAGGCTTCCCTGGCTGAAAAACACTAATATTCATAGAGACGTAAAATTAGTTTTATTAATTTCGAGTATGTAAAAAAATAATCACCATTATCCACATTTCACATTTACAGAAAAAAAATATTTTGCTAAATGCTTTTAGGATCTTTTCCCATATTTTTTGGTAACTTGTGTTTTTAATGGAAGTACAATTAAATGCATGTAATAATAAAACCCCTTTTATTCAAAGGGGTAAATGTAATAGGGTCCGAGTTGTCGGAGGTGTGGGACTTCGGGCAGGAATGCCTATATTTTAAAGCGGCAAGCACCAGGTTGGCTTTGCCTTGTAAATAAATGCCGCTTTAAAAATACTGGCTTTCTCGGCTGAAGTACAGCACCTCCGCCAAATTGGACTCTAATGCATTTACCCCAACATGTTCATATACTGCACATTATATGTCCTTGGATGGTTATGTGTCCATTCTCCCTCCTAATTTTCCCCACATCTTGTTGTGTCCTTCCCTTTTAAATTGTGCAACAAAACCTTTAATAAACAGATTGTTTAAAATAAAAATCTGATAAAATATGTACGTAAAACACACAGACACCAATGTTGAAACAACTTCTTAATTAAAATGTCTACTTTATTTGTAATCCAAGTGTATCGTAATTACTTGTAATCCAAGGAAATTTTATTTGCTTCTTTATTTGTAATTTATTGGGTTTTATTCTTGTAATCCATGGGAATCAGTCTTGCTTTGAGATCCAAGTGAGATCTTCTAAACATGCTCGTACAAGGCACTTATTCTACTTGTAATAGAAGGAAAATTGTAATTCAAGTGATATCTTATTATTGTAATCCAAACACAAAATAACACACACAATGTGAACTGCTCCTCTAGAAGCCTTCCATAGAATGGCTGTGAACTTTATTGGCCAGAGATTTAGGCAGTTTCAGTTATGTCAATCTTAAACAATGACCCATTCCTATCAGTGAAGTTTCTACATGACATTTTAACCCAAATTAAATAAATGTACCACTGAAATGAATTCAGTATTAAGTAGAATAGCTACACTGTGTTCTGTTGTATTTGTTCAATTAATGTTAATGGACTATTCAATTCAGTGGTACATTTACATGTAGAAACTGCATGTGTTTGGCTGAATGTAAATAAGTAAAATTGATTCCCATGGATCGCAAGAATAAATCCCCTATAATTACAAATAGACATGCAAGTGACATTTTCTTGAATTACAAGTAATTAAGGGGGGTATTCAGATGTGGAAGCAAACCAAAAAATCAAGCAATTAGGCAAAACCATATTGCATTGCAGGTAGGGCAGATGTAACATATTCAGAGAGATACAGATTTGGGTGGGGCGTGTCCGAATTGAAATCTAGATTGCAGTGTAAAGATCAAGCTGTCTAACATCTATGGGCTTCATGCAAAAGCCACCAGTATTTACCCTGCAGAGAAAAATATAAATGTATTTCTTCCCCTTGCTTTGCAAAATGGTTTGTTCCAGATACACGCTTATATGTTTTTTCTGCCTTGCTTCCAAATCCAAACAAGGCCCTAAAATACAACTGGATTACAAATAAAGAAGACATTCTAATTAGATAATTGATGAGCAAAAATTCTATTTAAAAAAAGTTGGTTCAAGAATCGTGTCTGTGTGTTTTACTTACATATCTTATAATTTTTCTGTAACCAATTTGTTTATTGAAGGTATTTTGCACATAATTTAAAAAAGAAAACAACAAGATGAGGGGGCTTATGTAATAGCCAGCGAGATGTAGGCTGTGCGGGAATTCCAGTGAGTATGTCCATATTTTTAAAGAGGCAATCATTTACAAGGAAAACTAGGTTGGTTTTGCCTTGTAAATGATTGCCGCTTTCAAAATATGGGCATTATGGCACTGCAGATGGCTGCCTCAGTGCTGCTCGACATATGTATAATATGTCGAGTCTATTGTACAGTTGCAATGAACTCATACGTGCAGGGGTGGATTGGGAACAAAAAGCAGCCCTGGAAAAATTTGTACTAGTGGCCCCACATGGGCAGCACCAGAGGTGTAAGGTCTAGCCATGGGCCATGGCAGCAGAACCCTGCCCCCAAGACTTTCCAGATAGTGGGCTTGTCCAGCATCAAGGGGGAAGTTAAAAATAAATAAAATTAAATATTATGAGCACATTATATGATACACCTTCAGAATTTAGGAAACTATATAGTTCTTTAGAAAGATATATTTTCTTGCTTATTACACCAACAGTATCCCAATCACTATTCACTCAATCTTATATGTCAGCCAAGCAGGCAGACAGAGCATACACTAGATCATCTGCAATCACAGGCTAAGTGGCAAAGTCATTTTCATATATGCAAATTATTTTGCATCTTATTCATTATGTCTATAAAAAGGACCACATGTCCTCAAACAAAACCAGCCCCACGGTTGCGTCGGCCCACCGGGAATCTTCCCTGTGAACCCTATGGCCAATCCGCCTCTGCATACGTGTAATGTTTGTAATGTATTCTACGTTTTCCCCCTTCTTATGCTATGTATTCCCCCTTCATGTTGCTGCTTGGCAATGCATTGTACCACATGAGTACACCTGGCCAATAAAGCTGATTCTGATTCCTTGCCAAAATTCCTGCACAGCCTGCATCTTGCAGGCTATTACATAAGCCCAGAAGAGAGAATTAGGAGGAGGGGTGGACATATTGCGAGAATAATAATATATATAAAACTAAACTTTTCATAGTGCTTTTTGCAGAAGATCTCCAGGTACTTTTCAAGAATCATGAAAATAATACTAAAGGTGTGTACACATGGTGAGATTCGGGCTAAACCCGATTCTCACTATGCGATAGGGGCTAGGTCGGTATCGCAAGCATAGATGACTGTGCTTGCGATACTGGCTTTGTACGATTTTGGCTAAGTGTCAATTTTGACTATCTTTTCTACGAGTTAGTCAAAATTGACTTGTCTACACGGTATCGCATTGCAATCGCAAGGTGACTTTCACCTTGCGATCTGCACTACCTTTCCTTACCATTTTGACTATATAGTCAAAATCGCAAGAAAAAATCTTACCGTATGTACACACCTTAAGGTTTAGATTTGTAGAGAATCCAGAAACCGCTAACCTAATACAAAGTTCAAGCAGCCATTTGAGTCATATATATAAAGGATTATTTGGCCCATATCGGTACCTTTTATTGCAGGGATGGGGAACCTTCGGTCCTCCAGCTGCTGTTGAACTACACATCCCAGCATGCCTTGCAACAGTTTTAGCATGGCCAAATAGCAAAACTGTAGCAAGGCATGCTGGTATGTGTAGTTCAACAACAGCTGGAGGGCCGAAGGTTCCCCATCCCTGTTTTATTGGATTATTTAATAGTAAGAACATATAATAAGTACCTTGAAAATAGTATCAACAATGGACTATGGGACAGAGTGCATTCCTGGCTGTACTCCATCAAACAAAGCAAAGAGGAGGAAGGGAATGTTTTATGGACAAGGTATCAGTGGGAGTTTTACCTGATAGGTACTGAAGATGCTGAGGATATAAGACTGACTTTCCGAGTGTCATGGTCAAGGGTCTCCCCTATATCACATGTGGGAGAGTAATAGGTGACATACTGCAGAAAGAAGGCCACTCGAAAAGGAGAGAAGCCAAAATAGCGACTTGATCATCATCCATTGTCATATACGCTTCCAGATTGATTAAAACGGTGTATTTGAAAGTATGGGTATTGAGAGTGCAAGAGGAGATGGTATATATCCCTAAGATCACTATAGGAAGGAAAGCTCTGCAGTGGTGCATTGTCAGAGATTAAAAAGAAGACCATGGGTGATCCATGATTGGAATGCACTATGGGGGTCATTACGAGTTGATCGCTCGCTAGCAACTTTTTGCAGAACTGCAATCAGATAGTTGCCACCTATGGGGGAGTGTATTTTTGCTTTGCAAGTGTGCGAACGCCTTTGCGTGTGCAGTTTCTGAGTAGCTCTGGACTTACTCAGCCGCTGCGATCACTCCAGTCTTTTTGGTTCCGGAATTGACGTCGCCCTGCAAACGCTTGGACACGCTTGCGTTTTCCCAAACACTCTCAGAAAACGGTCAGTTGACACCCATAAATGCCCTCTTTCTGTCAATCACCTAGCGATCAACTGTGCGAATGGATTCTTCGTTAAATCCATCGCCCAGCACCGATCCTCTTTGTACCCGTACGACGTGCCTGCGCATTGCGGTGCAAACGCAGTTTTACCGAGTTTTAGCCTGATCACAGCACTGCAAAAAGTTGCTAGCGAGTGATCAACTCGGAATGACCCCCAATTAACCTGTCCAGGGGTAAATTTGGGTTAATCCACAATGGGGAGGGAGAAAGAGGGGAGAATAGTGTTAGTGTAGCTCCACCCCAATTTCTAAGGGTAAAAGCTACTATGGAGAATTTTTTTTTTAAACTACATCTGCGAGCGAAAAAATTAAATCAAATTACATAAATTCAGATTTGGTTTTCATCAGGACTCAAAAATTTTATGTTGGAGAGCAGAGTGTTCTGGAGGGAATAGTCACTGGGAGGATTTTTAAGGCATATATATATATATATATATATATATATATACTAGGTGATTCATCGTGCCCTACGGGCACTCTTCACACCGTCGTAAGGGGCTATGCCCCCTTAACCCTTGCACACCCTTGTGGCGTGCAATATTTTAATTATATGGAGTATTACCTCTAATCATAATTGTGTGAGTGGTTAAATATTGCATGGACAAAGGGCATGCGATGATTAAGGGGTCGAAGCTCCTTGCAATAGCGTGGACAGCGCATGCAGGGCCTGATTAATCACCTAGTAGGTGCTGTGGTTGGGGGAGTGGTGGGTGAGGGGGAGACACGAATGGGGTCTGGTGGTGCCACGGGTGGTGGAGGGGCGGTTGCGGGGGTGCCGCATGTGGGGGAGGGGGCTGGTGCGGTGGTGCCGCGGGTGGGCGAGGGTGCCGTGGGTGGGGGTCTGGAGCTACCGTGGGTGGGGGAGGAGCGGTTGTGGGGGTGCCATGGGTGGGGTGGTGTGGCTGGTGGGGGAGGGGCGGGTGCGGTGGTGCTGCGGGTAGGGGGTCCAGAGCCACTGCGGGTGGTGGAGAGGGGGTGTGGGGGTGCCGCAGATGGGGCCCAGAGGTACTTCTCCTGGAAGCAGTTAAGCTGCTGTCCTCCCTTTGGCAGTGGCGCTCCCGAAGACTCGCACAGCAGCCAAGCAGCCAGTCACTATTGTTAGCGGCGGTGTCCCAACATGCCGCATTACAGGGAAGAAGATGCACTCAAAAAACTGCAGCTCCCAGCAGCCCTAAGGGCCGGAATGCTTTGGTGCTAAGGGCTGCTGGGAGCTGTAGTTTATTTAGTGCGTGTACTTCCCTGTAATGTGGCACGTTGGGACACCGGCACTAATAGTGAATGGCTGGCAGAACTGACTGACTGAATAAATGTAAAAGGTGAGAGTGCTGTGCAGTGTCAGTGACACTGCGTGGTTAAATTTTGCATGGACAAAGGGCGTGCGATGGTCGAAGCCCTTTGCAATGGCGTGAACAGTGCATGCAGGGCCTGATGAATCACCTAGTAGGTGCTGTGGTTGGGGGAGTGGTGGGTGCGGGGGAGACACGAATGGGGTCCGGTGGTGCCACTGGAGGTGGAGGGGCGGATGCGGGGGTGCCGCATGTGGGGGAGGGGGCTGGTGCGGTGGTGTGCCAGGATATGTTGGGATGTGTAGTCTCACAGTAGCTGGAGGGATGATTATTTCCCACTCCTGCTATAGACTCAGCCAAGTGATTAGCAAGAATTTAAGGTTAGAGTTAAGCAATGAGATAGAAAAATAAAAACATTGACTGCAGATGAGAACTCATCTAGTCTGCTCCTTTTTCTTTCCATTTAGCAACTTCAACCATATTTGTTGAGATGGGTGGTAGCATCCACAGTCATAAAAATCTTTACTGGGTTTGGGGATAATTACAATCTCTGCCCTGCCAAGGCATCACTGAACAAAATTCTGGAGGCTTGGTGGGATGATAACATTTTGAATTTTTTGTCACACTGTATACAGTATAGCAGGAAGATCATCTGAACCTGGAGCTGAAGTATTTGTGAAAGTTTGAATTGTTTTTATTGATCTCCTCCTCAGTAATTCCTTATTAGACAAGTAGAGTTGGGAAAAGAGACAATGCATGTAGGAAACAGGAATTTTTGTTGTAATTCTGAGTTAAATATTTCCAGTGGCAACAATAGTTCTGTAGAATGACCATTATGTTTATTCTAGAAGAATAAGAAGACTTTATGGACCTTACAAGGCCAAGCATCACATTCACCCTGTATTCCACTGGTCTGCAACACAAGGAAACCAACACAATGTTATCCACTTTACATCTGTACATCATCTCTACTAAGAGTGGTACTTTACTTGGGCAAAATAAGGGATGTGCTCTAGAGCCTGTTCTGTATTAAGAGTCCCTAGTGGTTGAGCTTTCCTATACATAAGGCAGAACTGGTGTTAAAAAACAAATGAGTACCAGGGATTAATATAAACTAGAGACCCCATCAATCAACTAGTTTAAAGACAAAACTCTATCATTTAAAAGGAAATGAAGCTCTATAATTTAATGTGAACATATACAGTAACAATATGAAATACTGAAGCAGCAATCTAAATTTTATAAATTTTATATTACAGCCACCATAAAAGATACCATGCCTCTTTTCAAGTCTGCCTCTTACAACCTGCCGCATTACATCCTAGAGGTTGTTAATGAGATTTAAAATATTTGGGATTACAGATCATTTAATATTGATTAAATTTGATTAAATGTAAACCTGGTGCTTAACAAGTGGAACATAACAACCACCAAATTCAGGATTTTATACTGCCCCAATATATGTAGTCTGATGTTCAGTTGCTATGTCTGATATATTTCAAAGGGCAACAGTAATTAATTAATGGATCAACTCCAACTTTATAAATGGATAGTAAATCTACCCCAATAGGGGCACTGCTTTTGTAGTGTTTTGTAAGATAAACACACATATTCTGGATGTACAGTATGTAACAGGATTTGGAAACAGATTGAATGTGGGGCACAAAGTACAGTAAAGCCAGCAGGCTTGATGTGTAAGGTTGATCATTGTGATGTGAAATGAGATACAGATCGTCACAGTCAGCAATATTTATTAGGCTACCTAACGCTTATTAAGACTTCACTTACTCTGACAAACTGCATGGGCATTATGGCTTTCAGATGTTCAGGGATATTGACCGTAGCCCCCAGTGTAGCGTTAAAGTATCTGGGTATGTGTTGCCAACTAACCTTTCTGTGATTGGAGCCATGCCCCTTAACAATTATAGTGAGACCACACCTAGCAGTCAATGCTAGGTGATTATATTGTGATCTTGAAGTAGTGCACATTTAAAAGTCAGATTTCAGACCTTTGGTTTATTTTCTGACTACTCTCCTGTTTGTCAGTGAGGAGAATGTTGCACTAGTCGAGCCATGAGATGACCAGTTATTGGATAATAAGTTTAGTCGCGCTCTTGGAGAGAAACATCCTGATCCGAGCGATGTAGCTGGAACCAACAGGATTGAGCCAGAGACTGAACGTGGGGGTGAAGGAGAGGAAAGAGTCAAGAGTGACGCCCAAGCAGTGGAGTTGGGGATCAGGAAGGATGATGGTGTTGTCAACATTGACAGAGTTATTAGGGAGTGTGGATACCCTGGATGGGGGAAAAATTATGAGTTCAATTTTGTCCATGTTGAGTTTCAGGTAGCACTCAGACATCCATGAGGAGATGTTGGAGAGGCAGCTGGATACCCGAGAGAGGACATAGAGGGAGAGGTCAGGAGAGGAGAGATATAGTTGTGTATCATCAGCATAGAGGTGGTATTGAAAGCCAAAGAAGCTTTTGAGCGCACCCAGGGAAGAGGTGTAAAGAAGAAAAGAAGAGGCCCAGGACAGAGCCCTGTGGAACACCAACGGGGAGAATGGAAGGGGTAAGGTGGAGCCGGAGGCAGACACCGAGAAGGAGCGTTTAGTGAGGTAAGAGTTAAACCAGGCAAGGACAGTGCTGGAGAGGCCAACGGTCTGAAGGGTGTAGAGGAGGATAGGATGATTTACAGTGTCAAAGGCAGCAGAGAGGTCTAGGAGGATGAGCAGAGAAAAGTGACCCCTGGATTTGACCAAGAGCAGATCATTGGTGACTTTGACAGGAGCAGTTTCAGTGGAGTGTAGGGGCAAAAGCCAGATTGAAAAGGATCAAGGATGGAGTTGTCAGAGAGATAGCTGGTGATATGGCTGCACACCAGCCTCTCAAGTAATTTGGAGGCAAATGGGAGAAGACAGATGAGGCAGTAGCTAGCAGGTGAGGAAGGGTCAAGGTTGGGTTTTTTTAAGAATAGGTGAGACAAGAGCATGTTTGAATGCTGAAGGAAAGATGCCAGTAGAAAGTAATAGGTTGAAGAGATGAGCAAGGTGGGAGCAGGCAGTGGAAGAGAAGGAGCGGAGGAGGTGAGAAGGTAGGGAGTCCAGGGGGCAGGTGGAGGGGTAGAGGATAGGAGCCAGAGGAGTCAGTAGATGATCGCCACATGGAGGTGGATGGAGATGGACATCAAAGGTAGAGAAAATTAGGGAGGGTTCAGGTGGGATGATGCAAAAGGTGCAGTTTGGCGAGATGATTCCCACTCTACCACCTTGGCGGTTGTCAGGTCTGACAGAGTGGGAGAGGGAGAAGCACCCGTAAGAGAGGGCAGCAGGGGAGGTGGAGTCAGTTGAGGAGATCCGTAATGGCGAGAAGGTTAAGAGAGTAGGAGATGAAGAGGTCATGGATAGCGCGCAACTTGTTGCAGATTGATCTGGCATTCCAGAGTACATATGAGAAGGGGAGGGAAGGGACAGAGGAGATGTGAATCAGGTTGGCTGGATTGTGGATGCGGGGGATTGGTTGGGACCTGGGGGTGGGGTGAGAGCTGACAGAATGGATTAGTATGGGACAGGGTCTAGGAGCCATAGTTCTGGTACAGTACATTAGTGGTGATCAGAGGAAGATTGTGAGAATGCAGAGGGTGAAAATACTTACAAAAAATATAGCAAAAGTTAAAAGCAGGTGTACTAAAAGCAAAGGCAGTGCAGATAGGATTTTGTGGGGAATAATGGCTAACTGAAATTGTGACACAGTAGATAGTAATATTTGATAGAATAGAAAGCAATTGTTGTGATCATTGAGGTTTATAGACAGGGAGTTCTGTGGGGTTTGTCCAGGTTGTGCATCCAGCAGGTGTTGGAGGTGGTGAATTAGTTAGCTCACTGTTATAGCTATATATATGTACTACGGGATAGTATGTATATTATGCATACAAATAATTATCACAATATCAAAGGTGATCTATATTCACCATTATAGTATAAAAGCAGAAGAGAATCCATTTTGTTTCTAGCTAGATGATACAGCATATTCATTCATTTTAACTTTATACACAGTAAGAAAGACGAAAACAACTTTGTTGGCTAATATTAAAATCCACGTACGCACATCCGAAGTCCAGTTTAATTCCTAATAAGGAGACATGGTTAAATCACGAGTCATCCTCATCACGAGGATGTATTGGCCAAATATCCCTTGGTTGTCTTTGCCAATTGTCCTAATATTGCATAACACTGTACTAAGATGTATGAAATCATATGGTAGGGTTATAAGAATGGGGCGTAACTGTATGTTATAAAAATCATTGTATTGACATGTATCGTTGTTGATTCATTTTGACCCAGGAAGACAGATGTGGTCTCTCAACCTGTATATGGGCGTGTTCCTTAAATAAAATAAAATGTTCACTTGCTTTCTAAATCTGAATTCCATATAGTCATTTAATTAACATTAACTCAAACAACAATAACATGGTGAAATTAGTATTTAACAAGGTATGGAAGTAGCTGCAATGTCCTTCTGTTTTTCTCCTGTTTATCTCTGTAATTCATTTGAAAATTTTATCACACATTACACTAACACACTTCACAGCCTACACAATACTGATTAAATAGAACACTGTATCACTACAAGTATTAGTGACCAGGTACTCCAAGACATGTGATTAATACTTATAGATGGGTGGTCTTCAGTTTGCCGGCGGCCGGGCTCCCGACGACCAGCATACCAGCGCCGGAATCCCGACTGCCGGCATACCGACAGCTTTTCTGCCTCTTGGTGGTTCATGACCCCCCCTGGAGGGAGAATAGATAGCGTGGTGCACAAAGCGCGCCACTGTGCCCGCAGCCTGGTGAGTGCAGCGAGCCCCCAAGGGGCTCCTTTGCGCTCGCCCAGCTGTCGGTATGCCGGCGGTCAGGATTCCGGCGCCGGTATGCTGGCCGCTAGGAGCCCGACCACCGGCATAACATACTACACCCCTTATAGACATATACTATTGTGGTTGCCCACCATGTTTTGCCATATTTGTACTACTCGTCCTTGCGATGATGTTTTACATTAGGAACAAGGGTTAACTACCCAACATCCCTCCAGCTTAAACAGGGAATGTTTGCCTCTGTTACCCTCCACCAGCTTTCTGTATCAATCTGTGAGCGACTCACCTATGGTTGAGACCTACTCAATGGGCCTAATTCAGACTTGCTCGCTAGGGTGCGTTTTTTGCATCCCTGCGATCAGGTATTTGCTGCCTACAGGGGGAGGGGGAAATCGCTGTGCAGGGGTGCGATTGCATGTGCAGGAGAGCTGCACAAACAGAAGTTTGTGCAGTCTCTGCACAGCTCAGGACTTACTCTTCCAGTGGGGCCGGAGCTGACATCAGAAGCCATCCCTTCAAACGCCTGGTCCCTCCTGCGTTTCTCCGGACACTCCTTAATAGCCACCCACAAACGGCCTCTTCCTGTCAATCACCTTGCGATCGCCCGTGCGATCGCTTTTTCTCGCACCATCCTGTCGCTGCCTGACGATCCCCGTTGCTGCGGACTGATGCGCCTGCACATTGCGGTGCATACGCATGCTCAGTTCAGACCTGATCGTAGGCTGTATGAAAACGCAGCCTAGCGACCAGGTCTAAATTAGGCCCGATATCCGGAAGCTGCGCCCTTGATTTAAAATGATGGATGGCTTATGGTGGCCCCTCGTCTCCTCAAGGACCCTCCTCGTGTATCCTATGCCTAACAGAGCCTTTGACCAGCAGTGACCTAAAAAGAGAATTGGCTGTCTGAATGTCTGAGACTGAGACTTCATAAGCAATCTAGTGGTGCATCTATTGTGGTCTGGCGTCTCTGCCCCTGATGATCTCCCTGCACCTAATATGTGGGAGACCATGTGGTGGGGGTGGCTGCTCAGGCTTGTGATTCTCTCATTTGTGACTGCCTACACACTGGAGCTAGTCTGCTGCGTGGCCATTGCAGCTTCTGTTGTGGAACTAGTACTACACAGCATACTCTTACTCTGCTACAGCATGTTTTATTTATTTTGTAGGCATGAATCATCTTCTAAAGGAATACATATAATCAGAGATAACGCTCACTTTTTTCCAGCTTTCTGGTGCTTTGCCAGTATACCGTGTTCAGGGAAAAGCTTATTCACGCCACCTAGTGGCCAACCATAGAATAACAAAATAATTTTTTACATTTATGCTAAGCTATATATAGGGTTCACTGCGCCTTGAAAGTTGATCTGTGTCCTGTATACCCACCTAAAGACATTGGGGGTCATTCCGAGTTGTTCGCTTGTTATTTTTTTCTCGCAACGGAGCAATTAGTCGCTACTGCGCATGCGCAATGTCCGCAGTGCGACTGCGCCAAGTAAATTTGCTATGCAGTTAGGAATTTTACTCACGGCATTACGAGGTTTTTTCTTCGTTCTGGTGATCGTAATGTGATTGACAGGAAGTGGGTGTTTCTGGGCGGAAACTGGCCGTTTTATGGGTGTGTGCGAAAAAACGCTACCGTTTCTGGGAAAAACGCGGGTGTGGCTGGAGAAACGGAGGAGTGTCTGGGCGAACGCTGGGTGTGTTAGTGACGTCAAACCAGGAACGACAAGCACTGAACTGATCGCACTGGCAGAGTAAGTCTTGAGCTACTCAGAAACTGCACAGAGAAGTATTTTCGCAATATTGCGAATCTTTCGTTCGCAATTTTGATAAGCTAAGATTCACTCCCAGTAGGCGGCGTCTTAGCGTGTGCAAAGCTGCTAAAAGCAGCTTGCGAGCGAACAACTCGGAATGACCCCCATTGTTATTCACTTTCATTATTAAAGATCTAAAGATAGACTAATATTTGCTGCTAGGAATCTCAAAACAATATTCTATTCTATAAGAATTTGCTTATCTCCCAGGGCTGCTTCATCTACTGTAATAAAGGGCCATGAGAAGTCAGTAGTCCAAGGTTCCCAGATCAAAAAGGATTCACTATACTACTGTTGATGTAGATTTCCAACTCCTCATTTCTCTTGATGGTATAGCCTACTTGGTGATATCCCCAAGTGAAGGTATTGAGTTTCTTCAAAAGTTATTCCTGATGCTCCTTAATATTCTGTCTTAATACAGTCATCTCATTCATCGTGCAAGATAATGCTCACTGCTCCAGAGTGGTTAAAAGTACAAGGGATGACAGAACTCTCCCACATCATGTATGTAGACACTTGGTATTTTTTCTCCTGCTCACTTTAACACCCCTGAACACAATTTGTAGAAGCTGTAACCTAGACCACTATCTTTCCTAATCCAACCATTATTTTGTCTAGTTTTTCTTTGTCATCTTCTCTATTTATTTTTAATTTTCTTTATTTTGAAAAGTGGAAAACAGTACTATACAACAATAAGTACATCAGGAAATACAATGAACCAATGTATATTCCAATACATGTTGCATAACAAACTGTACTGTCAAATATAAAACCATAATAAAGTCCACTTAAATTTAATATTTTTTTATAGACATGTAGAACAAAAGAATGAGTACAAATACAATATGATAATAGGGGGAGGAGGAAAGAGAAAAGGGGTTCAAAACTAGATGGAAATAAAAAGTGTGTATACCAATATGAGTGGAATGATCACAATCCATACGTAATAAAAAGTTATATGGTCTAACCTGCAGTGAGAGTAGCAAATGAGCCTATGAATTGCAAGGCAATTGTCTCTGAAAATGTTGGTACCAATTGCTCCATACTGCAGAGAATTTATCTACAGAATTTATCTACAGAATCATGGAGCAAGGCAGTAATATAGTCCATTGAGGCTACAAACCAAATTTTATTAATCACCACTTGTAGGGATGGAGCAGTAGATTGTTTCCGGTTAGCTGCTATCAATAATTTGGCAGAATTGAATATATGATTACATAGTTTGCTCCCTGGTTTGCAAATCCATTCCAATGGTTTGCAAAGCAATGCGTGAATTGGGCTTTTGGGGATAGAGGAATTAAAAGTTTTACCCAAAAGAGAGAACATTTCATTCCAATAAGGGACAATCCTTGGGCAATCCCACCATATATGTATGAATGATCCCTTGAAACCACAGTGTCTCCAGCAAAGAGCAATATTTAAGGGAAAGATACTATGTATTCTTACAGGAACTATGTACCACCTCAAGTAGACCTTAAAGGCATTTTCTTTAATATTCAAATTTATAGAGGCTTTGGCAACCAATTCTCTAATTACTGACCAGTCCTCCTCCTCCAAAGTTAAACCCAAATCACGTTCCCAGGCTAGTTTGAATGACTCTTTGGAAGGACGGGAGCCGGTCAGGGGTATAGAAACACAACCGTTCAAAAGGAATTGGGGGTCTGAGTTTGCCAGGCTTACTTAAGGAATGTACGAAACTGGAAATCTGCATATAGTCAAAGTATCTAGTGTGCTGTACTCCATATTTCTCACATAGGTCTGAGAAAGTTTGTGTGGCAAATTCCCTTGAGATGTGTAGAAGACTGGTTATTCCCACTGTGACCAATGGATGCATATCGGAGGCCACACAAACCCAAGGGGAAGTTGGGGGTGGCGCCAAAGTGGCATCAAAGAAGAAGGATAGGGTGCTAATTTGAATTTCCTGTTCAGGCTATCCCAAGTTTTCAGCACTGAATAAACACAAGGAGTGACACTGACCGAAGCTGGTCTCATATGTGGAGGTAACCAAGGGAGAAAACTAACCAGATGGTGATTAATCAGATTATTTTCCAGAGAAACCCATTTCTTGCTCCCCCCTTGGGTGTGCCAAGCCACAATGTGGCTCAGTTCTGTATCCTGGAAGTACCTTTCAAATGTAGGTAGGCCTAAGCCACCATTAGTTGAGGATTTAGTGAGACAATTTCTACTGTGTCTAGGAATTTTGTTTGACCAAATAATTTTGCCGCACACAGATTGTACGTTACAAAGATACAAAGTAGGAACAACTATAGGAATGGTTTGAAATAGATAGAGCAATCTTGGAAGGATATTAATTTTTAACTGAGTTTATTTTACCCATTCAAGAAATGCATGAGGTAGTCCGTTTAGCTTTGTCTTGTTTAATATTGTGCAAGAGAGGGATATAATTGGCTTTAAACAGCTGGTCATAGTGTTTCGTGATTTGGATTCCAAGATATTTAATGGATTTAGGCTGCCAGATATAATTACGATTTAGCTCCAATAGCTTCACCAAGGTGTGAGGAAGGTGAAATACCAATGCCTCAGATTTAGTGCTATTCGCCAAGTTGTGACCCGATAAATTACCATATAGTGATAGTTCAGCCTGTTAATTAGGGAGAGATGTCAATGGAGACAATAAAGAAAGTAGAACGTCGGCAGCAAAAAGTAAGATTTTGTATTGGTAACCCTGAACTGAAATCCCTTTAATATCAGGATTTTGCCAGATGTGAGCCGCGAGGGGTTCAATACTTAGGGGGCGTATAACAAAAGGGACAGGGGGCAACCCTGTCTGATGCCATTTCCCAATCCGAAGGAAGGAGATGAGAGCCCATTATTGGAAACTATTGCCACAGGGTCATAATACAGAGCTTGCAATGCAGACATGAAGAGGTCATAAGATCTCAATGTTTGAAACATAAAAGCCCAGGATAGGCAGTCAAATGCCTTTTCTGTGTCTAATGATAACAGAACTGCTGGAATCCTGTGGTTATTAATGAAAGAAATTAAAATGATCGTACGCCTAGTGTTGCCAAGTGCCTGTCTTGTAGGGACAAATCCCACTTGATCAGCGTCGATCAGTTGTGTAAAGTATAAATTTGATTCTGATAGCCAATATTTTCGCAAGTAGATTTATGTCTGCATTGATAAGTGAAATAGGTCTGTAGCTTGTTGTGCAACGTGTGGGGTCTTTTCTTGGTTTCGGGAGCACAATGATTGCTGATTTTATGGAGTCTGCATGAAATCGTTCACCTTTCAGTACTTTGTTAAAAACAGCAACCAAATAGGGAGCCAGTAAACCTGAAAAAGACTTGTAGTAGGACATAGGGAAACCATCAGGGCCCAGCACCTTGCAAGGTTTTTGAGTCTTTAGGACCAAATTAAATTCCTCAAGTGAAATAGGGGAGTTCAGGGTACGTATGGCGGAATCCGAGAGTTTAGGGAGGTTACAGGTATCTGAGGTGTCTGAGCAATTACAGAAGGCATGGTGGGTTCTGCAACCGAATCTGTCAGGTTATAAAGAGATTTATAGTAAGTATAAAAGGAGTTATTGATACATCCCGGGTCATAACTAAGGACATTCAAATCATTTCTAAGTGCCAGGATAGTTTGAGAAGCTCTTTTTGCTCTAAGTTTTGCTGCTAAAAGGGAGTCAATTTTATTACTTTTTTCGTAGAATTTTTGGTTGAGCTACCTAAGGGATTTTTCTGTACGTTTGGCTAGAAGGGACTGAAGCTCACCTCTGACACTCTGGATCTGGCTTAAAACACGTAAGGAAATGGATTGTTTATGTGTGCGTTCTAGTTGAGTTGAGATGTGAGAGAGGTGATCCTCTCGTTCTGTTGCTTTTTCCGATAGATTGCATATTTAATTATCACACCCCGAAGGACTGCCTTATGGGCTTCCCAAATTACTAGGAGGGAAACATCATCTGTAACATTAATATCAATATAGTCTTGCAATTGAGTTTTAATGTACTCCTTAAAATGTGGGATGCAAAGGAGAGTTTCATTTAACCTCCAAGAATGGCGGCCCTTGTGTGAATCCAATGGATCAATAGAAGCCAAAACAATCAAATGCTCTGAGCAAGCATTAGAGATAATGTCTACCTTCATTAGTGTTTGTAGTAAGCCACTGCAATAGAGAATCATATCGATTTGTGTGTATGTACAATGGGGGTTTGAAAAGAAGGTGTAATCTCTGGAGGTCGGATAGTATGCCTGCCACGGCCTCGGCCATGTGTCTTTTTAGGTTACCATGAGGATTACGCTGAGAATGTGGGCGAGTATTGCTGATTCTATCTAAATCTGATGATATTATCGAGGTGAAATCTCCACCCACCAGAAGAACACCTCTGTGAATGGATTGAATTTCCAAGAAAAGTTTCTGAAAGAAGCAACTTTGGCCTACATTTGGAGCATATAAGTTCACTAGGGTCATAACTTGGGAGCCCAATTGATATACCAGTATAATGTATCACCCTTCTTTATCTGTGGTAGTGGAAAGGATCTGAATTGGGACTGTGTTGCACAACAGGATGGCTACTCCATTCTTTTTTAAAGAGTGAGAGGAGTACACTACGGTAGGGAAGCGTCTAGAAACCAACGAGGGGTGGGAGTGTTTCCTGAAGTGTGTCTCCTGAAGAAACACAATATACTCGTGATGGGTATTGTGTTCTATATAAAAGGGACCATTTGTGGGGGTGTTCAATCCCTTAACATACAGAGAGATTACGTTAAAGGGCCTAATAATAACTTGGTAGGCTCATTCTACCACTCCTTTACCACGTTCTGGGGGAAGAGGCCAGAAAGTAAAAATAAATGGCAATAGTGGCTGCGGGGGTGGGGGGTTGAGATAAGGGGGAGGGGTGGGAATGTGAACTAGAGAATTCCTCTCCAAAGGGGAAAGTGTTCACATAAAACGGGTCCTATCAGGGGGAAGGGAAACAGGTGAGCTTAGGGACTCAAGCAAACCTAGAAGACCCGGGTAATGGGAGTGCTACTGTATATACAGTAATCAATTACCAGAGAATCAGAGAGAGCATAAATGGGAGGGATAGCTCTTAATTTAATCCCAACTATTGGGGGGGGGGGGGTGGTATAGCATGAGAGGGCTAGGAACTATCCACCCAGAACCAAAATATATTAGTTACTGTAGGCATTATGTATTGAATAATAGAAATGAAAATAACGTAACCAACATTGCAGCAGGTATATAATAACATAAGGACCATAATGCAGATACAATTATGTAGCAAATTAAAACAAAGGAACAATGTGGAAAATATGAAAACTATGGAAGGTCCTATTTCCAGGCATCGTTATAACAGTCAGATTAGGGGTTAAACAACTGGAATGTTGATGGTGGCATACAGAATCCAAGTTAGTGTAAGCTACGGTCACAAAGATAAACATAAACAAAGAGTCCAAAACTCACAGACTAAGCGTAGCATAAATGAAAAGTCATCATGGTATGGAGTGGGACCTCCCATTATCTGCTAGGTAATCCCCTTCAGGACCTTGTCTGGCTAAAGAGGTGGAACAAACCTCCGTTGAAGAAAGCTGAAGTCTATGAAGTAGGTCAGACCCTTCCTTGTGGTTGCTTACCAACATTGAACGACCATTCACATTCAGTGACGGAATGGGAATCCCCATTTGTATTTGTAGCCATTGTCTTGAAGAATTCTAGTGGTTTTGGGTAACTCTTCTCTTAAGAATTGTTGAGGGAGCTAAATCTTGGAAGATTTGCAAGTGGGAATCTTCAAACATTATGCAGGGCAATAATCTGCTGGCGTTGGATATCTGGTCTTTTACTTTTAAGAATAGAAATTTCAATACCACATCGTTAGGAGGGTCTCCCTCTTTAGGTTTCGATCGGAGGGCTCTGTGAGCACAATCAATATGTAGAGGATGATCCACAAGGGCAGGAACCAGTTTCTGGAAAAGATGTGTCAGATATGGTTCAAGGTCACGGGATGCGATCAACTCAGGAATATTCCGGATACGAAGATTACATTGTCTTTCTCTGTTTTTTAGATCTTCAGTTTTATCCCATAGAAATTCCACTTCCCGATACAGATAATTGACATCCTGAGAAAATTCCAGTAGACCTTTGGAGTTGGAGTCAACTTTAGGTTCCAGTGCAACAGAACGGACAGAGAGAGAAGTTAAATCGTTGCGTAAATCAGCAAATAATTGCTGGAAGTTGGTAGTAAGAGTTTTTCTCAAATCAGACATCATCGCCTGAATATAATTTTTGGTAGCAAAAGAATCACCAGAGGGCGTATCTACTGCTGGAGAGTTTGCCGGAGAAGCCAGGGGAGAGTCCGAAGGGTGGAGCAACGTTGGTCGCGAAAGGTGTTGCATAATTCCTGGTTGCGCATTCTTCTTCACCTTGTCATTATGTTTGAACATGGTGAAACTGAGACAATGCGAATGTAATAAACAAGCAAAACTGTAGAGGTTCCAGGTGAACAGTGGAAAGCGGTTCAAAACATATCCGTTACATGAAGTCCCTTTAATAGAAACTGCTTTCCGGGGATATATATGTGAAAAAGAAAAAATAGAAAACCTGAGCAGCAGAGGGAGCTAATAAGAAAATGTTAACCGGGGGTGATGTAGCGTAAAAAAGTCACTAGATGGCGTGAAAGCCACAGTCCAGCAAAACACTAACTTCCAGTAGATTCCAGTGAGAGGTGATTAATAAGAAAAACAACTTGAGGAAGCTTAGGAAATCAGTAGTATGACTTGGATTAAAACCTTCAACCTGAACCCTTGCACAATAAGGATATTGTTCCCAGAATATGGAAAGCAGTCCCAAAAGCACAGTGACTGATGGCTAAAAGTCAAGGTGACTGCAAATTGATAAATAAAATATTCCTAGCTGGAGCCTGGTGGTGAGCAGAATATATGAACTGCTAGCAACCTATGGTAGCACTCTCTTCAGTACACAGTGCAGGAGTCCTGAAGCCCCCCAGGGTGCAGGAGTATGATAGACTTAAACAGGGGTGCGGGCACAGGGATAAATTATGCCAACCTAGAATAGTGGATAGCTGAATATGGCAGGCTGGTAGGCTGGATGCATGTGGGAACCGCCACTGGACCTCCAGTCTGCCCTGAGAGAGAAGATGAGACTGATGACAGGGTGCCCTGAGCTGCCAGGCTGATGCAATGGCCAGAATGGGGGTAGAGAGGAGACAGGGTCCTTACACTCTCATAGGGGCTGCAGCCTCTGTCCAGGTCACCTTCAGGTTAGGGGAAATGCACTGATGGACGCCGCTGGGCTCAGCAGCACTCCCTCTCCCTTGCAAGATGGTCGCCATGCTCTTCTTCCTACAGAGTCCCGGAACAGACACCACTGCACAGCTGACATGCACAGTTCCCCTGTTCTGAGTGGATTCCACGGCTCCCCGGGGGGAATGGGGGGGGGAGCGAAGCCGCCAAACTCAGCTGCAGGCGGTGTCCCAGCAGAGTGCAGGGAAATTGAGGGCCCGGTTGACAGATGAGTCCAAAATAAAGCTTTCTGGCTTAAATTAGAAGTATTATGTTTGGAGAAACGAGAACACTGCATTCCAGCATAAAAACTCATACCATCTGTGAAACATAGTGGTGGTACTATTATGGTTTGGGCCTGTTTTGCTGCATCTGGCCTAGGACAACTTGCCATCTTTAATGGGTCAATTTCAGCATCCGGAGTCTTACCTCCGGTTCTGGTCCCTGCGGCCTTCCTGTTAGCTGGCTGGTCTAGCTGTGGCAGATTGGAGCTGCGGCAGCAAGGACCTCTGGTGTGGCTGCCGGGTGTCCGGAGGCTGGGGCCCGGATCCTGGGGAGCGGAGCATGGCAGCCGGTGGTGTCTGTTTTCAACTGTTCTGCTGCTGGAGTATGACATCTGGGAGGCTGAGGCCTGAGGTAGTGGCTGTGTGCTGGTTCCACATGTGTGCAAGGAGCTGCCATGTTGAACACAATAGGTATCCCAGTTCACATCCAGCCAATCCAGGGCAGTCTACCCTTATAAAAGGGGTTGATGCTTAGTAATGGTGCCAGTGCTTCAAGTTACTTGCTGCTGTAAGGTGCTCAAGCTCTGTGCTCCCAGGTTAACCCCTGGTATCCTGGTTCTGTTGTGGTCGCCCGGTGGTCAGTTCTAAGTCTTCAATCCATGAGTAAGAACAACACTCAGCCACCTCGTTTCCTTCCTTTGCCGATAGCTGTTCCCTCAGTCAATTATCAGTCGTCAGATCCCCAACTCAAGCCAAGCGTGACAGTCAATGAATTCTGAATTATATCAGAATATTCTAAAGGAAAATGTCAGGACATCTGTCTATGAACTGCATCTCAATAGAACGAGGGTCATGCAGCAAGACCCAAAGCACACAAGTCATTTGACCAAAGAATGGTTAAAGTAGAATAAATGTAAAGTCCTGACCTTATTCCTATCGAAATGTTGTGGAAGGACTTTAAGCGAGCAGTTCATGGGAAGAAACCCACCAACATAACAGAGATGAAGCTGTTTTGTACGGAAGAATGGGGTAAAGTTCTTCCAAGCCGGTGTTCAGGACTTATCAACAATTACCGGAAACGTTTACATGCAGTTATTGCTGCACAAGGGGGTCATACAAGATACTGAAAACAAAGGTTCACATACTTTTGCCACTCACAGATATGTGATAGTGGATCATTTAGGACTTGTGTGAAAATCTGAGGTGGTTTTAGGCCACATTTCAGCAGAAATATAGAAAATTCTGTAGGGCTCACAAACTTTCAAGCACCACTGTATCTCTAAATTATCGCAGGGACATCTCATCTTTGCAGGCAACTCCAACAACATACTTGATCCTCAATAATATTGATCTAACCATCCTCCTCCAACTCAAGCCCATCATATGAATCCAGAACACTTGCTGCTTTAATCCAGTCATACAGTCTTTATTACTCTTGGCGGCTTTTATACCTCTAGCAAACAAAGTACAAATTAATTGGTCCCCCACAATATGCACTCCTGAAAAGATCTAATCCTCACCGATCAATTGCCTACCCAGAAACTCAGAGAAACTGACATTATGTCGATCTCATAGTCTAATCATGCTGCTTTTTCCCTAGAGCTGGACTTATTACCTCTCCTCCTCCTGGCATCTTAACATGCCACTTACACCTCACATACTTTCCACATGCCCCAGACATGCCACTCAGACCTTCCCACATGTCCCAGACATGCCACTCAGATCTCGTGACACACCCCAGACATGCCATTCAGACCTCCCCACATGGCCTAGACATGCCACTCAGACCTTCCCACATAACCCAGACATGCCACTCAGATCTCCCCACATGTTCCACATATGCCATTCAATCTCCCTATATACCACTTACACCCCCACATATGCCACTCAGACCTCCTCCAATAACCCTTGGAAACTCCATGTGCAACTAAGACCTCCATACATGAATCCTAAATGGTACTCACACCTCCCTACGTATCACTCACACCTTCTTATATGGTCCAGATGCCTCTCACACCTGCCCTATGAGATAGACCTCTACATATTACTCACAATTGCCATTCTAATTCCTCCTTACCAGAAAGAAAATTGAAATAGACCCAAGGCGCTGTCACTATTAAAATGTCCACACTGGATATGAAGATCTTCACAAACTGTTCAGTGCCTCACACACCGTTTCTCCTGAACGTGACGGGAAAGAGACAAAAACGTATGGTAAGTGTACTGTGTACTTTTGAATTTCCCATTATCAGGTGGGAAATTCTACAGCACTCACTTTTATAAGGTGCCATATGTTCATGTAAAGGTTTCTTTAGGATCTTCCAAGTGTTTTTTCTGGACCCAATTCCACATCCTTTGCAGGACACACTTGGAATCCTTCCCAAAACACCTTTTATTCACCAATTCCTTTCTCCCAATATTGGCGAGAAGAAATTTAACACCAGTATTCCAAATGTAGGTAAGTATCACATTTATCAGTTCCCAAAATCCAAGCAGAAAAATAGCAGCATATATCTCCAAAAATAGTCCATACAATATTAAAATAGATTTTAAAAAGATGAAAAACAGAATAAGAACAAAAGCAAAGTTCAAGAACTGCCAGTGGTGTTTTCACTGGCCGGAGGCTCACACCATCCACCTCTCAAGGAACACAATGTATTAGCACAGTGGTTCTCAAACTCGGGCCTCGAGTCAGGACCTCACACGGTTCACATTTTCCATGTCACCCAGCAGGTGCACTGTGTATCACCAACTGTCACATTTTAAAAATCTACAGGTGACCTGCAAAACATGAACCGTGTGGGGTCCTCAGGACCGAGTTTGAGAACCTGTGTATTAGAATGTAAAATCCTTACGTGTCCTTGTTGGAAGTAACATTCAAGGGGGATCTCCTGCCTTCTATCCACATACACTAACGCGTTTTGGATTAAAATCCTTTTTAAAAGTGTGGAGAGCTATGGCCCTGATGGCCATATTTATACCCCCTAACACTATTCACATGACCTATGATTGACAGTGACTTTCATCAACATACAATTCATACATAACAACCTATTACTAATACAATGATATCCTAATCTAAAACTCTGTGCAACAATCACTTTTTAAAGATGTTATTCCTGAGCAAATATTATAGCACTCCACAATGCTGATGTCATAATGGGCGGGACTTTGAACTGAATATACAGAAAACGCCAGGTACCGATGAATCAACCCTCCTTACAGGAACATCTATGCATGTGTTTTCTCACACCTAGCGGGACCATTAGTGTGCGGGGGACCCCACAATACTGACAACCCTTAAAAAGAAAAAAAATCCTTAGTCCGCTGCTTACTTCCGGTAAATGGAACACTTGCCGGAATCTCTAGTTGGAACGCTTGTCCGTGACTTTGGTCTCCTGGATCTGGAAATACTTCATGCACCTTTCCAAGCAGCTTAAATGTCTGGATCTCTATGAAACGCAATCTGGAAGTATACAATGAACCGCATCGCAATGATGTTTCCAATTGGATGTCTTGTCCCAAGATCAGCTGGTTTTAACATCATCCTTTCACATAGCTCATAAAGTGGAATGTTTGTAAGGTCCATGTATCAATGAAGGTTCATTGTAGGTGACATACAACACATATAAAAGAGAAGAGAATAATAAAAAAACTATACTGATTCATCAAAAAAACCATTAAAGATCTATCCATTTCTCAAGGATGATCAGTGAAAACAGGATGCACCAAAGCTAAATTTTGAGCTTCATGGCAAAGGCTGTGAATACTTATGTATATGTGATTTCTTAGTTTTTCTTAGTTTTTTATTTTTAATAAATTAACAAAAATCTCAAAAACACTTTCTTCACATTGTCATTATGGGGTATTGTGTGTAGAATTTTGAGAGCAAAAATTGGAAAAAGTGAAGCGCTGTGAACACTTTCCAGATGCACTGTATTTATAAAAGGGAAAAAAACCTTAATTTCACATCTACAGCCACAAAGGAAGGGAATGGGGATTGAATGGCGCAGAATATACCACTCTCTCACCTCCTTCATCTCTCTGAATGGATGCACTCTGTGGGGTATATTTACTAAGATTCGTGTTTCTGTCGATTTCAGCCGAGATCAATCTCGGATGACATTGGCCATGTACGAATGCAACTTTTTGAAACAAAACAAGGTAATTTACTAAACTACCGTGTTTTGTGAATTCGAGTTCATCGATGTCGAAGTAATTCGTATTGCCGGCAATGTTTTATGGGAGAGAACAGTAAAACACTGCCGGACTTAACACAATGAAGACCGGCCGGATCAGTGAGATCCATGCAGGGCTTCATTGTATACAATGTAGAAATAGTTAAAAATCGCAAAAAATAAATAAATTGCGTGGGATCCCCCCTCCTAAGCATAACCAGCCTCGGGCTATTTGAGCCAGTCCTGGTTGTTTAAATACCAGGGAAAAATTAACTGGGGTCCCCCAGTATTTAGACAACCAGCACCGGGCTCTTGAGCTGGCCCTGGTTCCAAAAATATGGGGGACAACAGATGTAGTGGTCCCCTGTATTTTTAAAACCAGCTCCGGGCTCTACTAGCCGAGAAGATAATGCCACAGCCGGGGGACACTTGTATACTGGTCCCTGCGGCCTTGGCATTACCCCCCAACTAGTCACCCCTGGCTGGGGTACCCTGGAGGAGTGGGGACCCCTTAAATCAAGGGGTCCCCCCCTCCAGGCACCCAAGGGCCAGGGGTGAAGCCCCAGGCTGTCCCCAGCACCCCTGATAGCCTTTTTGTGTGTAAAAAAAATAATATTGTCTTTTGTTTTACAACTACAAGTCCCAGCAAGCCTCCCCCACTTGCTGGTACTTGGAGAACCACAAGTACCAGCATGCAGGGAAATAACAGGCCAGCTGGTATCTGTAGTTCTACAACAAAATAAATACCCAAATAAAAACAAGACACAAGACAGTACAAATTTATTTAAACACACTTACACATACTTACCTACATCCCACACTGCCCAATCACGTCCCCTTCTCCAATAGCATCCAATCGTGTACCTGTAAAACCAAAATTCCTATATACTCACCTGTTATCCACAGCCTTGAAAGAAAAAAAAAATGAAATCCCGGTCCACGCCACTAAAGGGGTTCTATGTTGTCAAAGTCGAAAAATATCGTTATTCTCATGCCTTGTACTAACCCCATGCGCTTGCTCGCTGCACGTGCACATTCTCTCCCGTGCGTGCGCATATTCGCAGTTGCGTGACGGCGCCTCCACGGACATGCGCTCAAGCGCGTGGTATGTGCATTTACGGTAGAGTTTGTGTGCGTCTGGCGGGCGACTCAATTGTCACATAGTTAATCCAAATAGTGCATTTTGTAAGTTATGGTCTCCTTAATAATATCAGTAAGTTTGTTTAGTGTAACTGGTTTATGGACAGAGAAATCCCTCTTTACATGATACGAAGGGTCAGACAGGTTTTGAGCAGTGGTGTTTAGTATGCAACGGTAGAGTATATTATTAGAAACATTCCGGTATTGGTTTGAGAGAAATCAATCGCTCCTGCGAATAGTTATGTCTATAAGAAGATTATGGACATTTACTATATTTGCAGGTCATTATCCATGCGGCGGGAATCCTGAGATTCCCTCCCACCTGAGCAGTATGAAATAGTCACAGCCCACCTGTTTGAACCAACCTATGACCTTTTGTTATAATGTAGGGACAGATTCCTGCGTCCAATGAACAATGAGATTGTAGGCCCCTTTGCAGTGTACTGTATGCAGTGTATATAAGGCAGCCAGCTTGGGCCAGCTCAGTCTATTCTCCACAAAAGGTTTTCATCACTGACTAACTTGAGAGGTGGTACCAGGACTGTGCAGCGATCATTCCCCAGTGTGTAAGTGTTTCTCTGTAACCAACTTGTTCTCTGTTTGTATTTGCCATACTCTCTCTCTCTCTCTCTCTCTCTGTTATTGTTACGCTGTTGTATATTGTATATGTGTAGTTATTATGTTTAGATATTGATGTTAGCCTGCAGTGTATGAAATGTTAACTGTATTTTCCTTTTCTCTAACGTCCTAGTGGATGCTGGGGACTCCGAAAGGACCATGGGGAATAGCGGCTCCGCAGGAGACTGGGCACAAAGTAAAAGCTTTAGGACTAGCTGGTGTGCACTGGCTCCTCCCCCTATGACCCTCCTCCAAGCCTCAGTTAGATTTTGTGCCCGAATGAGAAGGGTGCAATCTAGGTGGCTCTCCTGAGCTGCTTAGAGTAAAAGTTTAAATAGGTTTTTTATTTTCAGTGAGACCTGCTGGCAACAGGCTCACTGCATCGAGGGACTTAGGGGAGAGAAACAAACTCACCTGCGTGCAGAGTGGATTGGGTTTCTTAGGCTACTGGACATTAGCTCCAGAGGGACGATCACAGGCCCAGCCATGGATGGGTCCCGGAGCCGCGCCGCCGGCCCCCTTACAGATGCTGAAGCAAGAAGAGGTCCATAAATCGGCGGCAGAAGACTTTCCTGTCTTCATAAGGTAGCGCACAGCACTGCAGCTGTGCGCCATTGCTCTCAGCACACTTCACACTCCGGTCACTGAGGGTGCAGGACGCTGGGGGGGGGGGCGTCCTGGGAAGCAATGGATTTACCTTAGTTGGCGAAAAATACATCACATATAGCTCCTGGGCTATATGGATGTATTTAACCCCTGCCAGTTTTCCAGTAAAAAGCGGGAGAAGAGCCCGCCGTGAAGGGGGCGGGGCCTATCTCCTCAGCACACAGCGCCATTTTTCCCACACAGCTCCGCTGGTAGGAAGGCTCCCAGAATCTCCCCTGCATCCTGCAACTACAGAAACAGGGTAAAAAAGAGAGGGGGGCACTTATTTGGCAAAATAACAGATATAAGCAGCTATAAGGGATAGACACTTATTGTAAGGTTGTCCCTATACATATATAGCGCTCTGGTGTGTGCTGGCAAACTCTCCCTCTGTCTCCCCAAAGGGCTAAGTGGGTCCTGTCCTCTATCAGAGCATTCCCTGTGTGTGTGCTGGGTGTCGGTACGTGTGTGTCGACATGTATGAGGAGGAAAATGATGTGGAGGCGGAGCAGAGTGTCTGTAACAGTGATGTCACCCCCTAGGGGGTCGACACCTGAGTGGATGTACTGTTGAAAATTACGTGACAGTGTCAGCTCTATATAAAAAAACAGTGGTTGACATGAGACAGCCGGCTACTCAGCTTGTGCCTGTCCAGACGTCTCATAGGCCGTCAGGCAGATGGCAGATACAGACGCCGACACGGATACTGACTCCTGTGTCGACGGTGAAGAGACAACCGTGATTTCCAGTAGGGCCACACGTTACATGATTGAGACAATGGAAAATGTTTTATACATTTCTGATAATACGAGTACCACCAAAAAAGGGGTATTATGTTCGGTGAGGGAAAAACTACCTGTAGTTTTCCTGAATCTGAGAAATAAAATGTGTGATGATGCGTGGGTTTCCCCCCGATAACAATTAATAATTTCTTAAAAAGTATTGGCTGCATACCCTTTCCCGCCAGAGGTTAGGATGCATTGGGAAACACCCCCTAGGGGGGATAAGGCGCTCACACGCTTGTAAGAACAAGGGCTCTACCCTCTCATGAGATGGCCGCCCTTAAGGATCCTGCTGATAGAAAGCAGGAGGGTATCCAAAAAAAGGTATTTACACACATACTGGTGTTATACTGCGACCAGCTATCGCCTCAGCCTGGAGGTGCAGTGCTGGGTTGGCATGGTCGGATTCCCTGACTGGAAATATTGATATCCTAGATAAGGATAGTATATTATTGCCTATAGAGCATTTAAAAGATGCATTTCTATATATGCATGATGCACAGCGGAATAATTGCCGACTGGCATCAAGTATAAGTGCGTTGTCCAATTCTACCAGTAAAATGGTCAGGTGATGCGGATTCCAAACGTCATTTGGAAGTATTGCCTTTGAAAGGGGACATTTGGGGTCGGTCTTTTAGACCTGGTGGCCACGGCAACAGCTGGGAAATCCACGTTTGTACCCCAGGTCGCCTCTCAAAATAAGACGCCGTATTATCAGGCGCAGTCCTTTGTTGGCAAGCGGACAAAAGGTTCCTCTTTTCTGCTCGTGACAGAGGGAGAGTAAAAAGGCTGCAGAGATCAGCCAGTTCCCAGGAACAGAAACCCTTTCCAGCCTCTGCCAAGCCCTCAGTATGACGCTAGGGCTTTACAAGCTCAGGCACGGTAGGGGCCCATTCTCAATGAATTTCAGTGCGCAGTGGGCTCACTCGCAAGTAGACCCCTGGATCCTTCAGGTAATATCTCAGGGGTACATATTGGAATTCGAGACGTCTCCCCCTCGCCGTTTCCAAAAGTCGACTTTACCGACGTCTCCCTCGGACAGGGAGGCAGTTTTGGAAGCCATTCACAAGCTGTATTCCCAGCAGGTGATAATCAAGGTACCCCTCCTGCAACAGGGAACGGGGTATTATTCCACACTATTGTGGTACCGAAGCCAGACGGCTCGGTGAGACCGATTCTAAAATCTAAAATCTTTGAACACTTACATACAGAGGTTCAAATTCAAGATTGAGTCACTCAGAGCAGTGATTGCGAACCTGGAAGAAGGGGACTACATGATGTCTCGGGACATCAAGGATGCTTACCTTCATGTCAAAATTTCCCCTTCTCCCCAAGGGTACCTCAGGTTTATGGTACAGAACTGTCACTATCAGTTCAGACGCTGCCGTAGGGATGGTCCACGGCACCCCGGGTCTTTACCAAGGTAATGGCCGAAATGATGATGTTCCTTCGAAGGAAGGGAATTTTAGTTATCCCTTACTTGGACGATTCCCTGATAAGGGTAAGATCCAGGGAACAGTTGGAGGTCGGTGTAGCACTATCTCAGATAGTGTTGCGGCAGCACGATTGGATTCTCAATATTCCAAAATCGCAGCTGGTTCCGTCGACGTGTCTTCTGTTCCTAGGGATGATCCTGGACACAGTCCAGAAAAAGGTGTTTCTCCCGGAGGAGAAAGCCAGGGAGTTATCCGAGCTAGTCAGGAACCTCCTCAAACCGAGCCAAGTCTCAGTGCATCAATGCACAAGGGTTCTGGGTAAAATGGGGGCTTCCTACGAAGCAATCCCATTTGGCAGATTCCACGCAAGAACTTTCCAGTGGGACCTGCTGGACAAATGGTCCGGGTCGCATCTTCAGATGCATCAGCGGATAACCCTGTCACCAAGGACAAGGGTGTCCCTCCTGTGGTGGTTGCAGAGTGCTCATCTTCTAGAGGGCCGCAGATTCGGCATTCAGGACTGGGACTCTGGTAACCACGGATGCCAGCCTGCGAGGCTGGGGAGCAGTCACACAGGGAAGGAATATCCAGGACTTATGGTCAAGCCTGGAGACATCACTTCACATAAATATCCTGAAGCTAAGGGACATTTACAATGCTCTAAGCTTAGCAAGACCTTTGCTTCAAGGACAGCCGGTGTTGATCCAGTCGGACAACATCACGGCAGTCACCCACGTAAACAGACAGGGTGGCACAAGAAGCAGAAGGGCAATGACAGAAGCTGCAAGGATTCTTCGCTGGGTGGAAAATCATGGGATAGCACTGTCAGCAGTATTCATTCCGGGAGTGGACAACTGGGAAGCAGACTTCCTCAGCACGACCTCCACCCGGGGAGAGTGGGGACTTCACCCAGAAGTCTTCCACAGGATTATAAACCGTTGGGAAAAACTCGACAGGTATTGCGCCAGGTCCAGGGACCCTCAGGCAATAGCTGTAGACGCTCTGGTAACACCGTGGGTGTACCAGTCAGGGTATGTGTTTCCTCCTCTGCCTCTCATACCCAAGGTACTGAGATTGATAAGATGGTGAGGAGTAAGCACTATATTCGTGGCTCCGGATTGGCCAAGAAGGACTTGGTAACCGGAACTTCAAGAGATGCTCACGGAGGATCCGTGGCCTCTACCTCTAAGAAGGGACCTGCTCCAGCAAGGACCCTGTCTGTTCCAAGACTTACCGCGGCTGCGTTTGACGGCATGGCGGTTGAACGCCGGATCCTGAAGGAAAAAGGGCATTCCGGATGAAGTCATCCCTATCCTGATCAAAGCCAGGAAGGATGTAACCGCAAAAACATTATCACCGCAATTGGCGAAAATATGTTGCGTGGTGCGAGGCCAGTAAGGCCCGACGGTGGAAATTTGACTGGGTCGATTCCTACATTTCCTGCAAACAGGAGTGTCTATGGGCCTGAAATTGGGGTCCATTAAGGTTCAAATTTCGGCCCTGTCAATTTTCTTCCAAAAAGAACTAGCTTCAGTCCCTGAAGTTCAGACGTTTGTAAAAGAGGTACTGCATATACAGCCTCCTTTTGTGCCTCCAGTGGCACTTGGGATCTCAATGTAGTTTTTTTTTTGGATTCCAAAAGTCACATTGGTTTGAACCACTTAAATCTGTGGAGTTAAAATATCTCACATGGAAAGTGGTCATGCTGTTGGCCCTGGCCTGGGCCAGGCGCGTGTCAGAATTGGCGGCTTTATCCTGTAAAAGCCCTTATCTGATTTTCCATTCGGACAGGGCGGAATTGAGGACTCGTCCTCAATTTCTCCCTAAGGTGTTTTCAGCATTTCACTTAAACCAACCTATTGTGGTGCCTGCGGCTACTAGGGACTTGGAGGATTCCAAGTTGCTGGACGTAGTCAGGGCCCTGAAAATATATGTTTCCAGGACGGCTGGAGTCAGAAAATCTGACTCGCTGTTTATCCTGTATGCACCCAACAAGCTGGGTGCTCCTGCTTCTAAGCAGACGATTGCTCGTTGGATTTGCAGTACAATTCAGCTTGCACATTCTGTGGCAGGCCTGCCACAGCCAAAATCTGTAAAAGCCCATTCCACACGGAAAGTGGGCTCATCTTGGGCGGCTGCCCGAGGGGTCTCGGCTTTACAACTTTGCCGAGCAGCTACTTGGTCAGGGGCAAACACGTTTGCTAAATTCTACAAATTTGATACCCTGGCTGAGGAGGACCTGGAGTTCTCTCATTCGGTGCTGCAGAGTCATCCGCACTCTCCCGCCCGTTTGGGAGCTTTGGTATAATCCCCATGGTCCTTTCGGAGTCCCCAGCATCCACTAGGACGTTAGAGAAAATAAGAATTTACTTACCGATAATTCTATTTCTCATAGTCCGTAGTGGATGCTGGGCGCCCATCCCAAGTGCGGATTGTCTGCATTACTTGTACATAGTTATTGTTACAAAAATCGGGTTATTGTTGTTGTGAGCCATCTTTTCAGAGGCTCCTTCTGTTATCATGCTGTTAACTGGGTTCAGATCACAAGTTGTACGGTGTGATTGGTGTGGCTGGTAATGAGTCTTACCCGGGATTCAAAATCCTTCCTTATTGTGTACGCTCGTCCGGGCACAGTATCCTAACTGAGGCTTGGAGGAGGGTCATAGGGGGAGGAGCCAGTGCACACCAGCTAGTCCTAAAGCTTTTACTTTGTGCCCAGTCTCCTGCGGAGCCGCTATTCCCCATGGTCCTTTCGGAGTCCCCAGCATCCACTACGGACTATGAGAAATAGAATTATCGGTAAGTAAATTCTTATTTTTTTCATAACTAAATCTCGTTAGTAAAGGTTTTGGAACCTTAGCAAGGTATTGTGTGTTTATTACATTGCTGAGAGTATTCGGAGCGTCTCAATCGCTCAAGCAGCTTTTATATTAACAAGGTTAAGAAGCGTTATATCATTACAGTATAAGTAAATCCCTTCATAGTGTTGCATACAAGGTTTACTGTGTGTCATCCTGTGAGCGTCTGCGCCGCTCGTGTTCCTATTGTGGGCATGGCGTCCGCTACGCTAGTAGCGTAGCATTACGGTACTCGGACCGCCTATAGCGTGCTCGATACCTAGCGTAAGCCGTGAGCGAACGTGTCGCTCGTGCGTCTCGACCACGGCCCAGCGTCTGCTACACTAAGTGCGTACCCTTAAGGTACCCCGTACGCCCATTGCGTACTGAGTCTCTTACCAATATATATTGAATGTTATAAGATAAATATTTAGCTTTATCAATGTTTACACATGGAACTCCTTTTCCCGAATGCCGGGACCCCCCGTGACTCCTGTCACTGGAGATCCCAGCAGCCAATCAGGGAGCGCCACGTCATGGCGCTCTCCTGATTGGCTGTGAGCTACTAGCCTGTCAATCAGGAGTAGCACCCCAGCTAGAATGGAGGATAGCGCTGCTCCATTCTAGCCTATGATGGGAACTTTGCACCCACAAGAGTGACCCCAATTAACCCCGCGGTTAACCGCAGACTGCAAAGTTCCCATTAAAGGCTAGAATGGAGGAGCGTGATCCTCCTTTATCACTGGTCAGGGGTGACTAGATGGGGGGGGGGGGGGGTAATTCTACAGCTGCAGGGACCAGTATAAAAGTGTCCCCCGGCTGTGGCATTATCTTCTCGGCTAGTGGAGCCCAGTGCTGGTTCTAAAAATACAGGGAACCGTCTTTTGTCCTCCGTATTTTTGGAACCAGGGCCAGCCCAAGAGCCCGGTGCTGGTTGTCTAAATACTGAGGGACCCCAGTCAATTTTCCCCCAGTATTTAAACAATGAGGCACCTTGATAAAGACTTACATACAGTAGAAACGCGTTGGTGGTGGAGCATGTGGAAGCTGAATACTTTCTACCAGTGAATTCAACGATACAACGGTGAGAATACCCGGGTTTTCCATCTTTTTTTCTCACGTTGAGGAGTTGCACTATCTGGTCATGATATTATTGTCATTTGTCCAATTATAAGAACTTATTGTGACGAATATCTGTTTTAAATTATTTTATTAAAAATCTTTCGTACCCTCATACATTCCTTCGTTTTTTTTGTGCTTTTCACTGAGCATGAAGTAAAATTTAAGGAATAGAGGAGGAAGACAACGGAAAACATCGAAAGAAACCTTTGATGTGAAAGTACACTGCACCTTGAAGTAAGCATACACGTGAGCATCCTATATATCTAGAGATATACTCGTGGGTGCTTGATTATTTTGGATACTACATTCGTATGGGAGAAAGAAACCTTGATGTGATTTATACAATTGTCTTAGAAGTAAGCGCATGTAAGCAGTACATTTATGCGAATCACTGAGGTGGACCTTACGAGTAAAACTGCACATCCCAAGTACTGAATAGTTGAAGGAACCTGGGTGTACATTTTATCCCTCGAATACCCACAGAGACTGTTACTGAACATTTGTCTATATATTGTGTTTTTTTTCATACACCATCTTTGGACGACGGATTTACATATGAACTCGCTTGTATGAAAAGGAACGGACTTTAGCCCACACGGGTAATTTCTTTGGACTTTTTACCATTTGCGCCACTTAGGGATTATTCTAATATACCCTTTTTCTATTTAAACAATGAGGACCAACTCAAAGAGCTCGAGGCTGGTTATGCTTAGGAGGGGGGACCCCACGCAATTTTTTTTAACCATTTTTAACTATTTCTGGCCCTTTTACACAGATAAGCATGCACGGGTCTCACTGATCCGTGCATGACTATCTGAACACGCCAGCAAAAAGCAGGTCTATTTGAAAGCTCCTTTTATTTACGAATTCTATGCTTTCCCAGCAGTGTTTGGCTATTGTCGGCAGTGATTGAGAATACGAATTCTTAGTAAATTACCGAGTTGTATAAAATAACAGACATGTTTGACCGTCGGTCTATTCATTTGTATTTGTGAACTCTGCCTGGAAAAACAATACGAATAGCCACAACACTGCCGTAATTTGTGTTTAGTAAATTCCCGTGATCACACTTAGACAAAAAACCCAAAAACAAATGAAATCGGGACCTTAGTAAATATTAGTGATGAGCGGGTTTGGTTTCTCGGAACCGAACCCCCCGAACTTCAGCCTTTTTACACGGGTCCGAGCCATACTCGGATTCTCCCGTGTGGCTCGGGTAAACCGAGCGCGCCCGAACGTCATCATCACGCTGTCGGATTCTCGCGAGATTCGGATTCTATATAAGCAGCCGCGCGTCTCCGCCATTTTCACACGTGCATTGAGATTGATAGGGAGAGGACGTGGCTGGCGTCCTCTCCGTTTATATAGTTATAGTAGTTAGTTGATCTGATTGCTACTGCTTAGCTTATTGTGGGGAGGATTGGTGAGCAGCTGTTAGGACTCAGGAGGAGTACAGTGCAGAGTTTTGCTAGTTTTTTTTTATCCGTTCTCTGCCTGAAAAAAACGCTCCATACCATATCTGTGCTCAGCCTCAGTGTGCTGCATGATATATCTGACTGTGCTGAGTGCTCACACTGCTTAATTGTGGGGGAGACTGGGGAGCAGCTATAGCAGGAGTACAGTGCACAGTTTTGCTGACAGTGACCACCAGTATACGTTTGTCTGCCTGAAAAACACTCCTGTGGTGTCTTTTTTTCTTTATACTATAAGTATAAATGCAGTCTGCTGACAGTGTCCACCAGGTCCATTATACTGTATATAGCAGTACGGTAGGCCACTGCTGTACCTACCTCTGTGTCTTCAGTCACTCGTCGTCATACATAAAGTATACTATCCATCCATCTATATTGTACACCTGTGGTGTCTTTTTTTCTTTATACTATAAACGCAGTCTGCTGCCACTGCTGTACCTACCTCTGTGTCTTCAGTCACTTGTCGTCATACATAAAGTATACTATCCATCCATCTACATTGTATACCTGTGGTGTCTTTTTTTCTTTATACTATAAACGCAGTCTGCTGACAGTGTCCACCAGGTCCATTATACTGTATATAGCAGTACGGTAGGCCACTGCTGTACCTACCTCTGTGTCTTCAGTCACTCGTCGTCATACATAAAGTATACTATCCATCCATCTACATTGTATACCTGTGGTGTCTTTTTTTCTTTATACTATAAATGCAGTCTGCTGACAGTGTCCACCAGGTCCATTATACTGTATATAGCAGTACGGTAGGCCACTGCTGTACCTACCTCTGTGTCTTCAGTCACTCGTCGTCATACATAAAGTATACTATCCATCCATCTACATTGTATACCTGTGGTGTCTTTTTTTCTTTATACTAAAAAACGCAGTCTGCTGACAGTGTCCACCAGGTCCATTATACTGTATATAGCAGTACGGTAGGCCACTGCTGTACCTAACTCTGTGTCTTCAGTCACTCGTCGTCATACATAAAGTATACTATCCATCAATCTACATTGTATACCTGTGGTGTCTTTTTTTCTTTATACTATAAACGCAGTCTGCTGACAGTGTCCACCTGGTCCATTATACTGTATATAGCAGTACGGTAGGCCACTGCTGTACCTACCTCTGTGTCTTCAGTCACTCGTCGTCATACATAAAGTATACTATCCATCCATCTGCATTGTATACCTGTGGTGTCTTTTTTTCTTTATACTATAAACGCAGTCTGCTGACAGTGTCCACCAGGTCCATTATACTGTATATAGCAGTACAGTAGGCCACTGCTGTACCTACCTCTGTGTCTTCAGTCACTCGTCGTCATACATAAATTATACTATCCATCCATATAGATGGAATACCTGTGGTGTCTTTTTTTCTTTATACTATAAATGCAGTCTGCTGACAGTGTCCACCAGGTCCATTATACTGTATATAGCAGTACGGTAGGCCAATATGGAGAACAAAAATGTGGAGGTTAAAAAAATAGGTAAAGATCAAGATCCACTTCCACTTCGTGCTGAAGTTGCTGCCACTAGTCATGGCCGAGATGATGAAATGCCATCAACGTCGTCTGGCAAGGCCGATGCCCAATGTCATAGTACAGAGCATGTAAAATCCAAAACACAAAAGATCAGTAAAAAAATGACCCAAAAATCAAAATTAAAAGCGTCTGAGGAGAAGCGTAAACTTACCAATATGCCATTTACGACACAGAGCGGCAAGGAACGGCAGAGGCCCTGGCCTATGTTCATGGCTAGTGGTTCAGCTTCACATGAGGATGGAAGCACTCAGCCTCTTGATAGAAAAATGAAAAGACAAGCTGGCAAAAGCACAGCAAAGAACTGTGCATTCTTCGAAATCACAAATCCCCAAGGAGAGTCCAATTGTGTCGGTTGCGATGCCTGACCTTCCCAACACTGGAAGGGAAGAGCTTGCGCCTTCCACCATTTGCACGCCCCCTGCAAGTGCTGGAAGGAGCACCCGCAGTCCAGTTCCTGATAGTCAAATTGAAGATGTCAGTGTTGAAGTACACCAGGATGAGGATATGGGTGTTGCTGGCGCTGGGGAGGAAATTGACAAGGAGGATTCTGATGGTGAGGTGGTTTGTTTAAGTCAGGCACCTGGGGAGACACCTGTTGTCCATGGGAGGAATATGGCCATTGACATGCCTGGTCAAAATACAAAAAAAATCAGCTCTTCGGTGTGGAATTACTTCAACACAAATGCGGACAACAGGTGTCAAGCCGTGTGTTGCCTTTGTCAAGCTGTAATAAGTAGGGGTAAGGAAGTTAACCACCTCGGAACATCCTCCCTTATACGTCACCTGCAGCGCATTCATCATAAGTCAGTGACAAGTTCAAAAACTTTGGGTGACAGCGGAAGCAGTCCACTGACCACTAAATCCCTTCCTCTTGTAACCAAGCTCCTGCAAACCACACCACCAACTCCCTCAGTGTCAATTTCCTCCTTACCCAGGAAAGCCAATAGTCCTGCAGGCCATGTCACTGGCAAGTCTGACGAGTCCTCTCCTGCCTGGGATTCCTCCGATGCATCCTTGAGTGTAACGCCTACTGCTGCTGGCGCTGCTGTTGTTGCTGCTGGGAGTCGATCGTCATCCCAAGTCGGAAGACCACTTGTACTACTTCCAGTAAGCAATTGACTGTCCAACAGTCCTTTGCGAGGAAGATGAAATATCACAGCAGTCATCCTGCTGCAAAGCGGATAACTGAGGCCTTGGCAGCCTGGGCAGTGAGAAACGTGGTTCCGGTATCCATCGTTAATTCAGAGCCAACTAGAGACTTGATTGAGGTACTGTGTCCCCGGTACCAAATACCATCTAGGTTCCATTTCTCTAGGCAGGCGATACCGAAAATGTACACAGAAGTCAGAAAAAGAGTCACCAGTGTCCTAAAAAATGCAGTTGTACCCAATGTCCACTTAACCACGGACATGTGGACAAGTGGAGCAGGGCAGACTCAGGACTACATGACTGTGACAGCCCACTGGGTAGATGTATTGCCTCCCGCTGCAAGAACAGCAGCGGCGGCACCAGTAGCAGCAACTCACAAACGCCAACTCGTTCCTAGGCAGGCTACGCTTTGTATCACCGCTTTCCAGAATACGCACACAGCTGAAAACCTCTTACGACAACTGAGGAAGATCATCGCAGAATGGCTTACCCCAATTGGACTCTCCTGTGGATTTGTGGCATCGGACAACGCCAGCAATATTGTGTGTGCATTAAATATGGGCAAATTCCAGCACGTCCCATGTTTTGCACATACCTTGAATTTGGTGGTGCAGAATTTTTTAAAAAACGACAGGGGCGTGCAAGAGATGCTGTCGGTGGCCAGAAGAATTGCGGGACACTTTCGGCGTACAGGCACCACGTACAGAAGACTGGAGCACCACCAAAAACTACTGAACCTGCCCTGCCATCATCTGAAGCAAGAAGTGGTAACGAGGTGGAATTCAACCCTCTATATGCTTCAGAGGTTGGAGGAGCAGCAAAAGGCCATTCAAGCCTATACAATTGAGCACGATATAGGAGGTGGAATGCACCTGTCTCAAGTGCAGTGGAGAATGATTTCAACGTTGTGCAAGGTTCTGATGCCCTTTGAACTTGCCACACGTGAAGTCAGTTCAGACACTGCCAGCCTGAGTCAGGTCATTCCCCTCATCAGGCTTTTGCAGAAGAAGCTGGAGACATTGAAGGAGGAGCTAACACGGAGCGATTCCGCTAGGCATGTGGGACTTGTGGATGGAGCCCTTAATTCGCTTAACAAGGATTCACGGGTGGTCAATCTGTTGAAATCAGAGCACTACATTTTGGCCACCGTGCTCGATCCTAGATTTAAAACCTACCTTGGATCTCTCTTTCCGGCAGACACAAGTCTGCTGGGGTTGAAAGACCTGCTGGTGAGAAAATTGTCAAGTCAAGCGGAACGCGACCTGTCAACATCTCCTCCTTCACATTCTCCCGCAACTGGGGGTGCGAGGAAAAGGCTCAGAATTCCGAGCCCACCCGCTGGCGGTGATGCAGGGCAGTCTGGAGCGACTGCTGATGCTGACATCTGGTCCGGACTGAAGGACCTGACAACGATTACGGACATGTCGTCTACTGTCACTGCATATGATTCTCTCAACATTGAAAGAATGGTGGAGGATTATATGAGTGACCGCATCCAAGTAGGCACGTCACACAGTCCGTACTTATACTGGCAGGAAAAAGAGGCAATTTGGAGGCCCTTGCACAAACTGGCTTTATTCTACCTAAGTTGCCCTCCCACAAGTGTGTACTCCGAAAGAGTGTTTAGTGCCGCCGCTCACCTTGTCAGCAATCGGCGTACGAGGTTACATCCAGAAAATGTGGAGAAGATGATGTTCATTAAAATGAATTATAATCAATTCCTCCGCGGAGACATTGACCAGCAGCAATTGCCTCCACAAAGTACACAGGGAGCTGAGATGGTGGATTCCAGTGGGGACGAATTGATAATCTGTGAGGAGGGGGATGTACACGGTGATATATCGGAGGATGATGATGAGGTGGACATCTTGCCTCTGTAGAGCCAGTTTGTGCAAGGAGAGATTAATTGCTTCTTTTTTGGGGGTGGTCCAAACCAACCCGTCATATCAGTCACAGTCGTGTGGCAGACCCTGTCACTGAAATGATGGGTTGGTTAAAGTGTGCATGTCCTGTTTATACAACATAAGGGTGGGTGGGAGGGCCCAAGGACAATTCCATCTTGCACCTCTTTTTTCTTTTATTTTTCTTTGCGTCATGTGCTGTTTGGGGAGGGTTTTTTGGAAGGGCCATCCTGCGTGACACTGCAGTGCCACTCCTAGATGGGCCCGGTGTTTGTGTCGGCCACTAGGGTCGCTTATCTTACTCACACAGTCAGCTACCTCATTGCGCCTCTTTTTTTCTTTGCGTCATGTGCTGTTTGGGGAGGGTTTTTTGGAAGGGACATCCTGCGTGACACTGCAGTGCCACTCCTAGATGGGCCCGGTGTTTGTGTCGGCCACTAGGGTCGCTTATCTTACTCACACAGTCAGCTACCTCATTGCGCCTCTTTTTTTCTTTGCGTCATGTGCTGTTTGGGGAGGGTTTTTTGGAAGGGCCATCCTGCGTGACACTGCAGTGCCACTCCTAGATGGGCCCGGTGTTTGTGTCGGCCACTAGGGTCGCTTATCTTACTCACACAGTCAGCTACCTCATTGCGCCTCTTTTTTTCTTTGCGTCATGTGCTGTTTGGGGAGGGTTTTTTGGAAGGGACATCCTGCGTGACACTGCAGTGCCACTCCTAGATGGGCCCGGTGTTTGTGTCGGCCACTAGGGTCGCTTATCTTACTCACACAGCGACCTCGGTGCAAATTTTAGGACTAAAAATAATATTGTGAGGTGTGAGGTATTCAGAATAGACTGAAAATGAGTGTAAATTATGGTTTTTGAGGTTAATAATACTTTGGGATCAAAATGACCCCCAAATTCTATGATTTAAGCTGTTTTTTAGGGTTTTTTGAAAAAAACACCCGAATCCGACAAAAAAAATTCGGTGAGGTTTTGCCAAAACGCGGTCGAACCCAAAACACGGCCGCGGAACCGAACCCAAAACCAAAACACAAAACCCGAAAAATTTCCGGCGCTCATCTCTAGTTCGAACCCAAAACACGGCCGCGGAACCGAACCCAAAACCAAAACACAAAACCCGAAAAATTTCCGGTGCACATCACTAGTAAATATACACCTGTGAGGGAGCTTTCTTCACTGTGCAGAGGAGCTCATGTGATGCTAAAGTCAGTTAAGCTGTTTAGTCAGCTCGGGACCGTAAAGCTAAATGAGGGATGCAAGTTAATGCTTCCTGGGCTGTCTGCTGCTCTCAGATTACCTGTTGTCTGCCAATTCTTTATGAGAAAAATGCAAAGAAGACATTATTTTGGTCACTTGTATTTAGTATAGATACACAGCCTCAGTGTAGTGACAGGTACATTTCATCATGCACAATGCACCAATTTGTCTGCTTAGTGCACACAAAGGTTCATGTCCACATATAGAAACTAGTCTATAAAACATGGCAAACTTTTGCGGTATTACAGGTCGATATAGAAACTTCTATTCAGGGGCGGATCCAGAACAAAATGGCAGGGGGGATTATCTTTGGCATGTGCATTGCTGAGAAAGTTGAGTGTGAGAACAAGGGGTGTGGTTGTATCCATGCCCTCGTTTTCATCATGCTTCCTCACTCACTCACCTTATGCTCGCCTCCTCGCCCACTTCCCAGTTCATGATAACCTTTGCCTCCTCAGTCCTCACCCACTCCCCTCAGCAGTCACAACCAGGCTCCTTTTCTTAGGCTTTGGTCTCCGAGTGACAGTCCTCTCTTTCACCTCCTGGCCCCCCTTTCCATACACTGCACTGCTTAGCTCCTCATGCCAATCTTAAGGGGGGCACTGACGGGAGAGATGTGTGCTGAGCGATCTTAACACAGACCGCTCAGCACACCTCTCTTCTCCCGCTTAGCACTGTCACGCTCGGCGTAAGTTGGGGTTCCGAGAACCAAGTTTTGGCTGAAGGGACAGCTGCCTGTGAGGTGAATAAATGAGGTGGCTAAATGTAATTCCTGCTCATGGGGCGGAGGCCCAATTAAGTGTTAGGGTTGGCAGGAGGGTGTAAGGAACTAGGAGGACTCTGTAAGAAGATAACTGTAGTTTTAATGAATAACAGGTTATACACAAATACTTGAGGAATCGAAAGAAACTGAATTAAAGAACTGGAGTCTATGGTTATACGACTTGAAGAATGAAGCTGAAACACTCCGGTAATGAAGAACTGAAGGACTGTGGTTTATGATAGAAAGACAAGGCTGAAGAACTTTGACTTTGAAGAAGTGGATGCTGTGGTTGGTGATTGAAAGACGAGGCTGAAGAACTCTGACTTTGAAGAAGTGGATGCTGTGGCTGGTGATTGAAAGACAAGGCTACGGGAACCACCGTTAGCACCTGAAGTACCTCTACAACCTGGGGACCCGTGAGTGCTTCCACGAGTTGCAACGGGCTTAGACAACAGGATTGCAGCAGCGTTAGGGTACTGATGGATGAGAGCAACCAGGACCAAGACATCAGAAGCAACCTGGGAGCACAGAGCTAGAGAACCTTTCACAGGAAAGTAACTTGAAGCACTGGCACTCTTCCTCTGGGCCAGCCCCCTTTTGTAAGGGGAAATCACACAGGATTGGCTGGACACCGAGTGGGAACTTCATTGGCAATCCTCTGGTCTCCAACATGGCTGCCCCCAGCACAAGAGACATACTCAGCTGTAGCACACAGCTTTAGCCCAGCTCCGACCTCTGACACCCTGAGGCTGTGTCACACTAGAGGACCCTGCTGCAGCGACTCCCACTGCAGCGCCCAACTCTCCGGCCCCCCGGCCCTCAGAAGCTGCACACCCGTCCAGGCTCAATCTAGCACCGGCGATAGCGGTGCGCGGGGCTGCACAACGCTATCGCTGGGGGGCATACACACGGCAGATCCATACTTAAAATCTAAGCAATCTAGTCAGATTGCTTAGATTTTAAACACGGATCTCTCCATGTGTACCCCCCATTAGGGGGACGTGTACTAAGCAGTGATAAAAGTGGAGAAGTAAGCCAGTGGAGAAGTTGCCCATGGCAACTAATCAACTGTTCTGTATACTTTTATAGTATACAAATTCTAAATGTTACGTCAATGCTGATTGGTTGCCATGGACAACTTCTCCACTGGCTCACTTCTCCACTTTTATCACTGCTTAGTACATGTCCCCCTTAGACTGCTTTTCTGAATACAGGGAGAGGCAGTGGGTGAGGCCAGGGAATTGGTGACAGGTGGAGGCAGTGTGTGATACCAGGGGGAGGCAGTAGGTGACGTAGAGGATGATGCAGTGGATGACGGCGAGGGTGACAGGAGAGAGAGGTGATGGGGAGAGATAGTGGGAGACCAGTAGAAGCAGATGGTGGCAGTGAAAGGGTGATGCTTTGGAGAGGCAAAGGGTGACAGGAAAGAGAGGGTGATGGGGTATAGTGAAGCAGGGGTGAAGCAGACAGTGAGTGACAGGGAGAGGCAGAAGATGACAGGAAAGAGAGGGTGATGGGGGATAGTGACACAGGGGAGAGGCGGTTTAGTTTGTTTGCAAAACGGAATACATACTATTTACCGGCAGACGGGATGCCGGCTGTCAAAATCCTGACAGCTGCATCCTGCCCGCTAGAATGCTGGCAGTGGGGCGAGCACTAAGAGTCCCCTTGCGGGCTTGGTGGCTTACTGGACTCGCCACAGATTTTATTCTCACTCTGTGGGTGCCATCACCACCCACGAGTGGGAATAACCTTGGTGCACCGGTATTCCGGCTGTCAGCATTGTTGGCTGTCGGGTTGACGGCTGTCGGGATTTTGGCGTTGGTATCCTGACCGCCGGGATCCCGACAGCCTGCAAATTGATTGCATCACTGCAACACACCATAGATAACATGTATTTTTTTAAACTACAGTATGGATTGCCAAACTCTGTCCTCAAGGCACCACACTAATAGTCCACGTTATAAAAATAACCAGACTTGAGCACGGGTGACTTAATTAACACATCAGATATTTTGATTTAACCACCTGGGCTCAAGAATGGATATTACTAAAACCTGGACTGTTTAGCCGGGTACACATTAGACGATATATTGTTCAATATATCGTTTCAATGCGGATCAGCACAATGAATTATATAAATCATCTAGTATGTACCCATGATATGCAAACTCCCGTGGGTCGCTAGCGACAACTCCCAGTGGACCTGCAAGAAGGGGCCAAATCCGACATAATGCCAAGTTGTGGTTATATTATTTATTGAGCTCCAAAAGCTGAAAAGTTTAGAACTCAGTAAATATGTCAACCACAATGTTCCCATACATCTGCAGTAGCTTCTGTGCTACAGGCCCAAAAGATAGCATTGTCACTCAATTGCTGCTTCCGCATGGTTACCAGGAAAAATACATTTTATAAATAGGCCACAAAGAATTTTTGTTAAATAAACACTCCCCAACAAAACTTTAATCCACCCATGATTTACACACCTATATTCCAAAAAAGACCATATAAGTATCCTTGAACTATGCATGTCAAAACAAAAACTATTTAGGACGATGCTAAACGAGTACTGTGAGGGACCCTGTTGCTCCTGTGCTCCCATCATTGGGCCTAATTCAGAACTGATTGTGCTAGGGTGCGTTTTTTGCATCCCTGCGAACAGGTAGTTGCCGCCTACAGGGGGAGGAGGAAATCGCTGAGCAGGGGTGCGATCGCATGTGCAGAGAGCTGCACAAACAAAAGTTTGTGTAGTCTCTGCACAGCCCAGGATTTACTCAGCCGCTGCGATGATCGGGGCCGGAGCTGATGTCAGAAACGTTCCTTCCAAACGCCTGGATCCTCCAGCGTTTTTCCGGACACTCCTCTAAAACGGTCAGTTGTCACCCACAAATGGCCTCTTCCTGTCAGTCACCTTGCGATCGCCCGTGCAATCGCTTTGCTCGCACCATCCCGGTGCTGCCCGGCTCTACCCGTCGCTGCAGACCAACGCACCTGCGCATTGCGGTGCATATGCATGCGCAGTTCAGACCCGAACGCACAGCAGTAATCGGGTTTGCATTAGGCCCATTGGGGGTCATTCCGAGTTGATCGCTAGCTGGCGTTGTTTGCTGCGCAGTGATCATTTAAAAAAATGGCAAAACTGCGCATGCATATGCACCGCAATGCACACGCGCTTCGTACAGGTACAAAGAGCATCGTTGCTGTGCAATGGTTCTAGCGAAGAATCCATTCGCACAGCTGATCGCAGGAGATTGACAGGAAGAGGGAGTTTATGGGTGTCAACTGACTGTTTTCTGGGAGTGTTTGGAAAAACGCAGGCGTGTCCAGGCATTTGCAGGGTGGGTGTCTGACGTCAATTACGGGTCCTTCGTCGCTGGATTCATCGTACAGGATAAGTAACTGCAGGGCTAGCCTTGTTTTGCACAAAATGTTTTTGCAGCTCTCGGCTGCACAGGCGTTCGCACACTTGCAAAGCAAAAATACACTTCCCCGTGGGCAGCGACTATGCGTTTGCACGGCTGCTAAAAGTAGCTAGCGAGCGATCAACTCGGAATGAGGGCCATTGTGTCTTATCAAATAAGTACTTTCCCCAGTGCTATGTATTTTAGCAGCTAGTTAAGAGAGAAGTGAACTCATTCTTTTGTATCCTTCAGTATTCTCTGACGGTTTTGTCTTTGTTTCTTAAAATGTTGTTAACATTGTCATTTGTATGTTTATACATCAGTTGTATGCCAATGTTATATAAATGTTTTTATTTAAAAAATGTTTTTAATTATTCTTAACCAGAATTGCAAGTTTTTATTCTAGTCTATTTTAGCTGCTTTAGTTCTAAGGCTTAATGCCTCTCTGTTGGGTTATGAAATGAATTTCCACTGTGCATTTGATTTAATCAAAAGATGAGAAAAATTTATAAAGAAACATGGAAAATCTCTTTCCTCTCTGTTGAGATCTGAGAGCTTGTGCTCTTTTTTTACTTTTATGAGATATTTGATACCGATTGTTGATAGTTTTACAGAGGATGGCAGGGCCGCAATGATACAAAATTTGTGTTTTCTTCTTTGGACGTGTGTGACTGCGGATTCTTATCCATTGCACATGCACATTTACGAACAATCGATAGTTTAACTATCAATGCTTTCCTTCCAATAGTTAGAAACTATTGACCATCAATGGTGGATGCTTAAATGGACAACCCTACCTTACACTACAGTTCCTTCTGGTGCAAGTCAACAATCCCATTGTAGTTGCAGCCTGTGTCGGCACAGTAATTTTTTTTTTTTTTTAAATCAAAATAATTTAAAATAATCATTTAAAACCAGCAGAGGTATTTGTCTTATGCTGAGATCTTTACAGTACTCCTTTTACTAGTAGCAGTAACCTTTTTTGTAGAAATATGAGTTTCACCCTTTGCAATGTATTATACCTATTATAATATATTATACCTATTGGCTCTTGGATGCAAAAATTTACCTTCACCACATAACATTATACGGTTTGGGTATGGTATGCCGGCGGCCGGGATCCTGGCGGTCAGCAAACCAACGCTGGGATCCCGGCTGCCAGAATGCCAGCAGGGGGCGAGCGCAGCAAAGCCCCTTGCGGGCTCGGGACACCGACAAGTGGGAATAGCCCCATAAGTCGGCATTCTGGCTGTCTGTATTTCTAGCGGTCGGGATTCAGGCGTCGGTATCCTGACCGCAGGAAACGTGACATTATACATCACATATTTTTTCATCCTGCGTAATGTACTGCAGTTGTAGCTTTACCTTATAGTGATGATCACATAAATGAAGATAATTATTGCGTGTGATTCAGTTATGTTGTTTTATCACTTGATTCTTAAAACATTATGATTACCGCTGTGATGTTGTTGACTCTTACAAATGACAATGATTAAAATAGTGTGCATTTAATATGAAATGGTCAATATCAGCATTTTACGTTTCACTATATGCTGTTTTCTTTACTTTCCTTTTTCTTACCTACAGGGTTAAACAGATTACATAAAGTACAGAGGAAGAACAGAAAATTGCACTTCTCGTTTTAATGCTGAAATGTGAACAGTGAATTAATCACTCTACATATATCGCAGATCTGAATACAGATCATTTATTTAAAAGCTTCAGAAAATCAAATTTTATAAATTGCGCCGAGACATATTGAATAGAGAATATGAGCATAACATACATATGTGATAATTGATATTTAGTAGACTCTTGTAAGTAAATGGTAAATGGATGTAGCGCTTGTATTAGGATAGTCAGTGTCAGACTGGGACATGAAGGTCCCACTGGGGAAATACAGCTTTAGGATCCCATTCTAATGGGTGTAGCCAGCCATTAGAGGGGCGTGAACAGCCCCCATAGAGACTTGGCTAACCATTAAAGAGTGCATGGCCTGGGCCCCTTGATAAATATATACAGTAAATACTGCTAGTCTATGCATTATAATGTACCAGGGCCCTCATTCCGAGTTGATCGGTCGCAAGGCGAATTTAGCAGAGTTACACACGCTAAGCCGCCGCCTACTGGGAGTGTATCTTAGCATCTTAAAATTGCGACCGATGTATTCGCAATATTGCGATCACAAACTACTTAGCAGTTTTAGAGTAGCTCCAGACTTACTCTGCCTGTGCGATCAGTTCAGTGCTTGTCGTTCCTGGTTTGACGTCACAAACACACCCAGCGTTCGCCCAACCACTCCCCCGTTTCTCCGGCCACTCCTGCGTTTTTTCCGGAAACGGTAGCGTTTTCAGCCACACGCCCATAAAACGCCGTGTTTCCGCCCAGTAACACCCATTTCCTGTCAATCACATTACGTTCGCCGGAGCGATGAGAAAGCCGTGAGTAAAAATACTTTCTTCATAGCAAAGATACTTGGCGCAGTCGCAGTGCGAATATTGCGCATGCGCCCTAAGCGGAATTTCACTGCGATGCGATGAAAAATACCGAGCGAACGACTCGGAATGAGGGCCCAGATTAATAACAGGATTGCACTGTAGAAAATACACCATAGTCCTTTGCACAATAATGTAGCATATGCATATTCTGGAACCTGAGTGACCACCAGGGGTTTCCCCTGTACCCTTGTAGGCCTGTCCAACTATGAGGACAGTACAGAGAAAGTTAGAAGAACAGTTTCTGCAAAGTTTCTGTAGTCATAGAGTAATAGGCCCTACACACTGGGCGATAATCCTGTGTGGAGGCACCAGCGATGAACGATGCGCGTCCCTGCGCTCGTTCATCGCTGTTGCCCCGTCGCTTGTGCATGCAGACCAATATGGATGATCTCGTCCATATCTGCCTGCACTGCTATGGAGCCGGGTGATGGGGGGAGTGAAGAAACTTCACTCCCCCTGTCACTGCCCTCCCCCATCCCCCCGCCGCCGGGTCACACGTCAGCTGTATCCGCCGTCGGGCAGCTCGGCGGCGGATCGCTCATTGTGTAGGGCCCTTTAGTCTTGTTGTTGATACAATAGCAGTGACACACTCTAGAGCAGCATTATTCAACCGTTTTACCTTGGAAGAACGCATAATATATTTTCATGTCTCAATGCATAAAAATTATTCTAAAGGTAAGCTTTGATATAAATAAATGTAAAATCATGTTAGGATGCTGGAGCCTAATTTATATACAACAAGATGGACATGTATCACCTGCATACAAATACAAACCCATTATTGTAAGATGAGACCCCTACCACTATAAGGCATGACAGCTCCTTTGATACACAGACACAGGGTAACACAGTAGCTCCGTGCCCTAGTGCCCCTAGTACAGACATTACTAGTGAAACAGGTTAGGAGGTGTTTGTTGATGACATAGCTGTACATTACCACAATATAAAACCACCGTAGCACAGAATTACCATATTACTTTCATTTACCTTATTGTTAGAACCTAGCCCAAATATTACAAGGACTACAGGAGTACCTGCTAGTTTGTGTAAGATTTTTAATTTGGGTTATGGGGAAAACATGATATTTACTATGACTACGATTAAAGAATTAAGAATGCCAGGATTGAGACTAATTGTATATTAGTCTATAGGGTCGGTTGGTCTAATGGATTGTATTAAAGTAACTAGCACATTTCACTGCATTAGTTGTAGTCTTGGAGAGGAGTGTACAGTATGTGTTTGGAACTGGTATACTGTATCTAAATTAGAGATGTGCACCGGAAATTTTTCGGGTTTTGTGTTTTGGTTATGGATTTGGTTCCGCGGCCGTGTTTTGGATTCGGACGCGTTTTGGCAAAACCTCCCTAAAAATTTTTTGCCGGATTCGGGTGTGTTTTGGATTAGGATGTTTTTTTTTCAAAAACCCCTCAAAAACAGCTTAAATCATAGAATTTGGGGGTCATTTGGAGCCGATAGTATTATTAACCTCAATAACCATAATTTCCACTCATTTCCAGTCTATTCTGAACCCCTCACAATATTATTTTTAGTCTTAAAATTTGCACCGAGGCCGCTGGATGACTAAGCTAAGCGACCCAAGTGGGCGGCACAAACACCTGGCCCATCTAGGAGTGGCACTGCAGTGTCAGACCGGATGGCACTTACAAAAATTAGCCCCAAACATCACATGATGCAGAGATAAATAAAATAAAAAAGAGGTGCAAGATGGAATTGTCCTTGGGCCCTCCCACTCACCCTTATGTTGTATAAACAGGACATGCACACTTTAACAAACCCATCATTTCAGCCACAGGGTCTGCCATACGACTGTGGCTGAAATGACTGGTTCGTTTGGGCCCCCACCATAAAAGAAGCAATCAATCTCTCCTTGCACAAACTGGCTCTACAGAGGCAAGATGTCCACCTCCTCCTCATCGTCCGATTCATCACCCCTTTCACTGTGTACATCCCCCTCCTCACAGATTATTAATTCGTCCCCACTGGAATCCACCACCTCAGGTCCCTGTGTACTTTCTGGAGGCAATTGCTGGTGAATGTCTCCACGGAGGAATTGATTATAATTCATTTTGATGAACATCATCTTCTCCACATTTTCTGGAAGTAACCTCGTACGCCGATTGCTGACAAGGTGACCGGCTGCACTAAACACTCTTTCGGAGTACACACTGGAGAGGGGGGCAACTTAGGTAAAATAAAGCCAGTTTGTGCAAGGGCCTCCAAATTGCCTCTTTTTCCTGCCAGTATAAGTACGGACTGTCTGACGTGCCTACTTGGATGCGGTCACTCATATAATCATCCACCATTCTTTCAATGGTGACAGAATCATATGCAGTGACAGTAGACGACATATCAGTAATCGTTGTCCGGACCAGATGTCAGCACTCGCTCCAGACTGCCCTGCATCACTGCCAGCGGGTGGGCTCGGAATTCTTAGCCTTTTCCTTGCAGCGCCAGTTGCGGGAGAATGTGAAGAAGGAGCTGTTGACGGGTCACGTTCCGCTTGACTTGACAAATGTCTCACCAGCAGGTCTTTGAACATGTGCAGACTTGTGTCTGCCAGAAAGAGAGATACAACGTAGGCTTTAAACCTAGGATCGAGCACGGTGGCCAAAATGTAGTGCTCTGATTTCAACAGATTGACCACCCGTGAATCCTGGTTAAGCGAATGAAGGGCTCCATCCACAAGTCCCACATGCCTAGCAGAATTGCTCCATTTTAGCTCCTCCTTCAATCTCTCCATCTGCTTCTGCAAAAGCCTGATGAGGGGAATGACCTAACTCAGGCCGGCAGTGTCTGAACTGACTTCACGTGTGGCAAGTTCAAAGGGTTGCAGAACCTTGCACAACGTTGAAATCATTCTCCACTGCGCTTAAGTCAGGTGCATTCCCCCTCCTTTGCCTATATCGTAGGCAGATTTATAGGCTTGAATGGCCTTTTGCTGCTCCTCCATCCTCTGAAGCATATAGAGGGTTGAATTCCACCTCGTTACCACCTCTTGCTTCAGATGATGGCGGGGCAGGTTCAGGAGTGTTTGCTGGTGCTCCAGTCTTCGGCACGCGGTGGCTGAATTCCAAAAGTGGCCCGCAATTCTTCAGGCCACCGACAGCATCTCTTGCACGCCCCTGTCATTTTTAAAAAAATTCTGCACCACCAAATTCAATGTATGTGCAAAACATGGGACGTGCTGGAATTTGCCCACATGTAATGCACGCACAATATTGGTTGCGTTGTCCGATGTCACAAATCCCCAGGAGAGTCCAATTGGGGTAAGCCATTCTGCGATGATGTTCCTCAGTTTCCGTAAGAGGTTGTGAGCTGTGTGCCTCTTATGGAAAGCGGTGATACAAAGCATAGCCTGCCTAGGAACAAGTTGGCGTTTGCGAAATGCTGCTACTGGTGCCGCCACTGCTGTTCTTGCTGCGGGAGGCAATACATCTACCCAGTGGGCTGTCACAGTCATATAGTCCTGAGTCTGCCCTGCTCCACTTGTCCACATGTCTGTGGTTAAGTGGACATTGGGTACAACTGCATTTTTTAGGACACTGGTGACTCTTTTTCTGACGTCTGTGTACATTCTCGGTATCGCCTGCCTAGAGAAGTGGAACCTAGATGGTATTTGGTACCGGGGACACACTACCTCAAGAAATTCTCTAATTCCCTGTGAATTAATGGTGGATACCGGACACACGTTTAACACCAACACAGCTGCCAAGGCCTGAGTTATCCGCTTTGCAGCAGGATGACTGCAGTGATATTTCATCTTCCTCGCAAAGGACTGTTGGACAGTCAATTGCTTACTGGAAGTAGTACAAGTGGTCTTCCGACTTCCCCTCTGGGATGACAATCGACTCCCAGCAGCAACAACAGCAGCGCCAGCAGCAGTAGGCGTTACACTCAAGGATCCATCGGAGGAATCCCAGTTAGGAGAGGACTCGTCAGACTTGCCAGTGACATGGCCTGCAGGACTATTGGCGTTCCTGTCTAAGGAGGAAATTGACACTGAGGGAGTTGGTGGTGTGGTTTGCAGGAGCTTGGGTACAAGAGGAAGGGATTTAGTTGTCAGTGGACTGCTTCCACTGTCACCCAAAGTTTTTGAACTTGTCAATGACTTCTGATGAATGTGCTCCAGGTGACGTATAAGGGAGGATGTTCCTAGGTGGTTAACGTCCTTACCCCTACTTATTACAGCTTGACAAAGGCAACACATGGCTTGACACCTGTTGTCCGCATTTGTGTTAAAATAATTCCACACCGAAGAGGTGTTTTTTTTTGTCATTTCACCAGGCATGTCAATGGCCATATTCATCCCACGGACAACAGGTGTCTCCCCGGGTGCCTGACTTAAACAAACCACCTCACCATCAGAATCCTCCTTGTCAATTTCCTCCTCAGTGCCAGCAACACCCATATCCTCATCCTGGTGTACTTCAACAGTGACATCTTCAATTTGACTATCAGGAACTGGACTGTGGGTGCTCCTTCCAGCACTTGCAGGGGGTGTGCAAATGGTGGAAGGCACCACCTCTTCCCATCCAGTGTTGGGAAGGTCAGGCATCGCAACTGACACAATTGGACTCTCCTTGGGGATTTGTGATTTAGAAGAACGCACAGTTCTTTGCTGTGCTTTTGCCAGCTTAAGTCTATTAATTTTTCTAGCGGGAGGATGAGTGCTTCCATCCTCATGTGAAGCTGAACCACTAGCCATGAACATAGGCCAGGGCCTCAGCCGTTCCTTGCCACTCTGTGTCGTAAATGGCATATTTGCAAGTTTATGCTTCTCCTCAGACTCTTTTAATTTAGATTTTTGGGTCATTTTACTGAACTTTTGTTTTTTGGATGTTATATGCTCTCTACTATGACATTGGGCATCGGCCTTGGCAGACGATGTTGATGGCATTTCATCATCTCGGCCATGACTAGTGGCAGCAGCTTCAGCACAAGGTGGAAGTGGATCTTGATCTTTCTCTATTTTACCCTCCACATTTTTGTTCTCCATTTTTTAATGTGTGGAATTATATGCCAGTAATATATCAATAGCAATGGCCTACTGTACTGTACTATATATGTATACTGCTGGTCACCACAGAGATAGTATACTTGACACAGAGCTGCAAGATACAGCAATGGCCTACTGTACTATATATGTATACTGCTGGTCACCAAAATGCTGCACTGTCCTACTATATACTGCTCACAATAATGCAGCACAGAGATAGTATACTTGACACAGAGCTGCAAGATACAGCAATGGCCTACTGTACTGTACTATATATGTATACTGCTGGTCACCAAAATGCTGCACTGTCCTACTATATACTGCTCACAATAATGCAGCACAGAGATAGTATACTTGACACAGAGCTGCAAGATACAGCAATGGCCTACTGTACTGTACTACTATAATTATATACTGGTGGTCCCCAGTCCCCACAATGCAGCACACTGAGCACAGATATTTGCAGCACACTGAGCACAGATATGGAGCGGTTTCAGGCAGAGAACGTAGATATTTGCAGCACACTGAGCACAGATATTTGCAGCACACTGAGCACAGATATTTGCAGCACACTGAGCACAGATTACAGAGCTTTTCAGAGAGAGAACGCAGCCACGTCCTCTCTGTTCAATCTCCAATGCACAAGTGAAAATGGCGGCGACGCGCAGCTCTTTATATAGAATACGAATCTCGCGAGAATCCGACAGCGGGATGATGACGTTCGGGCGCGTTCGGGTTAACCGAGCAAGGCGGGAAGATCCGAGGCTGCCTCGGACCCGTGTAAAATAGGTGAAGTTCGTGGGGGTTCGGATCTCGGAGAACAGAACCCGCTCATCTCTAATATAAATAAAGCTTTCAAATGAGGTTCAGTGACTATGGGGCATATGTATCAAAGCTTGGAGAGTGATTAAGTGGACAGAGATAAATTACCAACCAATCAGCCTCTAATTGTCAGTTGGGAGCTGATTGACTGCTACTTTATAGCTCTCCACTTTATCTCTTTGGGGCAGATGTATTAAGCCTAGAGAAGTGATGAAGTGGAAAGTGATAAAGCACCAGCTAATCAGCTCCTAACTGGTAGGTTACAGGCTGGGCTTGAAAAATGGAGAAGTTACTCCTAGTAACCAATAAGCTGCAAAATAGCATTTATCAAGTACATTCTATAGACTGATAGGCAGAAGCTTGTTGGTTGCTATGGGCAACTTCTCCACACTTTTCACTGCTTAAGTTAATACATCAACCCTCAAGTATTGTACTATCTGCTCAAGGTTCTCTCACATGATGTATTTAGCTCAATCTTAAGGTTAAGCATGACCTTTTTGCAGTTTAGTAAAGTAAAATTATTAAAAAAAATACTTTGAAATATAAAGGAAATCAATGCTGCTTATATTTGTCATTAGAATCCAACTCTAATGGTCACTTTTATGTATTTGTCAAAGACATGCAGTTGTCAGGGGTCCTGTTATTGTAAGATTAGCGCAGAATGTTAAGCTTAATAATCAGCATGTGATAGCATTACCTGTGAGATGTAATCAGGTGAGATCCAGCTCCTTAATTACAAGAACTGTAAGCCCAGCTAGTAAACGTATCACAGTGACAGACACAGGCTGCTCCCTGATTGCAGGGAACTGCACAATTACAGGCTGCTTAGACAAAAATAAAGCAAAGTCAGTGAATAATGACATTGGCATCAACTGGATTTTTACCTTTTATAAATTGGTTGAAATTAAGTTCAATTGCTTGCTCCAACGTTTTAACTAGAATGTGTCAGCAATATTAAGGAAAAGCTATATATATATATATATATATATATATATATATATATATCATACTTGCCTACCCTAATGGATTGTCCGGGAGGCTCCCGAAAATCGGGTGGCCCTCCCGGCCCCCCGGAAAGGTGGGCAAGCCTGACGCTTTCCGTGCTGCTCCTCCACGACCCTTTTCGGCCGCCCGCAGCAGAGAACAAGTAGGCGGTCTGAGGGGGTCCGATGATGCGATTCGCGCTGAATCGCGTCATCGTAGCTCCGCCCCCTGCCATACAGCGCTTCTTTTCTCAGCACTGCATAGCAGGGGGTGGAGCCATGATGACGCGATCCTGATGCCACGCCCCGACTGTCCACTACCCTGTTGGTCACGCCCCCGGACCACCCATCCTGCTGCCGGCCACGCCCTCGTGCACCTACAACGCTGCCTCCTCCTGGAGGAGGGGGCAGCAAAGTAGGTAAGTATGATATATATAGATAAAACCAACCTTAAAATATATTTGGTGGAGCGTTTTATGCATATAGCCATGGGAGTGCCCATAATTAAGAACATTTACGGCAGTTATCTCAATCAGATTGTTTTGAGGGCAGGAAACAATTTTAAATGTTTTTTTTACAAACTTTAAAAGAATGGGTTTTTATGCTTGCATACCTCCCAACTGTCCCGATTTTCGTGGGACAGTCCTGTTATTTGGGGTCTCTCCAACTGTCCCTTCCGCTGGCCGCTGTGTCCCGCGGTGTGGAGGGGGGCAGTTGGGAGGCTCCCTATTACAGTCTGCTCTGCTCAGTTCAGAGCAGAGCAGTGGTGAATAGACGCTGTGCGCATGTGCACAGCGTCTATTCCAGTGAGCCAGAAGGACTGGGGACACGGCCAGCAGCTCACAGAGCGCTGGCCGTGCCCCCACTGTTATAAAAATGGGAGGCGTAGCTTGCGAGTGCGTCATTCACATGAAGCCATGCCCCCTTTCATTAGGCCATGCTCCCTTTTTGGCGCCGTGCGGCTCCACTGCGCAAGGAGTCCCGGATTGACGCATCAAGATGTTGGGAGGTATGTGATTGCCGAACTAATCATAATTAAGCCAACACTATCACTGATTCATAAAACATGAATGTAGTCATTTGTGTGTCCATTAACAGTAAGGGAGGTATTCAACTGTTTGAAAAGTCAGTTGGGTGTCTGTTTTTCCTATCTAATAGACAGGAAAAAACAGACACCAAACTGACTTTTCAAACAATGTATAATTCCCCTAAGACTTGAGGGTAAATTTACTAAAGGTCGACTTTGGTCCATTTGCTTTTTCTTTTTTGCAAAAAAGCCACTATTTTGCTAATAACAAAATTGCATCTAAATCGCACCTTAATGCTCAAAATCAATGCACTGTTTTTTTTGGAGCGTGTTCACATTAGAGATGTGCGGCGGGCACTTTTCGTGTTTTGTGTTTTGGTTTTGGTTCTATGCTCGTGTTTTGGTTCTGGATTGGTTTTTCCAAAACCACCCTTTCGTGTTTTGATTTTGGTTTTGTAAAAACAGCTAAAATCACAGAATTTGGGGGCAATTTTGATCCTACGGTATTATTAACCTCAACAACATTCATTTCCACTCATTTCCAGCCTATTCTGAACACCTCGCACCTCACAATATTGTTTTTAGGCCAAAAGGCTGCACCGACATGGTTGTATGACTAAGCTAAGCGACACAAGTGTGCGGCACAAACACCTGGCCCATCTAGGAGTGGCACTGCAATGGCAGACAGGATGACACTTAAAAAAACTAGGCCCCAAACAGCACATCATGCAAAGAAGAAAAAGAGGTGCAATGAGGTGGCTGTATGACTAGAGATGAGCGGGTTCGGTTTCTTTGAATCCGAACCCGCACGAACTTCACTTTTTTTTTCACGGGTCCGAGCGACTCGGATCTTCCCGCCTTGCTCGGTTAACCCGAGCGCGCCCGAACGTCATCATGACGCTGTCGGATTCTCGCGAGACTCGGATTCTATATAAGGAGCCGCGCGTCGCCGCCATTTTCACACGTGCATTGAGATTGATAGGGAGAGGACGTGGCTGGCGTCCTCTCCATTAGAATAGATTAGAAGAGAGAGAGAGAGAGAGAGAGATTGTGCAGACAGAGTTTACCACAGTGACCAGTGCAGTTGTTGTTAAGTTAACTTTTATTTAATATATCCGTTCTCTGCTATATCCGTTCTCTGCCTGAAAAAAACGATACACAGCAGTCACACAGTGTGACTCAGTCTGTGTGCACTCAGCTCAGCCCAGTGTGCTGCACATCAATGTATAAAAGCTTATAATAATTGTGGGGGAGACTGGGGAGCACTGCAGGTTGTTATAGCAGGAGCCAGGAGTACATAATATTATATTAATTTAAAATTAAACAGTGCACACTTTTGCTGCAGGAGTGCCACTGCCAGTGTGACTAGTGGTGACCAGTGCCTGACCACCAGTATAGTAGTATATTGTTGTATACTATCTCTTTATCAACCAGTCTATATTAGCAGCAGACACAGTACAGTGCGGTAGTTCACTGCTGTGGCTACCTCTGTGTCGGCAGTCGGCACTCGGCAGGCAGTCCGTCCATCCATAATTGTATAATTATATACCACCTAACCGTGGTATTTTTTTTTCTTTCTTTATACCGTCGTCATAGTCATACTAGTTGTTACGAGTATACTACTATCTCTTTATCAACCAGTGTACAGTGCGGTAGTTCACGGCTGTGGCTACCTCTGTGTCGGCAGTCGGCAGGCAGTCCGTCCATCCATAATTGTATTATAATATATACCACCTAACCGTGGTTTTTTTTTCATTCTTTATACCGTCATAGTGTCATACTAGTTGTTACGAGTATACTACTATCTCTTTATCAACCAGTGTACAGTGCGGTAGTTCACGGCTGTGGCTACCTCTGTGTCGGCAGTCGGCAGGCAGTCCGTCCATCCATAATTGTATTATAATATATACCACCTAACCGTGGTTTTTTTTTCATTCTTTATACCGTCATAGTCAGTCATACTAGTTGTTACGAGTATACTACTATCTCTTTATCAACCAGTGTACAGTGCGGTAGTTCACGGCTGTGGCTACCTCTGTGTCGGCAGTCGGCAGGCAGTCCGTCCATCCATAATTGTATTATAATATATACCACCTAACCGTGGTTTTTTTTTCATTCTTTATACCGTCATAGTGTCATACTAGTTGTTACGAGTATACTACTATCTCTTTATCAACCAGTGTACAGTGCGGTAGTTCACGGCTGTGGCTACCTCTGTGTCGGAACTCGGCAGGCAGTCCGTCCATCCATAATTGTATTATTATAATATATACCACCTAACCGTGGTTTTTTTTTCATTCTTTATACCGTCATAGTGTCATACTAGTTGTTACGAGTATACTACTATCTCTTTATCAACCAGTGTACAGTGCGGTAGTTCACGGCTGTGGCTACCTCTGTGTCGGCAGTCGGCAGGCAGTCCGTCCATCCATAATTGTATTATAATATATACCACCTAACTGTGGTTTTTTTTTCATTCTTTATACCGTCATAGTGTCATACTAGTTGTTACGAGTATACTACTATCTCTTTATCAACCAGTGTACAGTGCGGTAGTTCACGGCTGTGGCTACCTCTGTGTCGGCAGTCGGCAGGCAGTCCGTCCATCCATAATTGTATTATAATATATACCACCTAACCGTGGTTTTTTTTTCATTCTTTATACCGTCATAGTCAGTCATACTAGTTGTTACGAGTATACTACTATCTCTTTATCAACCAGTGTACAGTGCGGTAGTTCACGGCTGTGGCTACCTCTGTGTCGGAACTCGGCAGGCAGTCCGTCCATCCATAATTGTATTACAATATATACCACCTAACCGTGGTTTTTTTTTCATTCTTTATACCGTCGTCATACTAGTTGTTACGAGTATACTACTATCTCTTTATCAACCAGTGTACAGTGCGGTAGTTCACGGCTGTGGCTACCTCTGTGTCGGCAGTCGGCAGGCAGTCCGTCCATCCATAATTGTATTATAATATATACCACCTAACCGTGGTTTTTTTTTCATTCTTTATACCGTCATAGTCAGTCATACTAGTTGTTACGAGTATACTACTATCTCTTTATCAACCAGTGTACAGTGCGGTAGTTCACGGCTGTGGCTACCTCTGTGTCGGAACTCGGCAGGCAGTCCGTCCATCCATAATTGTATTATAATATATACCACCTAACCGTGGTTTTTTTTTCATTCTTTATACCGTCATAGTCAGTCATACTAGTTGTTACGAGTATACTACTATCTCTTTATCAACCAGTGTACAGTGCGGTAGTTCACGGCTGTGGCTACCTCTGTGTCGGAACTCGGCAGGCAGTCCGTCCATCCATAATTGTATTACAATATATACCACCTAACCGTGGTTTTTTTTTCATTCTTTATACCGTCATAGTCAGTCATACTAGTTGTTACGAGTATACTACTATCTCTTTATCAACCAGTGTACAGTGCGGTAGTTCACGGCTGTGGCTACCTCTGTGTCGGAACTCGGCAGGCAGTCCGTCCATCCATAATTGTATTACAATATATACCACCTAACCGTGGTTTTTTTTTCATTCTTTATACCGTCATAGTCAGTCATACTAGTTGTTACGAGTATACTACTATCTCTTTATCAACCAGTGTACAGTGCGGTAGTTCACGGCTGTGGCTACCTCTGTGTCGGCACTCGGCAGGCAGTCCGTCCAACCATAATTGTATTATAATATATACCACCTAACCGTGGTTTTTTTTTCATTCTTTATACCGTCGTCATACTAGTTGTTACGAGTATACTACTATCTCTTTATCAACCAGTGTACAGTGCGGTAGTTCACGGCTGTGGCTACCTCTGTGTCGGCACTCGGCAGGCAGTCCGTCCATCCATAATTGTATTATATACCACCTAACCGTGGTTTTTTTATACCACCTAACCGTGGCAGTCCGTCCATAATTGTATACTAGTATCCAATCCATCCATCTCCATTGTTTACCTGAGGTGCCTTTTAGTTCTGCCTATAAAATATGGAGAACAAAAAAGTTGAGGTTCCAAAATTAGGGAAAGATCAAGATCCACTTCCACCTCGTGCTGAAGCTGCTGCCACTAGTCATGGCCGAGACGATGAAATGCCAGCAACGTCGTCTGCCAAGGCCGATGCCCAATGTCATAGTACAGAGCATGTCAAATCCAAAACACCAAATATCAGAAAAAAAAGGACTCCAAAACCTAAAATAAAATTGTCGGAGGAGAAGCGTAAACTTGCCAATATGCCATTTACCACACGGAGTGGCAAGGAACGGCTGAGGCCCTGGCCTATGTTCATGGCTAGTGGTTCAGCTTCACATGAGGATGGAAGCACTCAGCCTCTCGCTAGAAAACTGAAAAGACTCAAGCTGGCAAAAGCACCGCAAAGAACTGTGCGTTCTTTGAAATCCCAAATCCACAAGGAGAGTCCAATTGTGTCGTTTGCGATGCCTGACCTTCCCAACACTGGACGTGAAGAGCATGCGCCTTCCACTATTTGCATGCCCCCTGCAAGTGCTGGAAGGAGCACCCGCAGTCCAGTTCCTGATAGTCAGATTGAAGATGTCAGTGTTGAAGTACACCAGGATGAGGAGGATATGGGTGTTGCTGGCGCTGGGGAGGAAATTGACCAGGAGGATTCTGATGGTGAGGTGGTTTGTTTAAGTCAGGCACCCGGGGAGACACCTGTTGTCCGTGGGAGGAATATGGCCGTTGACATGCCAGGTGAAAATACCAAAAAAATCAGCTCTTCGGTGTGGAGGTATTTCACCAGAAATGCGGACAACAGGTGTCAAGCCGTGTGTTCCCTTTGTCAAGCTGTAATAAGTAGGGGTAAGGACGTTAACCACCTCGGAACATCCTCCCTTATACGTCACCTGCAGCGCATTCATAATAAGTCAGTGACAAGTTCAAAAACTTTGGGTGACAGCGGAAGCAGTCCACTGACCAGTAAATCCCTTCCTCTTGTAACCAAGCTCACGCAAACCACCCCACCAACTCCCTCAGTGTCAATTTCCTCCTTCCCCAGGAATGCCAATAGTCCTGCAGGCCATGTCACTGGCAAGTCTGACGAGTCCTCTCCTGCCTGGGATTCCTCCGATGCATCCTTGCGTGTAACGCCTACTGCTGCTGGCGCTGCTGTTGTTGCCGCTGGGAGTCGATGGTCATCCCAGAGGGGAAGTCGTAAGCCCACTTGTACTACTTCCAGTAAGCAATTGACTGTTCAACAGTCCTTTGCGAGGAAGATGAAATATCACAGCAGTCATCCTACTGCAAAGCGGATAACTGAGTCCTTGACAACTATGTTGGTGTTAGACGTGCGTCCGGTATCCGCCGTTAGTTCACAGGGAACTAGACAATTTATTGAGGCAGTGTGCCCCCGTTACCAAATACCATCTAGGTTCCACTTCTCTAGGCAGGCGATACCGAGAATGTACACGGACGTCAGAAAAAGACTCACCAGTGTCCTAAAAAATGCAGTTGTACCCAATGTCCACTTAACCACGGACATGTGGACAAGTGGAGCAGGGCAGGGTCAGGACTATATGACTGTGACAGCCCACTGGGTAGATGTATGGACTCCCGCCGCAAGAACAGCAGCGGCGGCACCAGTAGCAGCATCTCGCAAACGCCAACTCTTTCCTAGGCAGGCTACGCTTTGTATCACCGCTTTCCAGAATACGCACACAGCTGAAAACCTCTTACGGCAACTGAGGAAGATCATCGCGGAATGGCTTACCCCAATTGGACTCTCCTGTGGATTTGTGGCATCGGACAACGCCAGCAATATTGTGTGTGCATTAAATATGGGCAAATTCCAGCACGTCCCATGTTTTGCACATACCTTGAATTTGGTGGTGCAGAATTTTTTAAAAAACGACAGGGGCGTGCAAGAGATGCTGTCGGTGGCCAGAAAAATTGCGGGACACTTTCGGCGTACAGGCACCACGTACAGAAGACTGGAGCACCACCAAAAACTACTGAACCTGCCCTGCCATCATCTGAAGCAAGAAGTGGTAACGAGGTGGAATTCAACCCTCTATATGCTTCAGAGGTTGGAGGAGCAGCAAAAGGCCATTCAAGCCTATACAATTGAGCACGATATAGGAGATGGAATGCACCTGTCTCAAGTGCAGTGGAGAATGATTTCAACGTTGTGCAAGGTTCTGATGCCCTTTGAACTTGCCACACGTGAAGTCAGTTCAGACACTGCCAGCCTGAGTCAGGTCATTCCCCTCATCAGGCTTTTGCAGAAGAAGCTGGAGGCATTGAAGAAGGAGCTAACACGGAGCGATTCCGCTAGGCATGTGGGACTTGTGGATGCAGCCCTTAATTCGCTTAACAAGGATTCACGGGTGGTCAATCTGTTGAAATCAGAGCACTACATTTTGGCCACCGTGCTCGATCCTAGATTTAAAGCCTACCTTGGATCTCTCTTTCCGGCAGACACAGGTCTGCTGGGGTTGAAAGACCTGCTGGTGACAAAATTGTCAAGTCAAGCGGAACGCGACCTGTCAACATCTCCTCCTTCACATTCTCCCGCAACTGGGGGTGCGAGGAAAAGGCTCAGAATTCCGAGCCCACCCGCTGGCGGTGATGCAGGGCAGTCTGGAGCGACTGCTGATGCTGACATCTGGTCCGGACTGAAGGACCTGACAACGATTACGGACATGTCGTCTACTGTCACTGCATATGATTCTCTCAACATTGATAGAATGGTGGAGGATTATATGAGTGACCGCATCCAAGTAGGCACGTCACACAGTCCGTACTTATACTGGCAGGAAAAAGAGGCAATTTGGAGGCCCTTGCACAAACTGGCTTTATTCTACCTAAGTTGCCCTCCCACAAGTGTGTACTCCGAAAGAGTGTTTAGTGCCGCCGCTCACCTTGTCAGCAATCGGCGTACGAGGTTACATCCAGAAAATGTGGAGAAGATGATGTTCATTAAAATGAATTATAATCAATTCCTCCGCGGAGACATTGACCAGCAGCAATTGCCTCCACAAAGTACACAGGGAGCTGAGATGGTGGATTCCAGTGGGGACGAATTGATAATCTGTGAGGAGGGGGATGTACACGGTGATATATCGGAGGGTGAAGATGAGGTGGACATCTTGCCTCTGTAGAGCCAGTTTGTGCAAGGAGAGATTAATTGCTTCTTTTTTGGGGGGGGTCCAAACCAACCCGTCATATCAGTCACAGTCGTGTGGCAGACCCTGTCACTGAAATGATGGGTTGGTTAAAGTGTGCATGTCCTGTTTTGTTTATACAACATAAGGGTGGGTGGGAGGGCCCAAGGATAATTCCATCTTGCTCCTCTTTTTTCTTTTCTTTTTCTTTGCATCATGTGCTGATTGGGGAGGGTTTTTTGGAAGGGACATCCTGCGTGACACTGCAGTGCCACTCCTAGATGGGCCCGGTGTTTGTGTCGGCCACTAGGGTCGCTAATCTTACTCACACAGCTACCTCATTGCGCCTCTTTTTTTCTTTGCGTCATGTGCTGTTTGGGGAGGGTTTTTTGGAAGGGACATCCTGCGTGACACTGCAGTGCCACTCCTAGATGTGCCCGGTGTTTGTGTCGGCCACTAGGGTCGCTAATCTTACTCACACAGTCAGCTACCTCATTGCGCCTCTTTTTTTCTTTGCGTCATGTGCTGTTTGGGGAGGGTTTTTTGGAAGGGCCATCCTGCGTGACACTGCAGTGCCACTCCTAGATGGGCCCGGTGTTTGTGTCGGCCACTAGGGTCGCTAATCTTACTCACACAGCTACCTCATTGCGCCTCTTTTTTTCTTTGCGTCATGTGCTGTTTGGGGAGGGTTTTTTGGAAGGGACATCCTGCGTGACACTGCAGTGCCACTCCTAGATGGGCCCGGTGTTTGTGTCGGCCACTAGGGTCGCTTATCTTACTCACACAGCGACCTCGGTGCAAATTTTAGGACTAAAAATAATATTGTGAGGTGTGAGGTATTCAGAATAGACTGAAAATGAGTGTAAATTATGGTTTTTGAGGTTAATAATACTTTGGGATCAAAATGACCCCCAAATTCTATGATTTAAGCTGTTTTTTAGTGTTTTTGGAAAAAAACACCCGAATCCAAAACACACCCGAATCCGACAAAAAAAATTCGGTGAGGTTTTGCCAAAACGCGTTCGAACCCAAAACACGGCCGCGGAACCGAACCCAAAACCAAAACACAAAACCCGAAAAATTTCAGGCGCTCATCTCTATGTATGACTAAGCTAAGCGACACAAGTGTGCGGCACAAACAACATGGGACGTGCTGGAATTTGCGCAAATGTAATGCACGCACAATATTGGTGGCACAGGAGAGCATACTCCTAAACCACACACACAAATGGCAAAGCCTGTAAAATTTATTTGGATAATAATGACCCTTTCAGTTGGAGCTATTATAATAATATGCAGCACAGGCGAGCATACCCCTACACCACACAGGGCAAACCCTGTAAAAATGATTTGGATAATAATATAAGTAATGTATATAACCCTTTTATTTGGAGTAAATAATATACAGCACAGGACACCACCACTGGACTTATGGCAGCACAAGACACCACCACTGGACTGATGCAGCACAAGACAGCACCACTGGACTGGACTAATACGGCAGTACCCCTGGACTTATACGGCAGTACTCCTAGACTTATACGGCAGTGTCAGACAGGATGCCACTTTAAAAAACTAGCACCCACACAGCACATGGGCCCTCATTCCGAGTTGTTCGCTCGTTCTTTTTCATCGCATCGCAGTGAAAATCCGCTTAGTACGCATGCGCAAAGTTCGCACTGCGACTGCGCCAAGTAACTTTACTATGAAGAAAGTATTTTTACTCACGGCTTTTTCATCGCTCCGGCGATCGTAATGTGATTGACAGGAAATGGGTGTTACTGGGCGGAAACACGGCGTTTCAGGGGCGTGTGGCTGAAAACGCTACCGTTTCCGGAAAAAACGCAGGAGTGGCCGGAGAAACGGTGGGAGTGCCTGGGCGAACGCTGGGTGTGTTTGTGACGTCAACCAGGAACGACAAGCACTGAACTGATCGCACAGGCAGAGTAAGTCTGAAGCTACTCTGAAACTGCTAAGTAGTTAGTAATCGCAATATTGCGAATACATCGGTCGCAATTTTAAGAAGCTAAGATTCACTCCCAGTAGGCGGCGGCTTAGCGTGTGTAACTCTGCTAAATTCGCCTTGCGACCGATCAACTCAGAATGAGGGCCATGATGCAAAGAAGAAAAAGAGGTGCAAGACGGAATTGTCCTTGGGCCCTCCCACCCACCATTATGTTGTATAAACAGGACATGCACACTTTAACAAACTAATCATTTCAGTGACGGTCTGCCACACGACTTTGGCTGAAATTACTGGTTTGATTGGGCCCCCACCAAAAAGAAGCAATCAATCTCTCCTTGCACAAACTGGCTCTACGGTGGCAAGATGTTGACCTCATCCTCATTAATTCGTCCCCACTGGAATCCACCATCACAGGTCCCTGTGTACTTTCTGGAGGCAATTGCTGGTAAATATTTCCTCGAGGAATTTATAATTTATTTTGATGAACATCATCATCTCCACATTTTGTGGAAGTAACCTCCTATGCAGATCACTGACAAGGTTACTGGCAGCACTAAACACTCTTTCTGAGTACACACTGGAGGGGGGGCGGCAACTTAGGTAAAATAAAGTCAGTTTGTGCTAGTGATGAGCGGGTTCGGTTCCTCGGAATCCGAACCCCCCCGAACTTCACCCTTTTTACACGGGTCCGAGGCAGACTCGAATCCTCCCGCCTTGCTCGGTTAACCCGAGCGCGCCCGAACGTCATCATCCCGCTGTCGGATTCTCGCAAGATTTGGATTCTATATAAGGAGCCGCGCGTCGCCACCATTTTTCACTTGTGCATTGGAAATGATAGTGAGAGGACGTGGCTGGCGTCCTCTCACTTTGTTTCAGGGGGCTGCAGTGCAAATATCTTTATTCTGGGGACCAGCAGTATTATAGGAGGAGTACAGTGCAGAGTTTTGCTGACCAGTGACCACCAGTATTATACGTTGTCTGCCTGAAAAATGCTCCATATCTGTGCTCAGTGTGCTGCATATATCTGTGCTCACACTGCTTTATTGTGGGGACTGGGGACCAGCAGTATTATATAGGAGGAGTACAGTGCAGAGTTTTGCTGACCAATGACCACTAGTATACGTTGTCTGCCTGAAAAACGCTCCATATCTGTGCTCAGTGTGCTGCATATATCTGTGCTCACACTGCTTTATTGTGGGGACTGGGGACCAGCAGTATTATATAGGAGGAGTACAGTGCAGAGTTTTGCTGACCAGTGACCACCAGTATTATACGTTCTCTGCCTTCAAAACGCTCCATATCTGTGCTCAGTGTGCTGCATATATCTGCGCTCACACTGCTTTATTGTGGGGACTGGGGACCAGCAGTATTATATAGGAGGAATACAGTGCAGAGTTTTGCTGACCAGTGACCACCAGTATACGTTGTCTGCCTGAAAAACGCTCCATATCTGTTCTCAGTGTGCTGCATATATCTGTGCTCACACTGCTTTATTGTGGGGACTGGGGACCAGCAGTATTATGTAGGAGGAGTACAGTGCAGAGTTTTGCTGACCAGTGACCATCAGTATTATACGTTCTCTGCCTGAAAAACGCTCCATATCTGTGCTCAGTGTGCTGCATATATCTGTGCTCACACTGCTTTATTGTGGGGACTGGGGACCAGCAGTATTATGTAGGAGAAGTACAGTGCAGAGTTTTGCTGACCAGTGACCACCAGTATTATACGTTGTCTGCCTGAAAAACGCTCCCCAAGGAGAGTCCAATTGTGTCGGCTGCGATGCCTGACCTTCCCAACACTGGACGGGAAGAGGTGGCGCCTTCCACCATTTGCACGCCTCCTGCAAGTGCTGGAAGGAGCACCCGCAGTCCAGTTCCTGATAGTCAAATTGAAGATGTCACTGTTGAAGTACACTAGGATGAGTATATGGGTGTTGCTGGTGCTGAGGAGGAAATTGACAAGGAGGATTCTGACGGTGAGGTGGTTTGTTTAAGTCAGGCACCCGGGGAGACACCTGTTGTCTGTGGGACGAATATGGCCATTGACATGCCTGGTCAAATTACAAAAAAAATCACCTCTTCGGTGTGGAATTATTTTAACACAAATGCGGACAACAGGTGTCAAGCTGTGTGTTGCCTTTGTCAAGTTGTAATAAGTAGGGGTAAGGTTGTTAACCACCTCGTAACATCCTCCCTTATACGTCACCTGCAGCGCATTCATCATAAGTCAGTGACAAGTTCAAAAACTTTGGATGACAACGGAAGCAGTCCACTGACCACTAAATTCCTTCCTCTTGTAACCAAGGTCCTGCAAACCACACCACCAACTCCCTCAGTGTCAATTTCCTCCTTACACAGGAAAGCCAATAGTCCTGCAGGCCATGGCACTGGCAAGTCTGACGAGTCCTCTCCTGCCTGGGATTCCTCCGATGCATCCTTGAGTGTAACGCCTATTGCTGCTGGCGCTGCTGTTGTTGCTGCTGTGAGTCGATCGTCATCCCAGAGGGGAAGTCGGATGACCACTTGTACTACTTCCAGTAAGCAATTGACTGTCCAACAGTCCTTTGCGAGGAAGATGAAATATCACAGCAGTTATCCTGCTGCAAAGCGGATAACTCAGGCCTTGGCAGCCTGGGCGGTGAGAAACGTGTTTCCGTTATCCACCGTTAATTCACAGGCAACTACAGACTTGATTGAGGTACTGTGTCCCCGGTACCAAATACCATCTAGGTTCCATTTCTCTAGGCAGGCGATACCGAAAATGTACACAGACCTCAGAAAAAGAGTCACCAGTGTCCTAAAAAATGCAGTTGTACCAAATGTCCACTTAACCACGGACATGTGGACAAGTGGAGCAGGGCAGACTCAGGACTATATGACTGTGACAGCCCACTGGGTAGATGTATTGCCTCCCGCAGCAAGAACAGTAGCGGCGGCACCAGTAGCAGCATCTCGCAAACGCCAACTCGTTCCTAGGGAGGCTACGCTTTGTATCACCGCTTTCCAGAAGAGGCACACAGCTGACAACCTCTTACGGAAACTGAGGAACATCATCGCAGAATGGCTTACCCCAAATGGACTCTCCTGGGGATTTGTGACATCGGACAACGCCAGCAATATTGTGCGTGCATTACATGTGGGCAAATTCCAGCACGTCCCATGTTTTGCACATACATTGAATTTGGTGGTGCAGAATTATTTAAAAAACGACAGGGGTGTGCAAGAGATGCTGTCGGTGGCCCGAAGAATTGCGGGCCACTTTCGGCATTCAGCCACCGCGTGCCGAAGACTGGAGCACCAGCAAACAGTCCTGAACCTGCCCTGTCATCATCTGAAGCAAGAGGTGGTAACGAGGTGGAATTCAACCCTCTATATGCTTCAGAGGATGGAGGAGCAGCAAAAGGCCATTCAAGCCTATACATCTGCCTACGATATAGGCAAAGGAGGGGGAATGCACCTGACTCAAGCGCAGTGGAGAATGATTTCAACGTTGTGCAAGGTTCTGCAACCCTTTGAACTTGCCACACGTGAAGTCAGTTCAGACACTGCCAGCCTGAGTCAGGTCATTCCCCTCATCAGGCTTTTGCAGAAGAAGCTGGAGACATTGAAGGAGGAGCTAAAACAGAGCGATTCCACTAGGCATGTGGGACTTGTGGTGGAGCCCTTCATTCGCTTAACCAGGATTCACGGGTGGTCAATCTGTTGAAATCAGAGCACTACATTTTGGCCACCGTGCTCGATCCTAGATTTAAAACCTACGTTGTATCTCTCTTTCCGGCAGACACAAGTCTGCAGAGGTTCAAAGACCTGCTGGTGAGAAAATTGTCAAGTCAAGCGGAACGTGACCCATCAACAGCTGCTCCTTCACATTCTACCACAACTGGGGGTGTGAGGAAAAGGCTAAGAATTCCAGGCCCACCCGCTGGCGGTGATGCAGGGCAGTCTGGAGCGAGTGCTGACATCTGGTCCGGACTGAAGGACCTGCCAACGATTACTGACATGTTGTCTACTGTCACTGCATATGATTCTCTCACCATTGAAAGAATGGTGGAGGATTATATGAGTGACTGCATCCAAGTAGGCACGTCAGACAGTCCGTACGTATACTGGCAGGAAAAAGAGGCAATTTGGAGGCCCTTGCAGAAACTGGCTTTATTTTACCTAAGTTGCCCCCCCTCCAGTGTGTACTCCGAAAGAGTGTTTAGTGCAGCCGCTCACCTTGTCAGCGTACGAGGTTACTTCCAGAAAATGTGGAGAAGATGATGTTCATCAAAATGAATTATAATCAATTCCTCCGTGGAGACATTCACCAGCAATTGCCTCCAGAAAGTACACAGGGACCTGAGATGGTGGATTCCAGTGGGGACGAATTAATAATCTGTGAAGAGGGGGATGTACACAGTGAAAGGGGTGAGGAATCGGACAATGAGGAGGAGGTGGGCATATTGCCTCTGTAGAGCCAGTTTGTGCAAGGAGAGATTGATTGCTTATTTTTTGGTGGGGGCCCAAACCAACCAGTCATTTCAGTCACAGTTGTGTGGCAGACCCTGTCGCTGAAATGATGGGTTTGTTAAAGTGTGCATGTCCTGTTTATACAACATAAGGGTGGGTGGGAGGGCCCAAGGACAATTCCATCTTGCACCTCTTTTTTCTTTCATTTTTCTTTGCATCATGTGCTGTTTGGGGACTATTTTTTTGAAGTGCCATCCTGCCTGACACTGCAGTGCCACTCCTAGATGGGCCAGGTGTTTGTGTCGGCCACTTGTGTCGCTTAGCTTAGCCATCCAGCGACCACAGTGCACCTCTTTTTTTCTTTGCATCATGTGCTGTTTGGGGACAATTTTTTAAATCGACCATCCTGTCTGACACTGCAGTGCCACTCCTAGATGGGCCAGGTGTTTGTGTCGGCCACTTGGGTCGCTTAGCTTAGTCATCCAACGACCTCGGTGCAAATTTTGGGACTAAAAATAATATTGTGAGGTATGAGGTGTTCAGAATAGACTGGAAATGAGTGGAAATTATGGTTATTGAGGTTAATAATACTATGGGATCAAAATGACCCCCAAATTCTATGAATTAAGCTGTTTTTGAGGGTTTTTTGTAAAAAAATACCCGAATCCGACAAAAATTTTTCAGGGAGGTTTTGCCAAAATGCGTCTGAATCCAAAACACGGCCGCGGAACCGAATCCAAAACCAAAACACAAAACCCGAAAAATGTCCGGTGCACATCTCTAGTTTGTGCAAGGTAATCCAAATTGCCTCTTTTTCCTGACAGTATACGTACGGACTGTCTGACATGCCTACTTGGATGCTGTCACTCATATAATCATCCACCATTCTTTCAATGGTGAAAGAATCATATGCAGTGACAGTAGACATGTAAGTAATCGTTGGCAGGTCCTTCAGTCTGGACCAGATGTCAGCACTCACTTCTAACTGCCCTGCATCACCGCCAGCAGGTGGGCTAGGAAATCTTAACCTTTTCCTCGCAGCCCCAGTTGCGGGAGAAAGTGAAGGAGGAGCTGTTGACAGGTCACGTTCAACTTGAGTTGACAATTTTCTCACCAGCAAGTCTTTGAACCTCTGCAGACTTGAGTGTGCCAGAAAGAGAGATACAACGTAGGCTTTAAACCTAGGATCAAGCACAGTGGCCAAAATGTAGTGCTCTGATTTCAACAGATTGACCACCCTTGAATCCTGGCAAAGCGAATGAAGTGCTCCATCCACAAGTCCTGCATACTTTGCGGAATCACTCGATTTTAGCTCCTCCTTCAATTTCTCCATCTGCTTCTGCAAAAGCCTGATGAGGGGAATGACCTGACTCAAGCTGGCAATGTCTGAACTGACTTCACTTGTGGCAAGTTCGAAGGGTTGTAGAACCTTGCACAAGACGGAAATCATACTCCACTGAGCGCGAGTCAGGTGCATTCCCCCTCCTTTGCCTATATATATAGGCAAAGGAGGATGTATAGGCTTGAAAGGCTTTTTGTGCTCCTCCATCCTCTGAAGCATATAGAGTGTTGAATTCCACCTTGTTACGACCTCTTGCTTCAGGTGATGACAGGGCAGGTTCAGGAGTGTTTGCTGGTGCTCCAGTCTTCGGCACGCGGTGGCTAAATGTCGAAAGTGGCCCGCAATTTTTCAGGGCACCGATAGCATCTCCTGCATGCCCCTGTCATTTTTCAAAAAATTCTGCACCACCAAATTAATTGTATGTGCACAACATGGGACGTGCTGGAATTTGCCCAGATGTAATGCACGCACAATATTGGTGGCGTTGTCTGATATCACAAATCCCCAGGAGAGTCTAAGTGGGGTAAGCCATTGTGCGATGACGTACCTCAGTTTCCGAAAGAGGATGTCAGCTGTGTGCCTCTTACGGAAGGCGATAATACATAGCGTAGCCTGCCTAGAAACGAGTTGGCGTTTGCAAGATGCTGCTACTGGTGCCGCTGCTGTAGTTGCTGCGGGAGGCAATACATCTACCCAGTGGGCTTTCACAGTCATGTAGTCCTTAGTCTGCCCTGTTCCACTTGTCCACATGTCCGTGGTTAGGTGGACAGTTGGTACAACTGCATTTTTTAGGACACTTTTTCTGATGTCTCTGTACATTCTCGGTATCGCCTGCCTAGTGAAGTGGAATCTAGAATGGATTTAGTACTGGGGACACACTACCTCCATCAACTCTCTAAGTCCCACTGAACTAATGGCGGATACCGGATGCACGTCTAACTTCAACATAGCTGTCAAAGCCTCAGTTATCTGCTTTGCAACAGGATGACTTCTGTCATATTTAATTTTCCGTGCAAAGGACTGTTGAACAGTCAATTGCTTACTTGAAGTAGTACAAGTGGTCTTCCGACTTCCCCTCTGGGATGACGATTGACTCCCAGCAGCAACAACAGCAGCAGCAGCAACAACAGCAGTAGTAGGTGAACCACTCAAGGATCCTCTGGAGGAATCCCGGTTAGGAGAGGACTCCTCAGTCTTGCCAGTGACATGGCCTGCGGGACTACTGACGTTCCTGACTGATGAGGATGTTGACATTGAGGGATTTAGGTGTCAGTGGACTGCTTTCGCTCTTACCCAAAGTTTCAGAACTTGACACTGACTTCTGATGAATGCGCAGCAGGTGCCGTATAAGGGAGGATGTTCCTAGGTGGTTAACGTCCTTATCCCTACTTATTACGGATTGACAGAGGCAACACACGGCTTGACACCTGTTGTCCGGATTTGTGGAGAAATAGTTCCACACTGAAAAGGTGGCTTTTTTTTGGTATTTTGCCCAAGCGTCACAATGGGCTTATTCATCCCACGTACTGTCTCCCCCTCTGCCTGATTTAAACAAACCACATCTCCATCAGAATCCTCATATTAAACCTCCTCCTCAGCGCCAGCAACACCCATATCCTCATACTGGTGTACTTCAACAGTGACATCTTCAATTTGAATATCAGAAACTGGACTGTGGGTGCTACTTCCAGCACTTGCAGAGGGCGTGCCAATGGTGGAAGGAGCCACCTCTTCCTGTCCAGTGTTGGGAAGGTCAGGCATCGCAACCGCCAACACACTTGGACTCTCCTTGGGGATTTGTGATACCATCTTAGAACGCACAGTTCTATGCTGTGCTTTTGCCAGCTTAACTCTTATCATTTTTCTAGCGGGAGGATGAGGGCTTCCATTGTCATGTGAAGCGTAACCACTAGTCATGAACATAGTCCAGGGCTTTAGCCGTTCCTTGCCACTCGGTGTCGTAAATGGCATATTGGCAAGTTTACGTTTCTCCTTAGACCATTTAAATTATTTTTCTGGGGTCTTTTTACTGAACTTTGGCTTTTTGGATTTTACATGCCCTCTACTATCACATTGGGCATTGGCCTTGGTAGACGACGTTAATGGCATTTCATCATCTATAACATGACTAGTGGCAGCAGCTTCAATACTAGGATGAAGTGGTTCTTGATATTTCCCTATTTTATCCTCCAAGTTTTTGTTCTACATTATTTTTCTGGAGTTATATAACACAATATGCGTCACAGGACAGCGTATCCCTACACCACACAGGGTAAACCCTCTAAAAATTATTTGGATTATTTGGATTAAATACTAATAACCCCTTTAATTGGAGTAAATAATATACAGCACACGACAGTACCACTGGACTTATACGGCAGTACCACTGGAATTATACAGCAGTATCACTGGAATTATACGGCAGTACCACTGGATTGTATTTATACGGCAGTATCACTGGAATTTTATGGCAGTATCACTGGAATTATACGGCAGTACCACTGCACTTAAACGGCAATACCACTGGACTGGATTTATACGGCGATATCACTGGATTTATACGCCAGTACCATTGGAATTATACGGCAGTATCACTGGAATTATACGGCAGCACCACTGGAATTATACGGCAGTATCACCAGAATTATACGGCAGTATTACTGGACTGGATTTATTTGGCAGTATCACTGGAATTATACGGCAGTATCACTGGAATTATACGGCAGTACCACTGGATTTATATGCCAGTACCACTGGATTTATATGCCAGTACCACTGGACATATATGGCAGTATCACTGGATTTATACGGCAGTACCACTGGACGTATACGGCAGTATCGCTGGATTTATATGGCAGTACCTCTAGACATATACGGCAGTATCAGTGGACATATATGGCAGTATCACTGGACTTATACGGCAGTACCAGTGGACGTATATGGCAGTATCACTGGATTTATATGGCAGTACCGCTGGACATATACGGCAGTTTCACTGGACATATACAGCAGTATCACTGGACTTATACGGCAGTACCACTGGACTTATACGGCAGCACAGAGACACCACCACTGGACTGATGCAGGACAACACAGCACCACTGCAATGGACAGGACTTATACAGCAGCACTGGACATATGGCAGCAGAGGACACCACCACTGTGACTGGACTGATGCAGCACAAGACATCACCACTGGACTGATGCAGCACAAGACATCACCACTGGATTGATGCAGTACAACACAGCACCACTGGACTGGACTTATACAGCAGCACTGGACATATGGCAGCAGAGGACACCACCACTGTGACTGGACTGATGCAGAATTAGATACTACACTGTACTGAGCAGCACAACACAGCACTGCAATCGCAACCCCACTTTCGCTCCCGCACAGACACTGAGGATGGAGACACATCCTCTCTTTACACTCTCCGGGACTGGAGTGAAAATGGCGGTGACGCGTGGCTCCTTATATGGAATACAATGCCTGCGAGAATCCGACAGCGGGATGATGACGTTTTGCCTCGTTCTGGTTTCTAAGTCCGGTAGGGTTTCGGTTCTCAGGGAACCGAACCTGCTCATCTCTAGTTGACATGTTAAAACTATTTTTTCCCCTAAGTCCCATCCAAAGCCCCACCAAAATCACACCTCAATGCACTACTTCCAAAAAGCAACATGTGAAAACCATTATAATTAAGACTTAACCAATCAGAATGCTAACAAAATCCCAACAAGTTACCTGCATCCTCACTTTCTGCTCTCAGTGGTTTTGGAATAGAATGGATGCAGGCAGTGATATCATGTGGGCTGCACTAGCTACTGACAGGGCCTAGGAGCCAGTGCCAGATTAAGGTTCAAATGGGCCTGGAGCTGAAATTTCCAAAGGGCCTATTATGCGCTGCTGCTGGGGTGTGTGACTAATGATGTGGGGGCATGACCAGTGGTGTGGGGGAGTGGTCTGCGCCAATGGATTGTGGCAAGTGCCTACCTTCAATCACCTTAATAGCCCTCTGTGCAGCCGTTAAACCATCTCTCATCAATTCATTATCAATCCCTTCTCACAGTATCCATTAGCACATTCATCCACCCTATCAGCTCCTAAAAAGCTCCCCACACACAGCAGCATCCATTACTACACACACTGCAGAAGCCCTTTCTACACACTGATAAAGTCAAATATTTACCTTTGAACATAAGCTATATACTTATTATGGACTAGTACGCAATCGGCGCACGGAGTACCGTAAGGGTACGCACTTAGCGTAGCAGACGCTAAACCGTGGGCGCGACGCACGAGCGGCACGTACACTCACGGGCTTACGCTTGGTATCGAGCACGCTATAGGCGGCCCAAGTACCGTACTGCTACGCTGTTGGCGTAGTGGACGCTGTGCCGTGAGAGTGAGACACGAGCGACGCTGACGCTCACTGAATTACACACTGTAAACCTTGTTTAACAACACACTGTAAGGGTATGCTTATACTGTAAACCTTAGTACTGTAATATTACCACAAAGTAACGCTTATTGACCTTGATAATATGAAAGCTGTTTGAGCGATTGAGACGCTCAGAAACCCTATACAATAACTGGTGAAACACACAAGACCTGGTAAGGTTCCAACACCTTCGTAGAAGATACTTTAGTAAAAAAAGGGGAAAAACAGTTACAGCTTATACACTACAGACCTAACATTAATATCTAAACAGAATAACAAGAAATAAATGTGAACAATAGCAAACGATAGCAAACAGAATAAACACAAAGAGAATAAAATGGCAAACACTTCAAGGATAACAAAATGAGAACGAATGGCGTACATAAAGAATAACAAAATGGCTACAGAGAAACTTACACACGTGGGAATGATTCGCAAGCGCGTCCTGGACCAGCCCTCAGCCTTCAGTGTGAAAACCTTTGTAGAGAGAGTGAGTGCTGGTCCAGCAATGGTGGCCTTTATATACACAACATACAGTAACAATACAATGGTCCCTATAATCTTATAGTTCATTGGACACAGGAATGTGTCTCTGCATTATAACAAAAGGTCATAGGTGGGTTCGAACAGGTGGGCTGTGTCTATTTCCAACTGCTCAGGTGGGAGGTATACTCAGGATTCCCGCCGCATGGGTAATGAACAGCAACTACAGTAAATGTCTAGAAACTACTTTTAAACATAACTATATGCAGGAGCGAACAATCTCTTCCTAACCAACACCGAAATGTTACATTTAAAATACTCTACAGCTGGATACTAGACATCACCGTTCTACCTTTGTCTGACCCTTCATATCATGCAAAGAGGAATTTCTCTGTCCAAGAACCGTTTACACTAAACTTACTTGCTGACATTGTTAAGGGAAATACTATCTATAAAACACACTATTTAGGTTAAATATGTAGCAATCGAGTCGCTCGCTAGACGCTCACAAACTCCGCCGTAAATACACATCTCCATGCGCAGGAGACGTCGGAGCGTCCCTTACGCAACCTGAGGGGATGCGTACGCATGGGGGAGTGGGTGCACGAGCAGCGGGCATGTGCATTGGGGTTAGTACAAGGCATTGTGAATCACGATATTTTTCGACTTTGACAGTCCACCCTTTGGCAGTCAACCATAACTGCCACTATCTAAACAATTCAAGCAGAAAAATATATGTTATCATGAAATACCTCATTATGATTGGGAGTAGGGAGGAGAGGAGGAGGTGGGAAATGTATGACCTAGTGAGATAGTAATAGCATGTGTGTATGAAATCCATGTCTGAGGGGTCATGTATCATCGTGCCGTACGTGTTCTAAATCAAGCTTTGAGGTATTGCGAAGTATACATTGAATCCATCTCATCCCGTATTAAGGGTCTCTAAGTGGGCTATCAAACTCTACCGAGCTCTTTTCGGCTTTTAGTTCCAACAAATGGGGGTGCACATTAGTTGATGATACATGAAGGGGGAGAATATGTGAGTGCTAATATATGTGCCTATATTACCTGTCAACTATGTGTGTCACTACCTGAAGATAGTAGAGATGAAGATAAGAAACATGCGTTATAAATGCATTCATATGATTATGTATGTGGTCGCCGATTGGAGTCTTGTTGATGTCTTGTCTGATGTCTTGTCTGGTTGTCGTATCTTTACTGTAGCTTTGCGGTAATTGGCAAGCAAAGCTTCTTCAAGTGTGCATAAAAAGAATTACAGTCTCTAAAAGCTCATTAGGTGTCTGTGACACAGTTCATCAGTGGTCTGTATAAAGGGTCATCAAATTCTTCTTCCAAGTGGAGGTCTTTGTACCTTGGAGAAAACCAAAGGAGAAACAGGTGAAAGAAACGGACCGTGGAATTACATTTTATCACAACATTGTCTCAATTGACGGGTCATAAATTAAACTAGTTGTTGTTACAATGCCCTCGCTCCTCAAACTCATCAATTTGTTCGTAATGGGTGTGAGTGTAAGGAGCTTGAGCATTGCGGTGAACATCTTTCATCTTTTCATGGGTAATGGTCATTACTTCCGGTAACACTCTTCCAATGTAACACAATCCCTCTGAGTTTGGGGCAAGGAACCTATACGCCTTCCTCCCACATATGAAATATGCGTCATCGGGGAGGACATATGGGACAGAATATGACATAACCATATTACAAACCTTCCAGGTGAAAAATCCTATCCCTAACTCTCTCATCTGTCTAGTACACGTATCAGGTTGTATGATATGCGCACAGTATCCTGGTGATACTTCTCCAACTCGCATGGGCCAACTTCCTAGAGTGTACCTATATTGGGAATATCTTCCACTGTTGGCTATTTGGCGTATAAGCTCTGAGTCGATGGGCATTCTATCGGCTCTGTGTGAGAATGTCATGGTTCGGTTGTTCCATGTCACTTCCCAATTTCCAGGCTTTCGGGGATTGGAAATGTTAAAACATATTAGGGACCTATCTACATGGTATTGGTGGAGCTTCAAACTATTAAATTTCTTGTCCACCGGTCTCCCTTCCCTTAATTCAAGTACCTCATCTATCGTTAAAGAGTATGGCACTAGTCCTGACTTTCTATGACCTTGAGGTACTTGTGAGCACACCCAGCATTCCGTTTGGTTTTAAACCTTACCCACTAATGAGTGGTAGTCACTCAATGGATGACGGTCCATATTGATATTAATGCTGAACTGACATCTCTGGATGCACCCGTCCTCAACTATGTTATCACAATTTCTACATATACAATTCTCTTCAGCTAACAATCCTTCACAATGTCTATTAATGTCATGGCTACCAGATCGTTTTCTGATACTCGCCTTTACTCGGTGATTGTGTTGCTCTTGGAATTCTACGAATCCATCCTGATCATCAGAACCCATTACAGATCCTTTCTCGACCTCACTGGTACTCTCACCGAAACAGACTGCTCTGGTCAACAACAGGGTCAACAGGAAAACACGGACTGCAGTCTCTTGAGGCGAGTCCATCTTACAGGAGGAGAAAGGGAAAGTTGTAATGGGGTACAGAAAATAATTGAAGGGGAAAGAAACTTGTTACGATAATTTGTCCTCTAGTCTTGTTGTTCTTTTTGCTCGGCTGTCATCTCAAAGGTGCTGTCTCTCAGTCTTCCCAAAACGAACACTCCGGTGATACAATATTCTTTCCAAATCAGCGATCTTTCTGTAAGGAGCATAAATCTTGCATTACCATTTGTCTAACTGAGGTGTGACATACTATCCGTACAACATGAAAGAACAAAAAGAGAGAGAGAACAAATAGAAAAGAAAAACATTGTCAGATTCATCAACAGGCTGTCGCATCAACATGTCCACCGGTATCTCTGCACAGTCTCCCCCACCAGTATCTCCACTCTCCACCCTTTGCATCTGGCCAAACACAACGATGCTGGTAAGATATACTGGGGTTGGGTAGACCTCTGGAAAGACCAAGTAGTCATGTGACGTTTGAGTTCCGTTGGTGAACGTTAGAGATGAGAAGGAAACATTTAAAAATAAATTACAAAGTTTACCCGGCCGTCCCTGTGTCTACAAGGAACTGACCTCCCAATTACATTGACTGTAACCTCAAGCTTACTATCAAGGCTAATGATCAACTTTACTGGCTGCAAATTACAGGTGCGGCCCAAAATTCTTCATATATGATCCCTGATTATAATTACGTGTGTCATGTCGTTGTCTAGGGGGTTTATATACCTTATGTGCATCTTTAAACATACAATCTCGTGCAAAATGACCTTCCCTTTGGCAACTATAACATCTTATCATATTTGACTTACCCACAGGGGTCTGGGGTTTTGACTGAGGTAGCTTACTTATTGTCATCAGCTTACCCCCCTGTGACTCCCTGTGTTTGCTGATGTTCCGATCGTGCCCAACAGCGGACTTTCTTAACGCAGTCACTGAGATACTTCTCCAGTTAGGTTGAGTGGTCTGTACCCTTGTTCTCAACACTTTTGTTAAACCTTCCATCAATACATAAACTGCTACTTTTCTATGCTGTACATTTTCCTCAATGTCCGCGATCCCAGTGTATCTAGCCATTCCTTGCAGTGCTCGATTGAAATAATCAGAAGCTATTTCACCCTCTTTTTGTCTTATGGAGAAGATTTTGTTCCACTTAACAACAGCTGGGAAATATACTCCTAATTGAATGTTGATCTGTTTAACATTTTCCTGATTGTATGCATCGGTGAGAGGTCTCTCTTCGTCTAACCTACAATCAGAAATGAATTTCAAGGGGTCAATAGTAGAGGGCAAACATGCCCGCAGTACTGTTCGCCAACCTTTGTTAGTGGGTTCAGTGGCGTTACCTAGTTCTTTAATGAAACTTTGGCATGCGGCTAGATCGCTCCTGGGATCGGGAAATTCAGACATAATTGTCCTTAATTCTGTCCGGGACCAGGGGCAGTGCATTGCAATGCTCCTGGCTGGAGTGATTCCCATAGCGTCAGTCTGTCCATTTGGGACTGCAATCACCCTGACAGGATTAAGTTCAGCTACATCATCTTGTGTTGACTCTACAATGTGAGGTGCAATTGTCTGTGCATGATATACAATACCGTACTTACCTGTGGACATGACCTCACCTGACCCTCCGTTAGGGGGCTTGACTACTGCCTTTACCGATTGGGCCGTGCCCACCTGGGTGTCTCGTATGATGGCTGCTGGAAAAGGTGCCGACATCGTGCTGGGCTCACTTTCTTGCTTGTAATCCTGAGGGAAGTTTAACATGGGGTGCAACTTGCACGGGTTAGAATTTGTACATTTATCAGTTTTCCTTCTATCATTATTACATTTATTACATTTATTACATTTACTCTTATCATCGTTAATACAGTTACTAAGTGCATTATTATCATCATATCCCAGTATGCCATTCTCTGTAGCCATTGTTTCTCCAGTTGCCATGTGTTTCCTGCTAGAGTGAGAACAAGCTGTGTAAGTTAATTCCCTTTGTATCTCACTTTCCTGTTGCCATAAATGTAAACAATTATAATGTCTATTCCGTTGCTTTCCGGATTGTATGAGACCTATCCTTCTCCTTAAATTTTGCAACACCTCAGGATCAAAACTGCCCACTCTGGAGAACTGTTCTCCATCGTTCACAGTCATACGTTCCCACTCATTGCATAAAACCTCTGTGTGTGATCCATATTTTTCACACATTATATACCTCGCCGACCCAACTGGTCGTGGTACTAAATCAACCTGAACCTTGGTTGATCGTCCCTTACTTGAGCAACTGGCCCCCCATTATTTGCAGGTATTGCCTTCTTTGCGAATTCCTACAAAAAACCAAGTTGCCTGAGGTAAGGCGACGGTGAAAGCTCAACGAGTGCCTTCACTCCCTCTCGCCCACGTTGACCAATACACCCAGAAACTGCATTAGCGCTGCTGTACTCAACCTAGGGCCCCTATGAACCGCTATTTACTGGGGCGTGTGGGAGTATGCTACCCTCCCCAGTAAGTATTGGCCGTTGAAGAATTCCTGAGTGAACAGCGAACCTCCCTTAAAATAAAAAAAAACCTACACAAATCACGTTAGAATGTACAAATAGCGTTTATGATCCCACAAAAACTGAATGGGTATCAAGGTAACCAACTAATGCACACAATTACGTGAGGTACAGTCGCACTTCGTATAAGTAACTATTACTTATCCGCCTTACGACCAGCGGAATCGGTTGTTTAGGCTGCGAAACCTTCAGCCGGAGCGTATTCTCAACACGGGCCTATATGGGTTTTGCGCCAACCCCCCTCTGGGTTGCACTCACTTACAATTGGGAAAAGAGGAGAAAAAGACAAAAAAAACTTTTTTGGGAGCACTCTTTTGTTATGTTAGAGATAATATGTATGAAGAAAATTAATAAAACTTAACCTTTAATCAATCCTTAAAATTAAAAACCTTTTTGTCAAAAATTTGAGACTCGTGTCTGTTATTGTGTATAAAAATCTTATTTAACCTTTTTAACAAATGAGGTATAAGATAGTTAAATAGGTGAAAATATCAAAAGAATGATAGAAGATACCAAAAAGTATCTTAAGGTCCCGGGTGTCCAGGGAATCACTGTGTATGCCAGGATTATGGATATCTTTAATAGACAGTATGTGCAGTGCTTCTAAGGTTTGACAAGAGCTTGAGGATGGATGTGATAAATGGATGGGAAGAATGAAAGAACTCCCCTTGGTGATGGTGGGGGAGGGGGTGGGAGGAAAAAGGAAAAAAGGGGGTGGGTTTGGAGGGGGTTGGGAGATGAAGAGGTTTGGAAAGGGAAGAAGTGGGGAAGGGGAAAGAGAGAACCACCACTGATTCTGTACTCAGATGAATCGGTACCACACTGATTATTGTGATTTTTCCAGACAAGAGAGTGTTTTAAAAATGGTCTCTTTTCCTTAAAAATGGCCCACTGCACCTGGTATTCTCAGGAGGTTTCCCTTCCTAGTACTGACCAGGCCATATCTGCTTAGCTTCCGAGATTGGACAAGATCGGGCGTATTCAGAGTAGTATGGCCGTGGGCCGTTTGATAGAGGAAAAAGATAAGTCACACTTTACTTGATTTGCGTTTTACATGGATCAGGAGAAAGTGGTCCGAAGGATATTTCCAGAAAGGAGTGTGTGGCAAAAATTAGGGGAAAAGACAGAAATAGTATGATGGAGAGGTATGTAACTCTCTGAATGAGAAGATCACTGGGGAATCAACACACCGCTCAAGTGATTTCTAGAGGATAGTGTGAGGAAAATATACATTCACAAGTTATATTGGGTATATGGCAGGTTCTGTACAGTGGGTATATTAAGAGCTCAAAACTGGCTCACACAAAATTATAAAGCAAGTGATCAATGGCTCACACAAAATTATAAAGCAAGCAATAAATGAGAACACTGTAAATGTATATACCAAAAAATGTGCACAGTTATTTGTACCGTAAACAGGGAACAGGAAAAATATAAATATTAAGGAATATATGTTGTTGTTAGCTCCATAAGTACAGATAGATCAAAAGGTATAGGTTTAGAGCTCAAGGCTGGCTCAACAAGAAACAATACTTGAATCCTATAGCATCCTGATTGGAGACTAACATCACATAATATAGTGATTACTTGAGCCTTGCAGTCTCCTGTTTAGAGGATAAAATTATTGAAGAGAGAATTGATAAAGAAAATAATTTTGAGCTCAGGGCTGGCTCACAAAAAGTTCTTGAACCTTAGAAACTGGCATAGCATAGAAAAATATTTTCCAATCTAAAGATACTGTTAGGCAACAGCATGCAGTAATGCATTAGTTCGTGGTAGATAGTATAAGTAATATATCATAAATTGACATCCATAAAGGCATAAGCAGGGAGATGGTGCACTCAAAGTAATAGTCTGGTTGGTGATCGAGGGGTGTAATACCGTGACCACGCTGAATGTTACCACTGTTTGTCCAGATGTCCCTCCGGCCTGCACCCGCTGAGTGTGAGAGACGCGGCCGTCCGTTTCCGGACTGGGCGTTGCCGCGGTGACGTCACGGAGGACGTCGTTCGACGTACGTTTCACCTAGGAAGGCTTGATCACGAGCAAACAGTGGTAACACTCAGCGTGGTCACGGTATTACACCCCTCGATCACCAACCAGACTATTACTTTCTCCCCCACAGACATTTTACTCCTGCGGCGGCACTTTTACAGTTACAGGACTTCTGTTTAAATTACCCATTGAGTGCACCATCTCCCCGCTTATGCCTTTATGGATGTCAATTTATGATATATTACTTATACTATCTACCACGAACTAATGCATTACTGCATGTTGTTGCCTAACAGTATCTTTAGATTGGAAAATATTTTTCTATGCTATGCCAGTTTCTAAGGTTCAAGAACTTTTTGTGAGCCAGCCCTGAGCTCAAAATTATTTTCTTTATCAATTCTCTCTTCAATAATTTTATCCTCTAAACAGGAGACTGCAAGGCTCAAGTAATCACTATATTATGTGATGTTAGTCTCCAATCAGAATGCTATAGGATTCAAGTATTGTTTCTTGTTGAGCCAGCCTTGAGCTCTAAACCTATACCTTTTGATCTATCTGTACTTATGGAGCTAACAACAACAAATATTCCTTAATATTTATATTTTTCCTGTTCCCTGTTTACGGTGCAAATAACTGTGCACATTTTTTGGTATATACATTTACAGTGTTCTCATTTATTGCTTGCTTTATAATTTTGTGTGAGCCATTGATCACTTGCTTTATAATTTTGTGTGAGCCAGTTTTGAGCTCTTAATATACCCACTGTACAGAACCTGCCATATACCCAATATAACTTGTGAATGTATATTTTCCTCACACTATCCTCTAGAAATCACGTGAGCGGTGTGTTGATTCCCCTGTGATCTTCTCATTCAGAGAGTTACATACCTCTCCATCATACTATTTCTGTCTTTTCCCCTAATTTTTGCCACACACTCCTTTCTGGAAATATCCTTCGGACCACTTTCTCCTGATCCATGTAAAATGCAAATCAAGTAGAGTGTGACTTATCTTTTTCCTCTATCAAACGGCCCACGGCCATACTACTCTGAATACGCCCGATCTTGTCCAATCTCGGAAGCTAAGCAGATATGGCCTGGTCAGTACTAGGAAGGGAAACCTCCTGAGAATACCAGGTGCAGTGGGCCATTTTTAAGGAAAAGAGACCATTTTTAACTCTCTTGTCTGGAAAAATCACAATAATCAGTGTGGTACCGATTCATCTGAGTACAGAATCAGTGGTGGTTCTCTCTTTCCCCTTCCCCACTTCTTCCCTTTCCAAACCTCTTCATCTCCCAACCCCCTCCAAACCCACCCCCTTTTTTCCTTTTTCCTCCCACCCCCTCCCCCACCATCACCAAGGGGAGTTCTTTCATTCTTCCCGTCCATTTATCACATCCATCCTCAAGCTCTTGTCAAACCTTAGAAGCACTGCACATACTGTCTATTAAAGATATCCATAATCCTGGCATACACAGTGATTCCCTGGACACCCGGGACCTTAAGATACTTTTTGGTATCTTCTATCATTCTTTTGATATTTTCACCTATTTAACTATCTTATACCTCATTTGTTAAAAAGGTTAAATAAGATTTTTATACACAATAACAGACACGAGTCTCAAATTTTTGACAAAAAGGTTTTTAATTTTAAGGATTGATTAAAGGTTAAGTTTTATTAATTTCCTTCATACATATTATCTCTAACATAACAAAAGAGTGCTCCCAAAAAAGGTTTTTTTGTCTTTTTCTCCTCTTTTCCCAATTGTAGTTCTCCTACAAAATTCCCGGGAGCACCGCCAATCATTAACAGTTCAAGAATTATTTGTCAACTGTTTAACTGTCTGTATATTGGTATCTCATTACTTTAAACATCTCAGTATTAATAATAATTGTTTGACTAGTGCGGTTCCACACATAATTGCACTCACTTACCTCTGACTTTTCTTAAGTCAGGGTCTTCAGAACTTCATATAGGTACTTTTAACGGATTTCTGATTTTAGCGACCTTCTGGTCTGCTGTAACACTACTTGCTCCTTTTACCTTATTTCACTGTTAACGTGAGATGCCTCCCACGCCACCACGTGCTTCACTTCACGGGTGTACTTCTACGAGATCCCGATTTTTCTCAAGGTTCACCCAAAAGAAAAATTCATTTGCATACACACGCTTCTTTCACTTCAAATATACTTTGATTTTTCTGTACAGAAAATTACTTTCATTCAGGTAACACAGGTTAATCCTAGAGGAGATGCAGCAAGAGAAGGATCTTTTTCCTTTAACTAGTTTTAGGAAACTGAAAAAAATTGTGCTATTATCTCGTGGCTTTCGTATCGCCTTACTAAAACAATGCTATTGTGTGATTTGTATCTAGTGGGCGTATCTGTACGCACGTTGTGTAATTTACGCCACGTGTGTAGGCCTCTGCGTTGCGTACGCTGTCTCGCACTCGGTGAGAGACACGTGTACACAGGCCGGATACGTCCGCAGTAACACAAATAACACGCTTCTATAAATGTAAGCGATATTTCACTATAAACGCTTACCAAACACCACACAGTATCTTCTATGCTGCTTGCGTGTTTTTACAATTACTCCCTTAAGTATTACTCTTTACTTTTAACTAAAATAGCAACAAATTTTCTCAGCACGTTATCAATGCAAATGGCAAACAGGAAAGTAGATATGTGAAAATACAAAAGTGAAAATACCGGTGTGTGTGTGTGTGTGTGTGTGTGTGTGTGTGTGTGTTGCGTATGCAATTTGCACCAAACAGAAATTAAAACAGTTTAAAAAGACAATAGCTTAACGTTCTTACCTTTCGGTTCCGGATCCCACCAGCATCCCTACAAATCAAGTGAAGCAGACGCAGACGCTTATCTGATCAGCACTACCGTATCCCCAACCATAAACACGGATACAGGGGATACTACCTTCCCGCCCTTTGCTGATGGATAAAAGTCTGCCTGGTTCCGCTTGACTGTGGGTATGAGGAGGCCCGTACGATGCCCCCAATTGATAAAGTCAAATATTTACCTTTGAACATAAGCTATATACTTATTATGGACTAGTACGCAATCGGCGCACGGAGTACCGTAAGGGTACGCACTTAGCGTAGCAGACGCTAAACCGTGGGCGCGACGCACGAGCAGCACGTACGCTCACGGGCTTACGCTTGGTATCGAGCACGCTATAGGCGGCCCGAGTACCGTACTGCTACGCTGTTGGCGTAGCGGATGCTGTGCCGTGAGAGTGAGACACGAGCGACGCTGACGCTCACTGAATGACACACTGTAAACCTTGTTTAACAACACACTGTAAGGGTATGCTTATACTGTAAACCTTAGTACTGTAATATTACCACAAAGTAACGCTTATTGACCTTGATAATATGAAAGCTGTTTGAGCGATTGAGACGCACAGAAACCCTATACAATAACTGGTGAAACACACAAGACCTGGTAAGGTTCCAACACCTTCGTAGAAGATACTTTAGTATTAAAAGGGGAAAAACAGTTACAGCTTATACACTACAGACCTAACATTAATATCTAAACAGAATAACAAGAAATAAATGTGAACAATAGCGAACGATAGCAAACAGAATAAACACAAAGATAATAAAATGGCAAACACTTAAAGGATAACAAAATGAGAACGAATGGCGTACATAAAGAATAACAAAATGGCTACAGAGAAACTTACACACGTGGGAATGATTCGCAAGCGCGTCCTGGACCAGCCCTCAGCCTTCAGTGTGAAAACCTTTGTAGAGAGAGTGAGTGCTGGTCCAGCAATGGTGGCCTTTATATACACAACATACAGTAACAATACAATGGTCCCTATAATCTTATAGTTCATTGGACACAGGAATGTGTCTCTGCATTATAAGAAAAGGTCATAGGTGGGTTCGAACAGGTGGGCTGTGTCTATTTCCAACTGCTTAGGTGGGAGGTATCCTCAGGATTCCTGCCGCATGGGTAATGAACAGCAAATACAGTAAATGTCTAGAAACTACTTTTAAACATAACTATACGCAGGAGCGAACAATCTCTTCCTAACCAAGACCGAAATGTTACATTTAAAATACTCTACAGCTGGATACTAGACACCTTTGTCTGACCCTTCATATCATGCAAAGAGGAATTTCTCTGTCCAAGAACCGTTTACACTAAACTTACTTGCTGACATTGTTAAGGGAAATACTATCTATAAAACACACTATTTAGGTTAAATATGTAGCGATCGAGTCGCTCGCTAGACGCTCACAAACTCCGCCGTAAATACACATCTCCATGCGCAGGAGACGTTGGAGCGTCCCTTACGCAACCTGAGGGGATGCGTACGCACGGGGGAGTGGGTGCACGAGCAGCGGGCATGTGCATTGGAGTTAGTACAAGGTATTGTGAATCACGATATTTTTCGACTTTGACAACACACACAGCACCCGTTACCACACTCACACAGCAGCACCCCTTACTATACACACCGCAGAACCCATTACTACACTCACATGCAGCACCTATTACTACACCCACATCAGCACCTGTTACTACACACAGCAGCACTCGTTACTACACTAACATCAGCACCTGTTACTACACACAGTGGCATCCGTTACTACACTCACATCAGCACCCGTTACTACACACAGCAGCACTCATTGCTACACTAACATCAGCACCTGTTACTACACACAGTGGCACCCATTACTACACTCACATCAGTACCCGTTACTACACACAGCAGCACCCGTTACTACACACAGCAGCACCCGTTACTACACTCACAGCAGCTACTGTTACTACACACAGCAGCACCCGTTAACTACTACCACCTAGAACTCATTCCCCATTCAGTAACCAATTTCAACATCCCAGTGCCCACTAACACATTCACCTCACCACACAACCACCTATACACATACACACTTCACACACATACTGTAATGTACACACGCACACAACCACCACCACACATTTACACACAAAGTACACACACATAAAGTACACATGCACACACACACACACACACACACACACACACACACAGACACACAGTACACCCATAACCCACCATCACATACACACACGCATACAGTACACACACATGTACACACTACACACACATAAAGTAGACACCCCCCACATATACAAACACACAGTACACACTATACACACTTACAGTATACACACACAGTACACCCCCACCTGCATAAAGTACACACACCCCCACCCCCACATATATTCACAGTATGCACTACACACGCATATAGTATACACACATACCGCACATACAGTACACACACACATACTGTATACACACACAGTACACACACACACACACACACACACACACACACATAGTATACACGCACATACTGTGCAGTACACACACATACAGTACACACACCACACATACAGTACACACACATACAGTATACACACACAGTATACACACCACACATACAGTATACTCACACTGTACACACACATACAGTACCCACACACATGCAGTACACACATCACACATACAGTATACACACCCAAACACATTTACAGCACACACACACCACCCATACTGTACACACACATACAGTATACACACACTGCACATACAGTACACACACAGTAAATACACATACAGTACCCACAAACACAGTACACCTGCATAGAGTACACACACCACACATACAGTATACACACATACAGTATACACACACACAGTACACACACACACACACACACACACACCACACATACAGTATACACACACTAATTGATGCCACTAAACAAGAAGCCATTAAACTTACCAGGCTTCCTGCACCAGCAACCCGTAGAGCCTGGGCGTGGAGCTTGGGACTGCTAGTCACAGGCTCAGGACCCTGAGTGAAGGAGAGACTGGAGGAGAGGGGCGGCCACCACACTGCCTGCATGGATCTCAGGTGAGAGTGCTGGAGCCGGAGGAGATGCACAGTAGAGAGGATGGCCGCTGGCAGTCTGTGACAGGAAAGAGATTTTCCCTGTCACTGCTGTCACGCCTGTGGGCCTATTTTCAATGGGGGGCCTGGATCTGCAGTTCCATCCGCCCCATTGTTAATCCGGTGATGCCAGGAGCAAGAATTAAAACAGAGGTACCAGTGGTCAAAATGAGTTTGGGGATTATTCAGGTTAGCAAACTAAAAAAGGTAGCAACTGGGCAAAACCATGTACACTGCAGGTGGGGCATATGTAACATGTGCAGAGACATTTAGATTTGTGTGGGTCATATTGTTTCTGTGCATGGTAAATACTGGCTGCTTAGTTTCTACACTGCAATTTAGATTTCAGTTAAAACCTGGCTATTATTGGTTACAGCACGTCGCTGCTCTTTGTCAGCTGCTTTACAACTTCTCTGCAGGAAATTACCTGTTAGAGAGCCAGTGCTGCAGTCCTGCGGGGCCTGTTATGCAAAGAAATATCAGTGGAGTAAGATCTTTCTGGATTTATATTACTTTCAAACTTTAGAACAAAATATTTTGTTTGGGTCCTTCAAACCAGCGATATTTGTACAAACTCCAAATTTGACAGCTCTTAGTTTTGACAAAATTAACATGTTCATTTTAAACAGAAAATTTGAGAACCATAAAAACCGTTGAACAAGTAATTTTCTAATGAGATGCCTGATTCATTGATATGAATTGGGGAAGCAGCTTCTCTAGAAAATAATTCCAGAATCTATATATAACATTCTCTGGTAAGCCCATTGTCAATTGTATTATTTCTCCATGATGCATGTTCTAGATTCTCTTTATTTTCCTGTACTCAAACATTTTTTTCTCTCTGGGGTATATTTCAGCTAAGTTTTAGGAGCAATTTTCATTATGTCCTCCAAATATGAAAATATCTGCTCTAATGTCTAGTAGGTTGTAATAATAATAATAATAATAATAATTATTATTATTATTATTATTATTATTATTCTTCATTTGTTCCATTTGTTTTTGTAAATTATGCAATTATTGTTTTCTCTTAACCAAATAATTATACCTAATTTAATTTAATATAATATTTTTTTTTTTTGCTTGGTTTGTTATTCTCATGAGCCTTCCGCTTCTCATACTGTTATTAGAATCTAACTTCAGCTGGCTATTGTCCATTTTATCTAGTTTTTTTAACTTTTTTTGCCAGATACTCCATGTTCCATGTCATTATATATAAGTTTTCTTAGTGATCACCTCAATATACAGGACTGCATAATAAGTTGGAACATTATAAATAAAGAATAATAATAGTGGCAGAATACACAGAGTTGAGAACCTTGACACCCGAATGTCATCATGGTCATGATGTCGACAGTACATGTAAGTATTAAGATTATCTGTCCAACCAACCAATTTGCTGGTTGGAACAAAAATCTGGCAATGTATGGGAGCAACTGGCAATCAACCATTTGTTCCAAAATGCTGGAAAAATGATGAATATGGTCTTTCAGACAAATTGGTTAAATTAAACAGATTTAACCAATTTGTCTGAATAACCATTTGTGTCCATTTTCCAGTGTTTTGGATACAAATGGTTGTCATTTGCACCCATACATTTCCAGATGTTCATTCCTACCAGTGAATAGGTTGGTTGGACAGATAATTTTAAAGTGTGTGCCAGCTTTTAGGGTAAGTTTTATGGTTAGGCTGCATTAAGGGTTAGAGCTCTATCCAGTGACAGATTTTACCTATGGGCTACAGGACTGCAGTACCCCCAGGAAAATCTGCCACTTCAGTGAGCTCAGCTGAGTCAGTTGCAGTCTGTGTGACTGCACTGGCTCAGTGGCTTCACTGTGACTGACAGTGACTTCCTATTGGAAGTCCTACCTGCCAGTCACCCGCAGGGCAGGAGATGTTTCTTCCCTCTGGGACTGCCAGACTGGGCTGCGATTAGCAGAGAGCTGGCTTCCTGTAGGACGCCAGTTCCTGCCTGATCATCAGCCTTATCTGGCTTTTATGGGCTGCGGCCGATGCACTTCATTGAAGCCAAGCCAGGGGTTTGTACATGCACACTCAAGCAGCCAACTGCACACATGTGCATGTCTCGGCACCTGCCAGATCCATTGGGCAGGTGCCGGGACCCAGCTGTCGGGGGACCTGCTCTCTCTGCTCTGGCATGGACAGCGGCGGCTCCTACCTTTTTTCGGTCAGGGATGTTGCCACTCCAACACTGTAGAAATGCTATGTTGACATGGACAATGTCAACATTATGATAATGCAGATTTCCACATCACATGTTGACAGCAGCAGTGCAGCAAAATGACCGGGAATATGGTGCGGCGGACAATTTCCCAGTGTTTGAGTATATGCAATGGGGAAATCATCGTGACATTTCTTCAGAAACATGCGCATGCACAGTAGATACGGGCACAGCACTAGAGTCTGCTAATGTTCAGTGTGATGCGCTGCCAGCTAGAAAGGAGGGGGTTTGAATGGAGACTGCCACAGACCCCCTCCTCTATTGATACATGAAGAGTTATATTACTTTCCTCAGGTTGATGGGATGTGATAGCAAGATTATCTCATCACTTTCATTTTACCTTTTGCATCAGTAATTGCACCAATTGGCTAGGGTTATTATGTGTACTGAGCACTAAGCCGATCCATATCTTTCTCTTAATGAAAAGCAAATTTGAAATCTGCTTGTTCTGCCATTGGTTAAATAGTTAATTGTAATGTGTAAGAGGTAAGATTTGTTTAAAGCAATACATTCTTGTCTGGCTGTAATGAAAACACAACTGAGGATTGAGCTAAAAAATAATGGACTTTAAATATAAATAGAGCTTGTACACATTTAATAGTTACAAGAAAAGCCTGATGACCAAATATACTTTTTTAGCCATTAATATGAACACATGGATCCCTTTAGAATGTAAGTTCTCACAAGCAGGGCCCTCTCTCCTACTGTGTCCTCTACGTTACCATCTAGTCTGCAGGTTATGTTTATATATCCATGTCTATTATGTACATACGTTTGAAAAGTAGTCTATAACTTTTTATGTTCCTACGTATTCTTTTGTATGCTCTTGCTCTCCCTGTGTATGGCGCCATGGAACACTTGTAGCACCATATAAATAAAATATAATTATACCGTAGAAGAGAATAGGAAAGAAGTTAATATTCTTCCTGATTAGCTGGACACATTCTATGCTGTCTTACGGGCTTGTAGAGAAACATGGAATAAAATCACTTGGACTGTTTAGTTTGAATAAAGTTTTACTTCAAAATGGATCAATGTGTGCAGAAAAGACCACCAGTATTTTTTTTTAAATTTTATTTTATGGCTATTGCTGCATACAACAGACTTGAACATAACACAATCTGTCTAGAGCCAGTCAATGGAGACTTTGTACACAGCACATTATTGTCGCTAATAAATGTTTACAGTGTCCTTAATGTGTCTTGTATGTGAGGAAGGCACAGATCCATAAAACATTGCGAACTCTCCAATATTGACTTCACTAAATGCTTGTAATGTTCTGAACAAACTCGACTGATGGATTTATTTTGTTTGTTTCTGGACAGGACAATCTGTGCTTTTTATTGCAACCCACTATTTCTCTGGAATCATTAAAGTGACTATTGAGACATCAGTCTTTTAGATAAAACAGAGAAAAACTCCTAATGATAATTACATTTAATTTATCTTATTATAGTTTTACGGTTGTGCGTTTGAAAATATCGTGTTTTATATACTTCACACTTTACTTTCATTTTGAACCTGTTTTGAAAAGTGAACACTTTACATCAATAAAAATTGATTTAAGCAAAATTGTATCTAAAATGGAGATAATTTATGAATGATGAAAATGTATAAGATAAGAATATGTTAGGTAAAAGTTATGTAAAAGTTATGTAAAATTCTCTATTTATGTCTTATGTAACAGGAGACATCAGAGGTACTTTTATTCATGTCAGCAGCCAATTCATATGCCTAAGAACAATTAAACCTCAAGCAGTCAATCACCCTCCTCTTCTTCTGGAAACTTCTTCCTCCCTGTCAGTTTGTGATGGCTTTGGGGCGGGAAAGAACAGCAGTCAGTAAAATGGCCACCATGCTCTATTAAATCTTGAGGGCAGAGGCGGATTGGGCATAGGGTTTACATGGAAGAACCCCGGTGGGCCGGCGCACCTGTGGGGCCTGTTTTGTTTGAGGACATGTGGTCCTTTTTATAGACATAATGAATAAGATGCAAAATAATTTGCATATATGAAAAAATTACTTTGCCACTTAGCCTGTGATTGCAGATGATCTAGTGTATGCTCTGTCTGCCTGATTGGCTGACATATAAGATTGAGTGAATAGTGATTGGGATATGGTTGGTGTAATAAGCAAGAAAATGTATCTTTCTAAAGAATGATATAGTTTCCTAAATTCTGAAGGTGTATCATATAATGTGCTCATAAAATGTAATTTTATTTCTTTTTAACTTCCCCCTTGATGCTGGACAAGCCCACTATCTGGAAAGTCTTGGGGGAGGGTGCTGCTGCCATAGCCCATGGCTAGACCTTACACCTCTGGTGCTGCCCATGTGGGGCCACTAGTACAAATTTTTCCAGCACCGCTTTTTGTTCCAAATCCGCCCCTGCTTGAGGGCATTCCCTTCTGGAGTTTTTTTAGGCTAATTTCTACCCTACTGGGATCAGCAGCACCGTCTGTATGGATGGACCTGTCATGATGGTAATTGGAAAGGAGCAATGAACACTGACAAAAGACCTCCATTTCTTAGACTGATGGGTCCCCATCTATTTGGGCTGGCACAATGGCTCCATTTTGGGCTGACACGTAGACCACTATCGTCAGTGACAGTAGACATGTCAGTAATCATTGGCAGGTCCTTCAGTCTGGACCAGATGTCAGCACTTGCTCCTGCCTGCCATGCATCACCACCAGCGGGTGGGCTAGAAAATCTTATCCTTTTCCTCGCAGCCCCATTTGCGGGAGAAAATGAAGGAGGAGCTATTGACGTGTCACGTTCCACTTGAGTTGACAATTCTCTCACCAGCAGGTCTTTGAACCTCTTCAGACTTGTGTCTGCCAGAAAGAGAGATACAACGTAGGCTTTAAACTTAAGATCGAGCACGGTGGCCAAAATGTAGTGCTCTGATTTCAACAGATTGACCATCCTTGAATCCTGGCAAAGCGAATGAAGGGCTCCATCCACAAGTCCCACATACTTTGCGGAATCGCTCTGTCTTAGCTTCTCATTCAGTTTCTCCAGCTGCTTCTGCGAAAGCCTGATGAGGGGAATGACCTGACTCAAGCTGGCAGTGTCTGAACTGACTTCACGTGTGGCAAGTTCGAAGGGTTGGAGAACCTTGCACAAGACGGAAATCATTCTCCACTGTGCATGAGTCAGGTGCATTCCCCCTCCTTTGCCTATATCGTAGGTGGATGTATAGGCTTGAATGGCCTTTTGCTGCTCCTCTATCCTCTGAAGCATATAGAGTGTTGAATTCCATCTCGTTACCACCTCTTGCTTCAGGTGATGGCGGGACAGGTTCAGGAGTGGTTGCTGGTGCTCCAGTCTTTGGCATGCAGTGGCTGAATGTCGATAGTGGGCCGCAATTTTTTGGGCCACCGACATCATCTCCTGCATGCACCCATCATTTTTCAAAAAACTCTGCACCACCAAATTAATTGTATGTGCTAAACATGGGATGTGCTGGAATTTGCACAGATGTAATGCACGCACAATATTGGTGGCTCAGCTTCCAAAAGAGGTTGCCACTGGATTTATACGGCAGTACACTCGACTGGATTTATACGGTAGTAGCACTGGATTTATATGCCAGTACCACTGGAATTATACGGCAGTATCACTGGAATTATACAGCAGTACCACTGGACATATTTGGCAGTATCACTGGACATATATGGCAATATCACTAGACTGGATTTATATGCCAGTACCACTGGATTTATACGGTAGTACCACTGGACATATACGGCAGTATCACTGGAATTATATGGCAGTACCACTGGACTTATATGGCAGTATCACTGAATTTAGACGGCAGTACCACTGGACATATACGGCAGTATCACTGGACATATATGGCAGTATCACTGTACATATACAGCAGTACCACTGGAATTATATGGCAGTATCGCTGGAATTATACGGCAGTACCACTGGAATTATAAGGCAGTACCACTGGACTGGATTTATACGGCAGTATCACTGGACTTATTTATCAGTACCACTGAAGTGATACGGCAATATCACTGGAATTATACGGGGGTATAACTAGAATTATACGGTAGTACCACTGGATTTATACCCCAGTACCACTGGGATGGATTTATACGGCAGTATCACTGGATTTATACACAAGTACCACTGGATTTATATGGCAGTATCACTCGATTTATTTGGCTGTATCTTCGGCATTATACGGCAGTACCACTGTATTTATACGGCAGTACCACTGGACTGTATTTATACGGCAGTATCACTGGACTTATACGCCAGTACCACTGGAATTATATGGTAGTATCACTGTAATTATACAGCAGTACCACTGGAATTATACGGCAGTACCACTGGAATTATATGACAGTACCACTGGAATTATACGGCAGTACCACTGTACTTATACGCCAGTATTCCCGGAATAATAAAGCTGTATATCTGGAATTATATGGCAGTATCACTGGAATTATACAGCTGTACCACTGGACTGGATTTATACGGCAATATCACTGGACTTTTGCGCCAGTACCACTGGAATTATATGGCAGTATCACTGGAATTATATAGCAGTATCACTGGAATTATACGGCAGTACCACTGAACATACACAGCAGTATCACTGGACATATATGGCAGTATCACTGGGCTAGATTTATATGCCAGTACCCACTGGATTTATATCACTTTACCACTGGACATACACGGCAGTATCAGTGGAGTGGATTTATAAGCCAGTACCACTGGGTTTATATGGCAGTACCACTGGACATATATGGCAGTATCACTGGACTGGATTTATATGGCAGTATCGCTGGATTTGTATGCCAGTACCACTGGATTTATACGGCAGTATCACTGGAATTATATGGCAGTACCGCTGGAATTATGCGGAAGTATCACTGTAATTATACAGCAGTACCACTGGAATTATATGGCAGTACCACTGGACTGGATTTATATGGCAGTATCACTGTACTTATTTACCAGTACCACTGGAGTTATACAGCAGTATCTCTGGAATTATACGGCAGTATCACTGGAATTATACGGCAGTACCACTGGACTTATACGGCAGTACCACTGGGCTGTATTTATATGGCAGTATCACTGGACTTATACACAAGTACCACTGGACATATACGGCAGTATCACTGGATTTATATGGCAGTACCACTGGACATATACGGCAGTATAATTGGACTTGATTTATACACCAGTACCACTAGATTTATACTTCAGTACCACTGGACATATACAGCAGTATCGCTGGAATTATATGGCAGTTCCACTGGACATATATGGCAGTATCACTGGGCTAGATTTATGCGCCAGTTCCACTGAATTTATATGGCTTTACCACTGGACATATACGGCAGTATCAGCGGACTGAATTTATAAGACAGTACCACTGGGTTTATACGGCAGTATCACTGAACATATACGGCAGTATCACTGGAATTATATGGCAGTACCACTGGACATATACGGCAGTATCACTGGAATTATACGGCAGTACCACTGGAATTATACGGCAGTATCACTGGACATATATGGCAGTATCACTGGACATATACGGCAGTACCACTGGAATTATACTGCTGTTTCACTGAAATTATACGGAAGTACCACTGGATTAATGACGCAGTAGCACTGGAGTTATACGCCAGTACCACTGGAATTATACGGCAGAATCACTGGAATTATACAGCAGTACCACTGGAATTATACGGCGGTACCATTGGACATATACGGCAGTATCACTGGACTGTATATATATGGCCGTACCACTGGACATATATGGAAGTATCACTGGATTTATACGGCAGTACAACTGGACATATATGGCAGTATCACTGAACTTGATTTTTACGCCAGTACTACTGGATTTATACTTCAGTACCACTGGACATATACGGCAGTATCACTGGAATTTTATGGCAGTTCCACTGGACATATACAGCAGTATCAGTGGACTGAATTTATACACCAGTACCACTGGATTTATACTGTAGTACTACTGGACATATATGGCAGTATCACTGGAATTATATCGTAGTACCACTGGACATATACGGCAGTATCACTGGATTTATACGGCAATACCGCTGGACATATACGGCAGTATCACTGGACATATATGGCAGTTCCACTGGACATATACAGCAGCACAGGGATTGATGAAGGATAACACAGCACCAATGCAATGGACTGGACTTATATAGCACCACTTGTCATATGGCAGCAGAGGACACAACCACTTTGAATGGACTGATGCAGCACAAGACACTACCACTGTACTGATGCAGGGCAACACAGCACCACTGGACTGAACTTATACAGCAGCACTGGACATATGGCAGCAGAGGACACCACCACTGTGACTGGACTGATGCAGCACAATACACCACCACTGGACTGATGCAGCACAAGACATCACCACTGGACTGGACTTATACAGCAGCACTGGACATATGGCAGCAGAGGACACCACCACTGTGACTGGACTGATGCAGCACAACACACCACCACTGGACTGATGCAGCACAAGACATCACCACTGGACTGGACTTATACAGCAGCACTGGACATATGGCAGCAGAGTACACAACCACTGTGACTGTACTGATCCAGCACAAGACACTACCACTGTACTGATGCAGAACACTGAGAACAGAGACACGTCCTCTTGCTACACTCTCCAATGCCGGAGTGAAAATGGTGGTGACGCGCGACTCCTTATATGGAATCCAAACCCAGCGAGAATCCTACTGCGGGATGATGACGTTTTGCCTCGTTCTGGTTTCCGAGTCATGCAGGAAAACCCGAGCCGGTCTCGAAACTGGGCTCAGGTAGTGACGTCTGGTAGGGTTCAGTTCCCCGCTCATCTCTACCTAAATGTAACTTCATGTACTGGATACTCAAAAGGTGACTTGCCTTACTATTTTTCCTATATTTAAGCACCATCCTCTAACTAGGATATCATATATACACTGAGGTAATCACTGTTTGCTCTTCACAGCCGTTTTAGAATAAATAAAGTTTCCAGATTCCCCAGAGATGTCATCTTCAATTTTTCTATGGCATAGTGAACTACATAACCTATCATATACATAACTAGCTCTTAATTTACTCACTAGTGCACATACCCTGGTGTGCAAACCATATGCTGGAAAATACACATTCCCGGGTACTAATCCTTTTGGACAACCTCTTTAAATAATTCCAACTTTCTCTTTTTAGGAAACTGTTCAATGGCTCTTCATCCATAATGGTATTAGGGCATTGGTACTCAGCCTCTGTCCTCAAGTACCCCCAACAGTTCATGTTTTCCAGATCTCCTCACAGGATTGCAAGTGAAATAATTTGCTACACTTGTGGGTCTTTGATAATGTTTCAGTGAGTAATGAATACACCTGTTCAACTGCTAGGTGACCTGGAAAACATGAACTGTTGGGGGTACTTGAGGACCGAGGTTGAGAACCACTGTATTAGAGCACTGGGTCATTGGGTGGTGCACTTATTCAAGGTGCAACCATGTGAATGTAATTACCCAGACGTCTCTTCTCTTTATGGAGTGGCTCATCTGCAGTCATATTTGCATATGATCAATATTTTTAATTCCAACTCTCCTGGTGCCACTTTCACCAGCCTTTGCCAATCGACTGGTACACTGTGAGATTTTATGTATGCTACTCTGGTTTGAACTTGGCAGTTTGAATTTCCTTCCCAATTCATGCTCAAGCTTTGTCTCTAATACTTTAATATATATACATTATTAAATATTCAGAATTTCTTTTATATTCCCTAAGGATCATTCTCTAAGTGCAGCTGGAAATTGCAAGGTGCTTAATGAATCACAAATTGTAGATTTGTAGTACCAAGCCAAGATTGCTGCTTTCATGGAATGAGTAAATGTTGCTCTAGTGGTGGGGACTAGGCAGAGTCCTAGGCAAAGCTACACAATCCTGCCCCTGCTTCCCCAATGCCTCCCACCCAACCTCTTACATACAAACTTAACCTCTTAGATTTATTTTTAGATTTATTAACATAAGTTATACAAATAACACTATAACAATATTGCAAAAATATTAACACTTTTGTGAGCATCAACAATACCACTGCGATAAACTGCTGAGACCATTTTTGTTACCGTCATACATACATACATACATACATACATACATACATACATACATACTGGGAGCATTTTTTAGATCACCATGCTATACTTAGAGCTTTTTTTTGTGTCCTCCATACTATGTGAACTCTGAGTGTTATTCAGAGTTGTTAGCAAACCAAAAAAGTTTGCAGTTGGGCAAAACATGTTGCATTGCAGGTGGGACAGATGTAACATGTGCAGAGAGAGTTAGATTTGGGTGGGTTATATTGTTTCTGTGCATGGTAAATACTGGCTGCCTTATTTTTACCTTGCAATTTAGATTTCAGTATGAACACACCCCACCCAAATCTAACTCTCTGTGCACGTTACATTTGCCCCACCTGCAGGGAACCTGGTTTTGCCCATTAGCGTGCGTTTTTGGTTTGCTAACAACTCTGAATAATCCCCTCTGTGCTATACTGAGAGTTTTTTATGGCCATCATACAATGCATAGAGGTTTTTTATGACCTGTATACTATATTGAGCGCTTTTCTGTCACCACCATACAATACTGAGAGTATTTTCTGACCACCATAAAATACTGAGAGCTTGTTGGTGACCTCTGTACTTAACTGAGAAGCCACCATAAATAAATACTGAGAGCATTTTTCTGACTACCATACAATAAATACTGAGAACATTTTTCTTACCGCCATGCAATAAATACTGAGAACATTTTTCTTACCGCCATGCAATAAATACTGAGAACATTTTGGGACTGCCATACAATAAATGAGATTATTTTAAGGCCACAATACAATAAATATTAAGAGCGTTTTTGTGACCACCATACAATAAATACTGAGAGCATTTTGGGCAGCCATACAATACTGAGAGCAAACTAACCAATCTAACCAAAATAACCCTTTCTTAACCCCAATAAAACCATTAAACAATTCACTGTATCTATATTAAATTAACCCCTTCACCCTCATAATAAAACCCACATGGTTTATCCCTTCAAATTATTAACTCCCCTGAAATGAGAATTTTGTTTTGCCTATAAAATAAAAAAATGATACTGTACTTGTAAACTAGCTCTCAAAATCATGATAAAAAAAGGTGGAATATTGTGTAAATATTGTGTTTAAAATCTTCATGCAATTTAATTTATAAGCTATGTCATACTGAAACAAAAGAAAAACATGGCTGATATCACAGGCATATTTATTATAGAAAAGTATGTGCCTGACACATCTGTAAATGTATTTTTATAATGTTTTTCTGCAGATTCACTCACAAAAGCTGTACTATGAGCATAATGCGTCTTTATACAGCAGCCACATCATCTCCCTTTGTGGTTACGTGTAGCTGTACAAGTGCCTCCTGAGACCTGCCAAGTTTCTGAAAATGACCATGTGCTGTCCCTAAAATTCTAAGAATAGCCAATCTGAGAAGATTAGTAGGTTTTGTGGGTTAAATCACCCAACACTTTTCTGTGGGGAAGTATGGTAGAATCCTGCTATATGTCTGGAAAAATATAAGTTTAGCTGTCCAAGCGTGCTCCTTCATGAAATTATGTCTCCAGCAGTAAACCACTGAGCACTTGGAAGTCTGCTAAAGCGAAGCCGCACTCCAAAATAGAAGTAGCAGTGACTGTCAGACTAATATAATTTCAAGCTGTATTTGCAGAGATTATTTAAATAAATGCCAAAATCCAATTTGGAGAAGCTCTACCAACACAAATGTTAGAAAACACAACAAAACCAAATAATAATAATATTAAGACTAACATAATAATAATATAACACGTCTTCAAATAGGAACTTTTCTGGAAAATGAAAATTTAATGGGTGTTTTAAATTCTTTTTTTTTTTATTATTATTATTATTATTTATTTATGTACTATTTGGACATCTATTTTTAGGACAAATCTTGAAATGTATTTTCATTAGGATTGCCTAAAAACATGCGGAGTAACTCATTTTCTGTTATGAGATCATTTTAAAGTGTGATGCTTATATAAGTATTGAGGGTTTGTTTTTGGTATGTTATTGTTTTACCAATTTTATCATTTTTTTATAGCCTAGGATTGCATCAGCAGTTTTGATTTCGGAGAGAGGCTGGTTTATGCCTCTTCAGCTCGATTTGGGGATTCACTTTGCCTGGTTTGACCTCAGGTTCTCCTCTCTTGGGAGGATAGTAGATAACTCAGGAGGGTGGCCCCAGAGATGTCAGACCCCCTCTAGTGGCAGTTGCAACTCCACATGAATTTCAAACAGATCAAACTATACAATGTATAAACCAATGTATAACTATTGCAAAATATTAATTCATATTAATGTCACTATAGTCACAAAGCAACCAATATATTGAGGAATTCAGTCAGTATACATTAAAAAAATATGAAAACGCTTGTGGTCTCTTTTTCCTGATTGGACGTATAACACTGCTAGAAGCGTTAAGGACAAGAGCGCTCATAAAATATGTAGGACAGACATTTCTAAGAGGAGATCATTTCCAAATCATACAACTGCCTCAATGCAGCATAAATGCAGCTTTGGACTTGTTACATGCCGCAATGGAACCAGGACCATAGAGATCAGTGATGGGCACGGGTACTATAGGGGGCATGGCCTAATTGTACAGGAGTGACCAAGCCACCTACAAAAAAAATGTGAGAAAAGTTTAATTGTGTAGCTGCATGCCCCACAGGGGGTGCCATTCTCCCCTCAGTCAGGGGCAGATCTAGAGAGGGGATTCATCATGTGAGCTCCCTCCCTCCCCTTCCAGCAGCAGAGGAGACTGTTGCTGTACTCATTGGCAGCAGCCTCGCTGGACCAACCACAACCCAGCACATGGCAGCGTATGCTGGGCTGGTGAGAGAGGCTGCTGCTGCTGATGGGAGGAGGCAATGGACACAGGATACCAGGAAAGTGTAATTAGCCTCTCACTGTTGTGCTGCACTGACTAATTACACTTTTCACTTGTGTATCACCTTTTATACATAGCTTTTGCTTCTTTCTTATTATCATTCACTAACACTTTAGCCTCTCACTGGTTTGCTGCCCTGGGGTAGCTGGCTCTCACTGGTTTGTGGGGTACTGCGCCCCAGACTTAGACTTAGTATTTTGGGACCTTCAGTACTCAGAAATGCCTTGACGTTGGCCTGGAGGCTTAACATATCTTTACAAATATATGCAGCTGAGATCTCTGAATTATCTACCACCATGTAGTTTTCAAGGTCTGTTGCTGATGTTATCCCGATTGCTTGGTGATAACTGTTTTTTTATTCTTGTTCAGGATAATCCCTCCCTTTTGTGCACCTAGATGACATTACTAATTGGATTGAGCAGTTACCAAATTTCTTGTTGCTGTTCCGAGAGGCATGGATGGGACCAGCATTTGGAGGGCATGCTGGTTCCTGTAGTGCTATTAGGAGAACCTAAAGGTGTCTCAAGGTAAGCTTGCTGCCAATTAGATATATTTGTGCATGTACCATTATCATGTGGCCCTGTATTAAGCAATCATATGCTATTAGTTTTAGGGATGAGTTTGGGGCATGGTGCTCCCTGGACTGGTGGGGTTGGGCTGCTTTGGGGTAACACACTGTAATATTCAATTTAGCACTTTTTGTAACACTTTCAAAACATTTTTTTCTAATGCTACTCCTTAAAGATTTTTAATTACACTTTTCACTTGTGTATCACCTTTTATACATAGCTTTTCCTTCTCTGTTATTAACATTCACTAACACTTTAGTCTCTCACTGGTGTGCTGCCCTGGGGTAGTTGGCCTTCGCCCTTTGTGGGGTAACACGCCCCTGACTTTGACTTAGTATTAGGGATCTTCAGTACTCAGAGACGCCTTGGAGTTGGCCTGGAAGCTTACCATATCTTTGCAAATACAGGTATATGCGATGCAGATCTCTGGATTATCTACCACCATGTAGTTTTCAAATCCTGTTGTTGATGTAATCCCACACACTGGCAGCTACAGAGGAGGGGCTGCAGCTCAATTCAAATTTCAAATAGACGAGCCATACCAACTGTCACCAACTGCCATTTCAAACTGACACACTGGCAGTTGGTGTGGCTCCCCTATTTGAATTTTTAATTGAGTTGCAGCCCCACCTCTGGAGGTGCTCCTGATCCCGAGTGCTGGGGGATAACTGTTATTTGTTTCCTGTTCAGAATAACCCCTACCTTTCATGCACCTGTATGACATTACTAATTGGATTGAGCAGTTTCCCAATTTCTTGTTGATGTATGGTCTAGCAAGATACATAACACCAAAGTACAGTATTACACGCTGCCTGTCAAACACACACAATAAAGGATTATAAGGAGAACGAACTAGTGATGGATAGCCTTTCAAAATAAAGAAGACCATCAATGACAATTGCAAAGTGCAAAAGAATTTGCTGCGATACATAAGAAACTGGTAATAAATAAATAAATAAATAATGCCCCAATAAAGTACAGCAGTATGTGCTGGCTGTCAAACACACACAGTATAAGATGATTAGGAGGACGAGCTGGAGATGGATGGCCTTGCAAGATATAGTAGGGCATCAATACCCAGTAAATTACAGTATTCCGCACTGCCTATAATCTCTCTCTCTCTCTCTCTCTCTCTCTCTCTCTCTCTATCTATCTATATATATATATATATATATATATATATATAAATTCAATGGTACTGGCTCTCCCATCAGCTGAATGTAATGGCGCCGGGTGCCCGCACAGAAGGAATGATACTCTATGTAGCAATAGGTGCAGCACTCCAGGCGACTTAGAAATAACCACAGAACGGCAGTATGTTAGCTAACATACTGCCATTCTGTGGTTACTTCTAAGTCGCCTGGAGTGCTGCACCTATTGCTACATAGAGTATATATATATATATATATATACACAAGAGCCCTCACTCACTCACTCATCACTGGTTCTCTTACTTCCCGATTTGTTAGGGAGATGAAATTTAACATAGGTATTCTTCAGGTGGGAAATAATAAAACTACGTAATTAGAATTTTGATAAAACTCCCCTAAGGGGATGAAAAAGGGGTTGACATAATGATATTACCAAAGCATGGCTTGCATTGCGTGGACGATAACGCCCAAACAGACGATCGGATAAAAATTTGGATTGCACCTCCAGTGGGTAAAATTTTATAAACTACAAAAATGGTCCCGTCACTTTTACTGTATCTGCTACAGGTGCTCCTAGGGTGACGCTAAGAATCATGGATTACTATTTACTTACATTAAGACATCTCAAATTTACAACTCCATAAATTTACTAAATTTTTAACACTCATTTATATTAACAACCATGAAAATCAGAAACTCCAGTGCAAAGAATGGGTAGAACAGCTAGTATACAATAAAGAAGAATGTGCTGGAATTGGTGCCTGGATAAGCTGGTGATTGATGCCCTCGTAAGATACAAAAGAACATCAGTGCCCCTGTAAAGTACAGTAATATTATATGCTGCCTGTCAAACACACATGGTATTGGCATAGCCCATAATGTAAAGTGGTGCATGATGGAATTGTCCTTTGGCACTTTCACTCACCCTTATGTTATATAGTAAAAAGCATATGCATAGTTTAACAAACCAAGCACTTTAGCAACAGGGACTGGAACTTTTGTGGCTGAAGTGCTTGGTTTTGTGGGCCCCCACAAAAGAGAACCTCTTGGTGATTTTTTAAACCAATCTACCAATGGATTTAAGGCAGCTAAGTGTTAATCATTGTCACATTTGGAATATGCCTTCATCATCCTCATTATCAGCCTTCTCAATGCGGTTCATATCATCATCATCATCATCATCATCATCAACATCATCACACAATATTAGCTCATCCCCACTGGAATCCACCATTACAGAAGAAGTTTCTGTTTGTTGTAATTGGCAGTACATGCCTTCCTCTTAGAATGTTTCGAAAGTAGCATTCTACGTTGATTGCTCACAAGGATCCCTGCTGTGCTAAACACTCATTCTGAGTACACACTGGAGGGTGGGCTGCTTATGTACACCATAGATAGTTTTTTACAAGGGTCACCAAATTGCCTGTGGGACTGTGTGAGATGTTAATTTGTACATTATTATCATTAAAGTAACAGTTACAGAAGACAAGTGAGTATAAATGGGAATTACTTTTAAGTCTGACCAGATGTCATAATGTTTGACTATGGTGCGCTGAGTTGACTCATCATCATCATCATCATCATTCGGTGTTTTGTAAAAGGTCAGCTTTTCTTGCCAGTAACATTTGAAGGGGGAACTAAGGTTGGAGATGTATCATGTTTTTTCTTAGAAGAGTGCGCCAAAAAAGAGTCTTCTTTCTTTTTCTTTTTTTTCTTGATATCTATATACAGTAAGCAATTACTGACTTCTAGGTGCACCACCAACAGTGGTAATGCAGGAGTTTGTATCCTTTTACTCTTCAAATGTTAGTTCATACTAATTAACTTTAAATTCATTCATAACCAGTGCGGAATAAAATATACCTTTTTTTAGGTTACATAAGATTTCTGACCTTGTTTGGCTCTGAATTTTACAATAGGCCTTTTAGTGCAGGAAAGAGCAGTAGCAAGAGACGACCACTTGCAAATAAAGGCCATGCTCTGGGCCTTTCCTTGTCACTTTGTGTGGTGTATGGCTTTTTTGGGAGCAGCCCAATCTCATGGTTCAGCAAACATCAGTTGTTTTATCATCAACAGAAGCCAAATACATTTCAACAGCTTACACCGGTCAAAAAATTGTTTGGTTACATCAGCTACAACAGGATTTTGGAGAGACAGTAGCTCAAGCTAGAGTATATGCAGACAAATAAGGATGTATAAGCAAGTTTGCAAACAGTGAAAGCAATAATGCTAGACTCAGATATGTTGATGTGAAGTATCATTACCATCTTGTTCTAGTGGATCAAGATTTGATTCACATAGAGTAAAACATAAAATATTTTGGCAGTTGTCTGGACAAAGCCAATCCTAAGGCCAAAAGTGGAGGACATTGGATTCAAGAGGGGACTGGTTTGAGTTGTTGAGTGGGGGTGTTGGACATGTGTCATTTTGATATTGCTAGCACTGTTCTCAATTGTGTTTATTATCCATGCAGATGTCATCAGTGTTCGGCTAGTGATGAAGTTAGATAGAAAAGAAGATAGCTAGGGGGTGTGTTTATCCAGACTATAGAAGAATGCAGAATGTTGAAAGCAACATGTTAAGTTTGCAGCATGTGTTTGATCCATACACGCCCACATTCTGGCTTCCTCCTCTGGGAGGAGACAGCCAGGATGGCAAAGTCGGGGGCGTGGCTGCGGCATGGGGCAGCACGGCATGGGGCAGTGACACCAAATGGGGGCAGGACCCGGGGTGTGACAGCGGAATCACCTCACCGCGGCCCCATCTAAGCTACACATTGCCGAGATTACCAGCGTTGTGAGTGCGTGGGCGGTGACACGATGTTATGCACACCAGTGCCTGCAGGAAAGTACTGGTGTCAGAACTGTTATGCACTCCAGTGTCTGCAGGAATGTACTGGTGTTTGAACTGTTATGCGAAACAAATGGACTCACAGACAAACTGGGGAATATGACATAACGTACACAGAAGGTGATAGGGTAACAAAATACACACAAAGTGAACAGAGAAGCCCAGAGGCTAAGGAACTGGGTATCTCCCTTGTATTAGAACTGCACAGATGGAAAAGCAAGATGTTGTGTTTTAATACGTAGAGAACCCGAAATGCTGTTGCTAAGGGCAACAGCAAAACCCTAAAGGGTTACCAACGGGTGTGGCAGTAAACTCCTTGGTCAGAGATGGAATGATAGACACAAGGAGAATCTCCACAATCCTAATTCTCACTTGCAGTGCACAGGTTTTAGCTTACTGCCACTAAACTGACCCCTGACACCTAGCACAGTGAGACAGGATTTAGGCAGGCAAGTCTTAGAATACAGCCGCAAACTTGCTAAGTTCACAGAGTAGAAACAGAACCCCAGCAAGCTAAACGACTGACTCCAGTCTTACTGCTAGGTCTGGATTGGCAGAGTGTAATACCAAATCCCCAGGCCTATTTGCAGTAAGCAACAAACAAATACAAAGCTACACAGTACTGGCTAACTTTCATGAACTGACTAACCAACAAAGATTCAGCAGCATCTGCTTACTCTGAAAAGAGGCCTTATAAAGCAGGTGCTGTCCACGCCCCACTCAGACCTCACAGACTGTGAGCACAAAAACCAGCACCGGATCCCCTGCTGTGCACAGAGCCTATAACCACTGCACAGCAAAAGACCCGAACCGGAGTATCAGCTGCGCTCAGGTTACTCCACTAGCACTTGTCTCCCGGTTGCCATGACGACGTGGCAGCACAGGGCAGGAGACCCTAACAGTACCCCCCCTCTGACGAGGGGTCAAAGAACCCCTACAACCGGGTTTATCGGGGAACTGCGAGAAGAAAGAGCGTATCAGTCTGGGGGCATGAAGATCACAACTGCGCACCCACGACCGCTCCTCCGGGCCATACCCCTTCCAGTGCACCAAAAATGACAGCCGACCCCGAACCACCTTGGAGTCAAGAATCCTTTCAACAACAAACTCCCTCTGGCCACGTATCAGAAGAGGGGAAGGTCTTCCACTGGAAGAAGGATTACTAATCGCCCGTTTTAAAAGGGAACAATGAAATGTTTTATTGATACCCAAAGAACGGGGCAGATCTAACTGAAATGCCACCGGATTGATAACCCTGGTGATCTTATAAGGGCCGATGAACCGGGGGCCTAACTTATGAGATGGCTGTCTCAACTTCAAATTCTTGGTAGACAACCAGACGAAGTCTCCTAATTTGAAGCTGCAGGGTCTTTTCCGCTTATCAAAAACCCTTTTGGTCACTAATGACACAGACACAAGGGCTTTCTTCACTTTCCGCCAAATACCTCTAAGGACCGAAACCACAGAGGAACCACCAGGCGTGGAGTCCAGGGGGTCAAAAGAATTGGCCTTAGGATGATGCCCATACACACAAAGGAAGGGAGAGATCCCTGTAGCAGAGTGAGCCGCGTTGTTATAGGCAAACTCCGCCATGGACAGATGAGCAACCCAGTCAGTCTGACACTTGGAGACATAACACCTGAGGAACTGCTCCAAGGACTGGTTCACCCTTTCAGTCTGCCCATTAGACTGCGGATGGTAGCCTGACGACAAGCTGACAGAAATCTGGAGATCGGAACAAAATGCCCTCCAGAATTTGGCCACAAACTGGGATCCGCGGTCAGAGACCACATCAAGTGGCAACCCGTGGAGACGCACAACATGCAGCATAAATAATTCAGACAGGCGTCTGGCCGATGGCAGCCCAACCAGTGGAACGAAGTGCGCCATCTTCGAAAACCTGTCAACGACAACCCAGATGGCTGTCATCCCCGAGGATTTGGGCAAGTCCACCACAAAATCCATTGAAATGTGGGTCCATGGCTTAGATGGGATAGAGAGTGGATGTAATGGGCCAACAGGAACCCCTCTAGGAGTCTTATTTCGGGCACAGATGTCACATGCCCGAACCCACTGATCCACATCCTTAGCCACCGAGGGCCACCACACCGCCCTAGATAGCAACTCCCGAGTTCTGGCAATACCCGGGTGACCTGCCGACTTCTTGGCATGGAATTCCAGAAACACTCGCTGTCTTAACCTAGGAGGCACAAACAAAAGACCTACCGGAAGGTCTGGAGGAGCCTGCTCCTGTGCTCTAAGGACTAATGATAAGAGGTCCTGGGTAATGCCCACTTTAATACATGATGGGGAAACAATGGGCAACGGCTCCTCGGTGGTCTCCTGGATTGGAGCAAAACTCTGCGAGAGCGCATCAGCCTTGATGTTTTTTGACCCAGGGCGATATGTTATCAAAAAATTAAAGCGAGCAAAAAACAAAGCCCATCGTGCCTGCCTGGCATTGAGACGCTTCGCTGACTCTAAATATGCCAGATTCTTATGGTCAGTGAGAATTGAGACCACAAACTTAGCCCCCTCAAGCCAGTGTCTCCACTCCTCGAGTGCATCCTTAATAGCCAACAATTCCCGGTTACCCACGTCATAATTCATCTCGGCAGGCGAAAATTTACGGGAAAAGTAAGCACAGGGATGAAGGCGATTATCAGACACTCCCATCTGAGAAAGCACTGCCCCAATACCCATCTCAGAGGCATCCACCTCCACCACAAAAGGACGCTCTGGATCTGGGTGTCGCAGCACCTTGGCCGAAACAAATGCCCTTTTGAGACGGGCAAAAGCCGCTTTAGCCTCACAAGACCAGTGAGCAACATCCGCCCCTTTCTTAGTGAGTGCCACCAAGGGCGCCACTATAGACGAAAATCCAGCGATAAATCGTCTATAAAAATTCGCAAAGCCCAGGAAACGCTGAAGTGCCTTCAAACTAGTGGGCTGCACCCAATCCAGGACTGCCTGTACCTTGGAACCCTCCATTTGGAAACCTTCTGGGGAGATAATATATCCTAGAAATGCGATTTGCTGAACTTCAAATTCGCACTTCTCCAGCTTCGCCCCAAGCCGGTGGTCTCTGAGTTTCTGGAGGACTAAGCGTACATGCTTCCGATGTTCCTCCAGGGAATGGGAGAAGATTAGGATGTCATCTAAGTATACAACTAAGAATCTATCCAAATATTCCCTGAGCACATCATTCATGAAATCCTGGAAGACTGCCGGGGCATTACAGAGCCCAAAAGGCATCACCAAATATTCATAATGCCCTGAGTGGGTATTAAAGGCAGTCTTCCATTCATCCCCCTCTCTTATTCGGATTAGATTGTACGCACCGCGTAGGTCAATCTTAGAAAAAATGGTGGCAGTACGAAGCTGGTCAAACAAAACCGAAATGAGAGGCAGTGGGTATGAGTTTTTAATTGTGATACGGTTCAATTCCCTGAAGTCGATGCAGGGTCGCAACGAACCGTCCTTTTTACCCACGAAGAAGAACCCCGACCCAACTGGAGACTGTGAAGGTCTGATAAATCCCTTAGCCAAGTTCTCCTGAATGTACTCTGCCATAGCCTGAGTCTCAGGACGTGACAGGGAGTACAACCTGCTCTTGGGAAGCTTAGCATTTGGCAACAAATCAATGGCACAGTCATAGGGGCGATGGGGAGGTAGTACCTCTGCAACTTTTTTGGAGAACACGTCCGCAAAATCTGCATAACACCCTGGCAATCCTGGCAAATTTAGCTGCGAGAGCCTGACTGGAAGGCTCAAGCAACTCCTGAAACAATCAGTACCCCAACTAAGAATCTCCCCAGAGACGCAGTCAAATTGAGGATTGTGGGCCCTTAACCAGGGTAACCCCAACACCAATGGGGCAAAAGTACAGACAGTCACATAAAAGGACAATTTTTCAGAGTGTGTGGCTCCAATAAACAAAGAAATCTGGCTAGTGCAAGAGGTAATTTTACCTTGGGATAATGGTTCCCCGTTTAACCCACAAATCTCAATTTCCGATGCCAAGGGTACTAAGGGAACAGAGTGTTTCAGGGCGAATTGGCGGTCCATAAAAACCCCGTCGGCCCCACTGTCCACAAAGGCCTCAGTCTTGACAGTTTGACCGAGGATCTTCAAGGTCACCGGAATGATAAAAGTCTTCTTGGGAAATTCTGACTTCTGGCCTGACAGGATATTTCCCATCACCCTCAGGCCCTGAAGTTTTCCGGCTTTTCTGGGCATGATACTACCACATGACCTTTATTCCCACAGTACAAACACAACCCCTGCTGTCTCCTCCGCGTCTTCTCACGCGAGGAGAGGCGGGTAGCCCCAATCTGCATAGGCTCCTCAGAAAATTCCTCAGAGTCCGAGGTTCCCTTGGGAAGGAAGGAAATCTCAGTCTCCCTTTCAAGCCTACGCTCTCTCAGCCGTCTATCCACCCGGATGGATAACTGCATGAGCTGATCCAAGCTATCAGGCAAGGGATATTGTACCAGTTGGTCCTTTATCTGGTTAGAAAGACCTCTTCGGTACTGGTGTCTCAGGGCTGGGTCATTCCACTGGGTATCATGGGCCAACCTCCGAAACTCCGTACAGTAAACCTCAACTGGCCTTCGCCCTTGCTTAAGGATCGAAATCTGAGCCTCGGCTGAGGCCGTCTTGTCAGGGTCATCATACAACATGCCCAGTGCCGTAAAAAAAGCATCAACACTTTTAAGCGACGGACAGTCAGGCTGCAACCCATATGCCCAGACCTGTGGGTCTCCTTGTAGCAAGGAAATCACTATGCCCACCCGCTGAATCTCCGACCCAGAAGACTGAGGCCTAAGCCGGAAGTATAGCTTGCAGCTCTCCTTGAAACAAAAGAACTGCGAGCGATCTCCAGAAAAACGATCCGGGAGATTTACTTTCGGCTCCTTAACCCCTGCAGGTGCTGCTGCTGCGGGAGCTCCGCCAGCAGCCTGGGAGGTGTGCATTTTAATGGACAAATCATTAAATTGTCGGGTCAGGACCTGTACCTGATCGACCACCTGTTGCAACGTATTTTGAGGGGTATGCTCCATATTCCCACAAAATTTTAACAGGAGTATTGGGCTGCTGAATATGTTATGCACACCAGTGCCTGCAGGAAAGTACTGGTGTCAGAACTGTTATGCACTCCAGTGTCTGCAGGAATGTACTGGTGTTTGAACTGTTATGCGAAACAAATGGACTCACAGACAAACTGGGGAATATGACATAACGTACACAGAAGGTGATAGGGTAACAAAATACACACAAAGTGAACAGAGAAGCCCAGAGGCTAAGGAACTGGGTATCTCCCTTGTATTAGAACTGCACAGATGGAAAAGCAAGATGTTGTGTTTTAATACGTAGAGAACCCGAAATGCTGTTGCTAAGGGCAACAGCAAAACCCTAAAGGGTTACCAACGGGTGTGGCAGTAAACTCCTTGGTCAGAGATGGAATGATAGACACAAGGAGAATCTCCACAATCCTAATTCTCACTTGCAGTGCACAGGTTTTAGCTTACTGCCACTAAACTGACCCCTGACACCTAGCACAGTGAGACAGGATTTAGGCAGGCAAGTCTTAGAATACAGCCGCAAACTTGCTAAGTTCACAGAGTAGAAACAGAACCCCAGCAAGCTAAACGACTGACTCCAGTCTTACTGCTAGGTCTGGATTGGCAGAGTGTAATACCAAATCCCCAGGCCTATTTGCAGTAAGCAACAAACAAATACAAAGCTACACAGTACTGGCTAACTTTCATGAACTGACTAACCAACAAAGATTCAGCAGCATCTGCTTACTCTGAAAAGAGGCCTTATAAAGCAGGTGCTGTCCACGCCCCACTCAGACCTCACAGACTGTGAGCACAAAAACCAGCACCGGATCCCCTGCTGTGCACAGAGCCTATAACCACTGCACAGCAAAAGACCCGAACCGGAGTATCAGCTGCGCTCAGGTTACTCCACTAGCACTTGTCTCCCGGTTGCCATGACGACGTGGCAGCACAGGGCAGGAGACCCTAACACACGATGATGCGAGCTGGGGAAGTCCAGCCAAAAGACTTGCCCACTCTTCTGGGAGGCCGGGAGCACCACCCGATTTTTGGGAGCCTCCTGGGCATTCCGGGAGAGTAGGCAAGTACGGTTTGATCCTGTTTTTACATAAAGAGTATATATCTTCTGATACTATATAGCGTAACTGCTAACAATTTTGCATACTTCCATGTGAAGAATATGTAAATGAGCCTGCTAGTATCTCCACATTTCCTGGTTCTGGAGTTTTTTCTCTATTCCTCCCTCTGGCCCACCTCCTCTAAATGCCTCACCACAGCCTCCATAAAGAGTCCTACCAGAAGATGTCCCTCCTCTGCCATACTGTCACAAACAAATTTTTAAAGATAAATAGTTTTTTTAATAGGTTTCCTAGACTGCAGTAGGCCAATGGTGCATGATTTGAGTCACCTATTTTTATGACAGATTAATATATCCAATCACTTGCATTCTTATGTAAAAATTTGTAGCACGTTGGGTTTGACACTGGTGCTTTTGCAATGATTTTTCCCAGACTAAAGGGCCGTATTCACGGCCCGATTTGGGGAAAGATGTGTGCTGAGCAAACCGCTCAGCACACATCTCTCCCCCCGCTCAGCACAGCGCGATGTGTGCTGAGCGTGCGGGGGGAGACAGGGGGTTGCTCATTTCACCCAGCGGGTGAAGTGAGCGACCTGCTAGATTGGCCTGCATGCAGGCCAATCTAGCACCAGCGATAGCGATGCGCGGGGCTGCGCATCGCTATCGCTGTGAGGGGTACACACGGAGTGATCGCTGCTTAAATCTAAGCAATCTAGTCAGATTGCTTAGATTTTAAGCAGCGATCGCTCCGTGAGTACCCCCCTTTAGGGCCTAATTCAGAGTTGATCGGAGCTGCAAATTTGTTTGCAGTTGGGCAAAACCATGTGCACTGCAGGATGGGCAGATATAACATGTGCAGAGAGAGCTAGATTTGGGTTGGGTGTATTCAAACTGAAATCTAAATTGCAGTGTAAAAATAAAGCAGCCAGTATTTACCCTGCCCAGAAACAAAATAACCCACCCAAATCTAACTCTCTCTGCACATGTTATATCTGCCCCCCCCCCCCCTGCAGTGCACATTGGCCCTCATTCCGAGTTGTTCGCTCGCTAGCTGCTTTTAGCAGCATTGCAAACGCTAGGCCGCCGCCCTCTGGGAGTGTTTCTTAGCTTAGCAGAATTGCGAACGAAAGGTTAGCAGAACTGCTACTAAATAATTCCTTGCAGTTTCTGAGTAGCTCCAGACCTACTCCTAGACTGCGATCACCTCAGTCCGTTTAGTTCCTGGTTTGATGTCACAAACACGCCCTGCGTTCGGCCAGCCACTCCCCCGTTTCCTCAGCCACTCCTGCGTTTTTACCTGGCAAGCCTGCGTTTTTTAGCACACCCCCTGAAAACACCAAGTTTCCGCCCAGAAACATCCACTTCCTGTCAATCACTTACGATCACTCGAGCGTTGAAAAAACGTCGCTCGAGCTTGTGCAAATCTCTAAAGTTTTGTGTTAAATTACTAAGCGCATGCACGCTGCGAACCATGCGCATGCGCATTTTCCACCTAATCGCTGCGTTGCGAAAAATGGCAACGAGCGAACAACTTGGAATGACCACCATGGTTTTGCCCAACTGCTAACAAATTTGCTGCTGCGATCAACTCTGAGTTACTCCCTAAGGGCCTAATTCAGATCCCATTAGCTAACAAATTTGTTGCTGCGATCAGATCTGAATTAGCCCCTAAATTCATCAGTTTTTAACTTTTTACACTGCCCCAAAACCCATAGAAACCAGCAATTTGACAAAATACATTTATACTCCAAAGTCTCAGGCAGCAATTACATGATTGCTGTTTTCATGGTAGGAATAAAGGGCTCAGAATGAAAATAGTCCCCCCTCACTTCCAGGAAGAATGGGGGTAATTCCAAGTTGATCGCAGCAGGATTTTTGTTAGCAATTGGGCACAACCATATGCACTGCAGGGGAGGCAGATATAACATGTGCAGAGACAGTTAGATTTGGGTGGGGTGTGTTCAATCTGCAATCTAATTTGCAGTGTAAAAATAAAGCAGCCAGTATTTACCCTGCACAGAAATAAAATAACCCACCCAAATCTAACTCTTTCTGCACATGCTATATCTGCTTCCCCTGCAGTGCACATGGTTTTGCCCAATTGCTATCAAAAATCCTGCTGCGATCAACTTGGAATTACCCCCAATATCTCATATATTATTGTATTTATCAAGCTCAGAGAGAGATAAAATTGTGAGAGATACAGTACCAGTCAATCAGCTTCTACTGTACATTTGAAAAATGTGTTTGAAATGTGTTTGAAAAATGACAGTTAGGAGCTGATTGATTGGTTCTTTAGCTCTCACAATTTTCTCTCTCTCCAATCTTTGATAAATACCCCCAATTGTCTTTACATATTTAAAACATGCTGTATAATTGTCCTCAGATAAGCAAGGTTTCGTTTTTTCACTTTTGACTTATATGAAATAAGATGAATTTTATGTTTTTATACCCCCTTCTATTCTTCAGTTCATACATCTATTTTGTACATCTTATTACTCTTATTGCATCCTAGCTGAGAAGCTTTATTACACTACTGGATTAATGTCTGGAAAGTAGAGAGACAGAATAGAGATGTGATAAAAGAATTCAGTGCTGTACAATATAATAAATGTGTTACAAGCGGATTTCAGTAAAATCATTTTCTCCTTTGTGCTCATTCACTGACAGTATACAAACTAAGTTGACTTTCCGTATCTGATTTATTATGTCACACAGGCTTCATTAATATTCTTTTTTCAGTAATTCAGTGTCGTTGATGTATTATATTACTTATTAATCCCACAAATGGAAATCTTGGGTTTTAAGTGTGCGCTTTAGATTACTTTCACACCTGATTTTATAATACAGTTCTTAATATTTCATCAAGATATGTTGATGGCTGTACAACATTATATATAATACAGCGGAGAAGATGCAGAATTGAGAATAGAGTTTTAATTACCAAGTTTTTATCTTTTAAAAGGACACTGTGACTCCATTGTATTTCATGAATGATTATCTTAGTCATTTATTAAAATGTATTGCTACATAGGATTGCTTAAATCTTTTCCAATCTTCCAATGAAAATGGATCACTTTACAGCATTCATAAATGGATTTTATCCCATTTTTAATAGTTATGTTTCTGCAGCAGGGTACACTGGGGTTACACAGGGATAACATCGGGGTGTAGAGTTGGATCTTGATCCGAGGCACCAACAGGGTAAAAGCTTTGACTGTTTCCAGGATGCTTAGCGCCGCCTCCTCTATAACCCCGCCTCCGTGCACAGGAGCTCAGTTTGTAAGTTGGTGCCTGCTGAGCAGCCCTGAAAAGAGCTTTTATGAAGATAGAAGACTTCAAGGGCCGCAGCATAGGCACTTAGAAGTGCCTTATGTCATTATGACATATCATGCTGCTGCTCCCTCACCTCCCCCCACGGTGCTGTATACTCCCGCGCCCTGGTTGCCGGCCTGCCGGGTACTTAGAGCAGAGGGCTCCAGTTCTTCACCTAGGGCACACACACCTACCGCAGCTCTCCGGGATCGCGTGGCTGCATCAAGGGAGGAGGTAAGAGGGTCCCCCAGGCAGGACCTGCTGGAAATCACGATCCGGCGCGGTCTTTAGGAGATGGACCGCGCAAGCTGGCGTGGACACTGTGGCCATACAGGGACCCCACTAGACCACCAGGGCAAGGGCACAGGTTGGATTACCTCGTAATCCGTTTTACTAAGGCCCGCAGTACCCGGTGGTGAAGTCCAGCAAGGGGATAAGGCTCTGACCTGTAGCCCCTCCCCCAGCCCTAGGCGCCATTTACTGCTAATGTTCCCGCTCTGGAGCTGCTTCTCTCTGCCTCCCTCACTCGCTGTCAGCGTTTGGGCGCCATTGCACACATTCTGAGCTGACTTTGGAACTGTCTCCTCTGTAATGCCGCCTGCATCATCAGCGCTGTGCATTTACAGGACACTTAAGTATTCTACGTGTCTTTAGACAGTGTTAGTTAAGAACAAGTGCATACATTCATGGCTATTTAGTACAAGTACCCTGGGATATACATCCAGTCTTTACTGTGTATTGTTATATCTATATACATATATAGCTTTACTTTGTAGTGCAGTTACTTAGTATTGCTAGTCCAGTGCAGTTTTATTGTTAATTGTGATAATTTCTGCATTGTACATGTGACTTTGTGTGTGCCAATAGCTGCTGTGTGATTTCCATTCCGTGTATCTCACATATACTGCTATCACTATATTCTGTACCCTGAGGGGGGCTAAGTGCATCAGGTTTTTTTTCATATAATACATTGTTTCACAAGATATACTCCTTTGGTATTTTTCTATGTGTTTTACAGTCACCATATACCTTTTAAATTCTCAGTGTGTGCTCTGCTTGCAGTCACACTATACAGGGGGATTTTTGTAAGGTACTTTGTCCGCTTATATTGTACTATTTTGCCCCACGGTTACGTTTTCATATCATGTCAGCTACACAGGGTGATAATTCTATGGCTAATCCTGCACCCTGCAGTGTTAATGCCATAGATGTCTCTGAGGAAAATATTGCAGCTGAGGGTTCAAGTACAGGGTGTTTTATACCCCTTAGTCAGTCCACAGCAACGGGAGCAAATCATGACCCGCCGTGGGGTACAATTTCTAATTTACTGACTACGCTTGTAAGTAGACTTGCGGCCTCTATGGGACCTTCTGTGCTATTACAGCCACATATTGTACCTGCTGTTAATCCACCATGGGCAGATACTCTGTCCTCTCAGTTACAGCAATTAAATCAGTCTTTGACCAAGCAAAATCCTAACCCTCGCCCGCCTAAGACCAAGGGGTCATCAAAACGGGCCATAGTTTCCTCACAATCCATTCATGTTTCAGATACTTCATCTGATGAAGATGGCACATATACTGACCCCTCAGACACTGATGTAGATGCTTCTGATGGGGAGTCTACTACACAGGTGGATGTTCCTGACCTTTTGGAGGCTATCAGGCTGATTCTTCAAATTGATGATGACGAAGAGCCCCCAGCTACCTCTAAGAAATCAGATAAATTTAAGCGTCAGAAGGTTACTAATTAGTTTTACCTCATTCTGACCACTTAGTTGACATACGTCAGGAATCCTGGGAATATCCAGGAAAGAAATTCTCCCTGTCTAAGAAAATGCTAGCTTGTTATCCTCTCGCTGCAGAGTTAAGTAAAAACTGGGAAACACCGCCGCCGGTGGACTCACAAGTCGCACGTCTGGTGGTGTCATCTGCTCTGCCTGTCACTACTGTCACCTCTTTGAAGAAACTGACGGATAAACGAGTGGAGGGTTGCTTGAAATCTATTTACACTCTTGCTGGAGCTGTGCATAGGCCTACTATTGCGGCCTCTTGGGCTGCTAAAGCCATAGAGGCCTGGGTTCAGGAAGTTGAAGCGGAACTACGTCTAATTTTCCTGATAATGCTAGACAGTGTCTTTCATACATTATTACAGCCTCTCATTATATACAGGAGACGGCATCTTATGCAGGTATCCTGGCAGCCAAAGCATCTAATATGTCTATTCTGGCTCGCCAGATCCTCTGGTTGCGGTCCTGGTCTGTGACTCTGGACTCTAAAAAGACCTTGGAGGTGATCCCTTTTAAGGGAAACATTCTTTTTGGGGAAGACCTCAATAAGATTGTTGCTGACTGAGCATCTGCTAAGACCGCATGTCTAACTAGTACTACTCCTTCAGCTCCGAAGGCTGAGTACTTCCTTTTGTTCCTTTCGACCTCCAGGTAAAGCAAAGGGTCAGGCGTACCCGAAACAGGCTCACACTTCCAAATCCACTAAGCCCAAACCTAAACGTGTCTGGGATGCCCTTCAGCCTGCTTCCAAAACAGATAAGCCAGCTGCATGACGGGGCAGGCCTCCCTCTGGGGGATCCCAGGGTGGGAGGCCGACTTCTACGGTTTGCTCAGGTATGGTTACAGACCACTTCAGATGCCTGGGTAAGGGAAGTTGTCGCTCATGGATATGCCATTTCTTTCAAGAAACATACCCCTCGCCAGTTTTGCTCAACAAACATCCCTTGGGACCCAGTAAAAGCAAAACTCTCCATCTGGTGGTACATTCCCTCCTGGACACGGGAGTGATAGTGCTGGTGCCTCCAACTCAGAGAGGCAGGGGGTACTATTCAATGCTGTTCCTAGTTCCGAAGCCGAATGGATCTTCCCGACCCATTCTCAACCTTAAGTCTTTGAACAAATTTGTGAGAGTTTCAAAATTCCGTATGGAAACTCTTCGCTCTATTGTTCTGGCTTTGGAGCCCAAGGACTATATGGTATCCCTGGACATTCAGGATGCTTACCTGCATATACCTATTGCATCAACAATACCTGCAGATTGCTATCGGTAACCTAAATTTTCAATTCCAGGCCTTACCTTTTGGTCTGACCATGGCTCCACGGATCTTCACTAAGGTCATGGTGGTCATGACAGCTCTACTTCGCCATCAGGGTATCAGGATCCTGCCATATCTGGACGACTTGTTAATCCTGGCAAACTCTCCGGAGGTTCTCCTTCGTCATCTGGAGCTGATGGTCCAATTCCTGCAAGCCCATGGTTGCTCATCAACTGGAAGAAGTCTTCCCTGGTCCCTGCTCAGAGCATGGTGTACCTGGGAGCGCTATTTGACACCCACAACCAGCGGTTGTTTTTGTCTCAGAAGAAGGTCCTGAAACTTCAGGACAAAATAAAATGCTTCCTCTCTCACCCATGTGTGTCGATACACTCGGCGATGCAAGTACTAGGCCTCATGGTGTCGGCTTTTGACATGGTAGAGTATGCTCAATTTCATTCATGCCCACTGCAGCGGTTAATACTCTCCAAGTGGGATGGCCTACCTCACCGGATCAGAACTCAAATGATCTCTTTGACTCCGGAGGTCTGCTTGTCACTGGCCTGGTGGCTACAGGACAAGCAACTGAGCAGGGGTAGTCCCTTCTGGATCTCCAACTGGGTCCTTTTAACGATGGATGCCAGTCTGCGGGGTTGGGGTGCGGTATTGGAGCAACAATCTTTTCAGGGTCGGTGGACCAGGGAGGAATCTCTCCTCCCAAAAAACATTCTGGAATTGCAGGCGGTGTTCAATGCATTGACACTAGCCCTGCCTCTGGTACAGAACAGGCCTGTTCAAGAACAGTCAGACAACGCCACCACGGTGGCATACATAAATCATCAGGGTGGCACTCAAAGCCACATGGCAATGCTGGAAGTGTCAAAGAGTCTTCATTGGGCGGAACGCCATCTGCCATATCGGCAGTGTTCATTCCGGGAGTCCTCAACTGGGAAGCGGACTTCCTCAGTCATCAGGACGTACATGCCAGAGAGTGGAGTCTTCATCCAGAAGTCTTTCAACTCCTAGTGGACAAGTGGGGCCTACCAGATGTAGACCTGATGGCGTCTCGACACAATCACAAGGCTCCAGTCTTCGGAGCAAGGACAAGGGATCTTCAAGCAGCGTCCATGGACACACTGGCAATTCCATGGAACTTTCAGCTGCCGTACGTGTTCCCTCTGGTGTCACTTCTGCCTAGGGTGATAAGGAAGATCAAGCAAGAAGGAGGAATACTACTTCTAATCGCTCCAGCATGGCCCAGATGGCATTGGTTCTCAGACCTACAGGGTCTCTCGATAGCGTCCTCTTCTATTTCCGCAGCACCCAGACCTCCTCGTTCAGGGCCCTTGTGTCTACCAGGATTTGGCCCGGCTGGCTTTGACGACGTGGCTCTTCCGTCCTGAGGGCCAAAGGGTTTTCTGAGGCGGTCATTCAAACTATGTTGAAGGCCCGTAAGCCGGCTTCTGCTCGGATTTACCATAGGGTCTGGAATTCTTACTTTGCTTGGTGTGCGACTAATAATTATGACATATACAAGTTCAGTACTGCCAAACTTTTGGCCTTCCTGCAACAGGGCCTGGACTTAGGACTTCGTCTGGTCTCTCTCAAGGTGCATATTTCTGCCTTGTCGATATGGTTTCAGAGAAAAATTGCGACTCTGCCTGATGTTCATACATTCACTCAGGGTGTGTTACGGATTTAACCTCCCTATGTCCCGCCTGTGGCTCCTTGGGATTTGTTGGTTGTTCTGGATAATTTACAAGAGTCTCCGTTTGAACCTCTTGAGTCTGTGGACCTTAAGTGGCTTACTCTGAAGGTCCTGTTTCTGCTGGCTATTGCCTCTGCTAGATGAGTTTCAGACTTGGGTGCCTTGTCCTGTCGGTCACCTTTTCTGATTCTTCACCGTGACCGGGCGGTTCTTAGAACTCGCCCTGGTTATCTACCTAAGGTGGTGTCATCGTTCCACCTTAACCAAGACATTGTGGTTCCAGCCTTTACCTCTCCAGGTTTGTCCTCCAAAGAGCGGTCTTTGGATGTGGTACGGGCTCTCCATATTTATGTGAAGAGAACTGCTTCCCTTAGGAGATCTGATTCTCTTTTTGTCCTTTTTGGTTTTCATAAACGTGGCTGGACTGCTAATTAGCAGACCCTGGCCAGATGGATTAGAATGGTGATTGCACATGCTTATGTATAGGCTGGCCTTCCAGCTCCTGCTACCATCAAAGCCCATTCTACTAGGTCTGTTGGACCTTCCTGGGCGGCCCACCATGGTGCGACCCTTGAACAATTGTGCAAGGCGGCTACGTGGTTCTCAGTGAACACGTTCATAAGGTTCTATGCCTTCAATACTTCCGCCTCCCAGGACGCCGGGTTCTTGTGCCCACTACAGTGTGTTCCCTCCCATGAGGAACTGCTTTAGGACATCCCCGATGTTATTCAATAGGATCTCCTGGAGTTTCATGAAGGCTGCTCTTGAAGCCTATGGCATGTATGGTGACTTTTTCACTGGTCTCCTCTGCTACAGTTCTGTTTAATGGTGTGCCTTCTGGCACCGGACTTTATTTGTAAAGGTACACGGAAGGGTTTTCCCCTATCCTCCATTATATTTTTCCTTATAATTAAACCCCTTGCATCTCAAATTAGATCCGATCCCAACATACAAGTTGTGCAAGTGGGCCATACCAATCACAAGATTTCTTTCTTCACAGATGATTGTGGGGGTAATTCAGAGTTGATCGCAGCAGCAAATTTGTTAGCAGTTTGGCAAAACCATGGGGGTCATTCCGAGTTGTTCGCTCGTTATTTTTTTCCGCTACGGAGCGATTAGTCGCAAACTGCGCATGCGCAATGTACGCAGTGCGCCTGCGCCAAGTAAATTAGCTCAAAAGTTTGGTATTTTACTCACGGCGTAACAAAGTTTTTTAATCGTTCTGCTGATCGGAGTGTGATTGACAGGAAGTGGGTGTTTCTGGGCGGAAACTGCCCGTTTTCTGGGAGTGTGCGGAAAAACGCAGGCGTTTCAGGGAAAAACGCGGGAGTGGCTGGAGAAACGGGGGAGAGGCTGGCCGAATGCTGGGTGTGTTTATGACGTCAAACCAGGAACGAAACGGGCTGAGCTGATCGCAGTGTAGGAGTAAGTCTGGAGCTACTCAGAAACTGCTAAGAAATTTCTATTCGCAATTCTGCTAATCTTTCGTTCGCAATTCTGCTATGCTAAGATACACTCCCAGAGGGCGGCGGCTTAGTGTGTGCAATGCTGCTAAAAGCAGCTAGCGAGCGAACAACTCAGAATGAGGGCCTATGTGCTCTGCAGGTGTGGCAGATATAACATGTGCAGAGAGAGTTAGATTTGGGTGGGTTATTTTGTTTCTGTGCAGGGTAAATACTGGCTGCTTTATTCTTACACTGCAATTTAGATTTCAGTTTGAACACACCCCACCCAAATCTAACTCTCTCTGCACATGTTATATCTGCCCCCTTGCAGTGCACATGGTTTTGCCTAACTGCAAATTAATTTGCTGCTGCGATCAACTCTGAATTAGGCCCATTGTCCTATCCCTCAAGTGATGGTTTCTCTCCCTAACCTTTTTTCTACCCTTCAGTCTTATAGCTCTGTCTCAGGCTATAGGAATTAACTATTCCATGTCAAAAGCCATGCTGCTCCATGTTCCCCCTCGGGAAGCCGAAACCTTAGAACTAATTTTAATATCAAATGGCAACCCAAAAAGATTTAGTATTTGGGTATTTACTTGACCTCCCACTATGATTCTCTTTTCCTGTAAAATTTCACTCCTCTGTTTTCTAGAATGCAGACCAATTTGACATCCTGGAGTTGACTTATTATTTCGTGGCTGGGTAGGATCATAGCATCAAGATGAATGTTTTCCATAAATGGCTCTATCTTTTTCAATCCCTTCCTGTAGCTGTTCCCACTTTCTTTCTCAATGATATTCAAAAAAGCCATTGCCTGCTTTTTTTTGAACCACAGATCTCAATAAATTGCAGCCAAAACTAATGGAAGGTCGGTTCCTGGAGGTGGTAGAGGTCTTTCTGATGTCAAACTCTACTATCTGGCATCGCATTTCTCCCATACTAGTGCTTCCTACTCTCCCTAAGATTATATTTTTGGGCTTGATCTTGAATCGGCCTGTGTTAATCTCCCAGACCTGACCCCCAGCATCCACATTGCTCTCCAGTATTACATTTATTACTAAACTCTGCGATTTATACTCTCTCAAAATGAATTTTGCCTCCTCAACGTCTCCCTTGACCCCTATTTGGCACAATCCCCTGTTTCCTCCTGGAACTTTTACTACAAGGTTCCGTAACTGTACTCGTGTGAGGTTTAAATTCCCTGTTGAGTTTTCTGACCAGGGTCAAATGTTATCTCTATCTGAATTACAACAGAAAACCCCATTCAAGATACTTACCCCTTTTGAATTCCTTCAAATGAGACATTTTTTACACTTCCTATCCTTACTCTTTGTTCTCCCCGAGTCTATGTAAACATCACCCTCTCATCTAAGCGGTTGATTTCCCAGCTTTATGCAACCCTTCTTGACGCCACCCTCCCCTTTTTTGAGGCCCCATGAAATTGCTTGGGAATGGGACTTTGGACTTCCTCCAGATAATGAGGCCTGGGATAACATGAGACTGGGGATATCCAAGAGTTCTACTGCAACCAAAATGAAAGAGACAGCATACAAATTTCTTATCACTGGTATTATACATGATGAATTGTGTGATGATGAATCATTTTAAATGATTCATCATCACACAATTCATCATATATACTGTATTGATTTATAGTTAGAAATTATTTTGAAATAAGATTGCTCCCAAAAAGGAATTCTTTTGTCTTTTCTTTCCTTATATACCTGTAGTTAATCTACAAAAGTGTTTTGGGAGCACCACCAATAATACAGTGCTGTCTAAAGGTTTAGATATTAGCACTATTTATATTGGTTTTTGATCTATTTTTACATATATGTGGCCTTATAGTGCACTGCTAGTGCAGAACTGACAATTTGTACTGTTAACATTGGTATTATACTCCAGAGAGACTTAATAAAATGTTGCCGTCCTCCTCATCCGATTGTTGGTGGGGTTGTGGCTGCAAGGGTATTATGATCCATATATGGAGGGCCTGTCCAATTATTGTCCCCTTCTGGGACTTGGTGCCTACATTTTGGTCTGTATTAGGCTCTTGTTGCTCTTTTTCCCTGTGTTCATTCCTATTTTGGATGACCATTTAATATAAAAAAAAGATTAAAAAAATGTGTAGTGAAGTAACTATTAGGTGCTGCGGAACTACCATTCCACTGTTTTAGCATTCCCTAACAGCAAAACTGTGGTAGGACAGCTGGAGTGGCACAGGTTGCCTATCCCTGTACTGGGTAGTGATGTAATTATCGAGGACAGTGTTTAGCTAAAACTACAGTAGATGGTGGTATAAATATCAGATGTTTTAGAAAGTACAAATATCTTCTGTTGCTGCTAAGATATGTTCCCTATGCTGGGAGAGAGGGGCAACACAGAGATTCAGGGAAGACATGAGAAAAGATGCCTTTCCACTATGAATTTTCTTTACTTAAATTCTACCTAACTCGCCATCAAAAGATGGCAAAAACTAAAGTAATCAAATTCGAAAATGGAAATTCTTTACTGTGCTTAATTCATTCAAAAAGTTTCACATTTTTTAAATTTTTTTTGCAGTTTGGCCAATGTTTTACCATTTGAAAATTTTTGTGACAGATATGTACAGTTTAATACATATCGAGCAGTATGTGAATTGCAGTGTGCTTGGAACAGCTGGATAGAAACTCTGCACATCTTTGGGATACGTTAGCAGCTCAACTTCCTGGTCTCAGCAGCATATTTGGGCGCATTATCATCCTACTATGGATGTTACTGGATGTTACTGCCTTGAATAGTGTACTATATGATCTAATTAGTGTATTGGGCCTCATGTTGAGTTGAAAGCAAGTTCTCTGTATTTGCATCTAAATTGCATGCACAGAAATAAATGTATACAGTAAGCTGTAGCAGAGTTGTACACATCTTGTGGCGCTGCCGTCCCCTTTCCATACACTTGGTTTGATACGCATAATCATCAACAGCACATTTTCACCAGCCTATACTTTATGCCACGCCCAGAAACATACATATTTATTCTTCTGCCCATCACTGTTTAGCCTGCAGATGCATCAACACATCCCCAAGGGATGAACTTGAAATGCATACAACTTTCGCCAACACCTGAGTACCCTTCAGAGCATGCACAGTGAGAAAACAATTGTATGCCCAACTAAGCATCATGCCCTAGGTCAGTGGTTCCCAAACTTTTTTGAATCACCGTGCCCTAGAGTATCAGAATTATTTTCATAGCACCCCTAGGCCAAAAGTTTCTTATTGAGACATTTAGAAATAAATATTAAATTAAGTAAATTGTGTTTATTCATCATGCCTAGGTTCAATTGTGTGATGAGGGACAAGATTTGCTTCTGTTTGTCCAAATATTTTATGATTGGCAGCCACCAGCACTGGTTTTGCCTACTACATTGACCATAAATAATAAGAATTGGTCCTGGACCACCAATCTAAGGCACCCCTGCAAGTTTCCCAAGGCACCCCATGGTGCCACGGCACACAGATTGAGAACCGATTGAGAACCACTGCACTGTGTTAATCATGCTCCTTTGTGCTAATACCATAGAGCAGTGGCTCCCAAACTTTTTGGAATTAAGGCGCCATAGTGTATCAGAATTTTGTTTTCACTACACCCCTAGGCCAAAAGTTTCTTAGTGAGGTTTTTAGAAAGAAATATTAAATTAAGTAAATTGTGTTTATATGTCATCCTTAAGTTCAACATATGTTATGATTAACAGCCACCAGCACTGGTTTTGCCTATTACATTGACCATAAATAATTTGAACTGATGCTGGACCACCAACCCAAGGCACCTGTGCAAGTGCCGCAGCACACAGTTTGAGAACCACTGCCTTGGAGGCATTATGGAGTAAAATATTGGAAGATAACATAATGCCTTTTCATTTTAACCTGCTGCCACACTAAAGAATGAAATCTGCAGGAGGTATAATTTGCGATTAATGAATAAAACAACTGCATTTTGCAGTACGTATTTAGTTTAGTCTATTAATTGAGGGGTATGTGTTATATGGTATTAACCAGTAATTGTCATTGTCATGCAATTCGAGAGCCAAAGGGTTAAAGGTCTCATACATTGACTATGGAGATTGGAAAATGGAATGGATTATTATCTTTGAAATGAGAAAAAATAAAGGGGTCAGAGGTGTTACCTGTAGAGGAGCATAATTATGAATATACATTTTTTACATTCTTTTTTTTTTGCAGAATAAATGCGTTCTTCATTGTGACAGGCAGATTTGTATGTTTAATACATGAATGTAAAAGAAGGGAGATTTCAGCATGCACAAATAAAACTACATTTAAGCCAATTCGTTTTATCATTGGTTGCAGCTTTCAGTGTCTTGTATTTCATTTTATAGATGAGCCAAAATGTAGTCTGTAGGTGGAGAATCAAAGTTTTGATCATTTCAATGGTTTTTCACAGCTAGAAATCTTGGTTGTAAACAGTGTCAAGTGATAATGCTTGAAAATAGAAAAATGTTAACTAGTCAATCTTAGTGAACGAGAAAATCATTACTTGGTGGTAGACTATATAGGGACTCAATCAAAGATCATCATTATCAGCACAGATCTTTACGGCGTATAAAATAAACTTTTTAAAAACTAAGTTGAAAAATGGCATATACCTGTCACAAGGCGAAGGGGGGGGGGGGTGCTGTGTCTCTTAATATATTTGCATTGGGAACTGTTTCCTTCCTTTCTCCTCTGCGGCACCATCTTCCCAGTGATATAGCACTATAGAGTAGAGATGTGTGGCGGACACTTTTTCGGGTTTTGTGTTTTGGTTTTGGATCTGGATCTCCGTTCGTGTTTTGGATCTTGATTGGTTTTGTCAAAACCACCCTTTCGGGTTTTGGTTTTGGACCTGGATTATTTAAAAAAAAAAAACACCCATAAAAACAGCTAAAATCACAGAATTTGGGGGTAATTTTTGATCCTACAGTATTATTAACCTCAATAACATTAATTTCCACTCATTTCCAGTCTATTCTGAACACCTCACACCTTACAATATTGTTTTTAGCCCAAAAGGTTGCACCGAGGTAGGTGGATGACTAAGCTAAGCGACACAAGTGGGCAGCACAAACACCTGGCCCATTTAGGAGTGGCACTGCAGTGGCAGACAGGATAGCAGTTTTAAAAACTAGGCCCCAAAGAGCACATCATGCAAAGAAAAAAAAGAGGTGCAAGATGGAATTGTCCTTGGGCGCTCTCACCCACCGTTATGTTGTATAAACAGGACATATACACTTTAACAAACCAATCATTTCAGAGACAGGGTCTGCCACACAACTGTGGCTGAAATGATTGGTTTGTTTGGGCCCCCACCAAAAAAGAAGCAATTAATCCCTCTTTGCACAAACTGGCAGAGGCAAGATTTCATCCTCAGCCTCAGATTCCACCCCCCCCCCCTTTCAGTGTTTACATCCTCATCCTCACAGAGAGATAATATCCAAACAAACCACATCATTTAGGTGTCAGTGGACTGCTTATGCTATTACCCAACCTTTGTGAACTTGACAATGACTTAAGATGAATGCGCTGCAGGTGACGTATAAGGGAGGATGTTCCTAGGTGGTTAACATCCTTACCCCTACTTATTATGGATTGACAAAGGCAACATATGGTTTGACACCTGTTGTCCGGATTTATGGAGAAATAATTCCACACCGAAGAGGTGGCTTTTTTGGTATTTTGCCCAGGCATGACAATGGGCATTTTCATCCCATGGCCAACAACTGTCTTCACTGGTGCCTTATTCAAACAAATCACATCACCATCAGAATCTTCATCGTCAACTTCCTCCTCAGTGCCAGCTACACCAATATCCTCCTCATCCTGGTATACTTCTACAGTGACATCCTCAATCTCATTATCAGCAACTGGACTGGCGGTGCTCCTCCCAGCACTTGTGGGGGGGAACGTGCAAATGGTGGTAGGAGCCTCCTCTTCCCATACAGTCTTGGGAAGGTCAGGCCTAAACATCGCTACCGCGGACACACTTGGACTCTCCTTGGGGATTTGTGATATCTCTGAATGCACAGTTGTTTTTTTCCTGTGCTTTAACAAGCTTAATTTTGAAAAAATTTCGAGAGGGAGGAGGGCTTCCATCTTCATGAGAAGCTGAACCACCAGTCATGAACATAGGCCAAGGCCTTAGCTTTTCCTTGCAACTTTGAGTCGTTAATGGCATATTGTCAATTTTACATTTCTTATCAGATCATTTCTGTTTTTTTTTGGTTCTTAATTTTTGCTTCTTGGATTTTACATGCCCTCTATGACATTGGGCATCGGCCTTAGCAGACGACATTGATGGAATTGCATCATCAATGTCATGACTGGTGGCAGCAGCAGCTTCAGCACTAGTACTAGGAACTGAAAGTGGTTCCTGATCTTTCACTATTTTTTCCTCCAAATTTTTGTTCTCCATTTCATAGGACAACACCCCTTTATTATTACAGCACACATAACAGTGCCCCTTTATTTTTAGAGCACCCCTAAATTTTTAGAGCATACAGGACAGTGCCAGCACCCCTTATATTCACAGCACCTCTATATTTTTACAGCATACAGGACAGGGCCAGTGTACATTTATTTTCACAGCACTCCTGTATTTATTTGCAGCATACAAGACAGGGCCAGTGTACATTTATTTTCACATCACCCCTGAATTTTTAAAGCATACAAGACAGGCTAGTGTACATTTATTTTCACAGCACCTCTGAATTTTTACAGCATACAAGACAGGGCCAGTGTACATTTATTTTCACTGCACCCTAGAATTATTACGGCATACAAGACAGGGCCAGTGTACCTTTATTTTCACTGCACCCCTGAAGTTTTACAGCATACAAGACAGGGCCAGTGCACATTTATTTTGACTGCACACCTGAATTTTGACAGCATACATGACAGGGCCAGTGTACATTTATTTTCACTGCACCCCTGAATTTTTACAGCATACAAGACAGGGCCGGTGTACCTTTATTTTCACTGCATCCCTGAATTTTTACAGCATACAAGACAGGGCCAGTGTACATTTATTTTCACTGCACCCCTGAATTTTTACAGCATACAAGACAGGGCCGGTGTACCTTTATTTTCACAGCACCCCTGAATTTTTACAGCATACAAGACAGGGCCAGTGTACATTTATTTTCACTGCACCCTAGAATTATTACAGCATACAAGACAGGGCCAGTGTACATTTATTTTCACTGCACCCCTGAATTTTTACAGCATACAAGACAGAGCCAGTGCACATTTATTTTGACTGCACCCCTGAGTTTTTACAGCACACAAGACAGGGCCAGTGTATATTTATTTTCACATCACCTCTGAATTTTTACAGCATACAAGACAGGGCCAGTGTATATTTATTTTCACATCACCCCTGAATTTTTACAGTATACAAGACAGGGCCAGTGTACATTTATTTTCACAGCACCCCTGAATTTTTAAAGCATACAAGACAGGGCCAGTGTACATTTATTTTCACAGCACCGCTGAATTTTTGCAACATACTAGACAGGGCCAGCACCCATGTATGCTGTGAAAATACAGTGCCCTCACACAGCACAATGACAGCCAGGACAGCAACACCCATGCAGCACCCCTTACAGCACATGAACACCAGTGACAGGACAGCACCCCTAGAGAACACACACTAACTCCACCAGACGCCACCACCCACAGAGAGAGACAGAGGTCTGTCTCCCTCACTCTCCAAGTCAAGATTGAAATTTCCGGCGGCGCGCGGCTCCTTATATGGAATCCAAAACCCTCAAGAATCCAACAGCGGCATGATAATGTTTAGCCTCATCCTGGGATCTGCGTCTGGTGGGACGTCCCTAGCCGGACTCAGTTCCTGGCTCGGAACGTGAAGTTCGGGGGTGGGGTGGGGTGTTCAGTTCTCTGAGAACCGAACCCGCTCATCTCTACTATAGAGAGCACATACTCTGGACGCCCCCACCCCCCCCCCACACACACACCTCGGCGCCAGTGGGTGCAACAATATCAGTGGATGAAGAATATGGTGTCCAATGGAAAAAGCACTAAGATTGGCCAGACTGGGCTGGTCACATTAAAACAGGGAAATTAGCAGTTCAGGGTCCATTTGTTATAATGTAATGCAGCCCCAGCTTGTTCAGTACATTGCTAAAGTCCTTAGCAGGCCAAAACAAAAAAATAAAATGCTGCAGAAATAAAATACTGGTTAACACCTTCACTGCAGAGAAGTGAGGCTGGTCCTCTGAATATACAACTAGACTATGGAGGATGAGCCCCCTCACCCTCCTCAGCGAGTGCTGAATTTTTGAATATATATATATCTTTGCCCCACTGATCCAGAGCATTAGTCTGGAATCCGGCAAGCCCTAGACTAGATCGGGAAGTTATATTGGCATGCGCATGTGTAAAAAAAATTCCAATAAATATGGGAGGAGTGACTTAAGCCCCTCTATCTCCCCTACCCTGCCACTTACAATGATGGGTGATGGGTGCACTCTCCTTAGAAAGGAAGGTCGCTCCCACCCCAACAAACACCCCAATCTGGCATTTTGAAATACATACTCCCCAACACCCTCCATTACCAAATGATTACATACCTAATATTCTAGTTTTTACTCCTAAAGAAAACAAATTAAATCCATATTCTGATTGTATATAGTTCATGGTAGAGCCCCGTCACAAATGAAATGTCAGTAAGTCACTCTGATTGGTAACAGTGGTTAGATTCAACTTTTTTTAATATTTTTCATGTTGAGTTGTTTAGCTAAGCTGAAGATTATGATGATGATGATGATGATGAATAGTGGAGTATGCCACCACATTATGATATATGTGTGTGATAAGTTAAACCTATTAACATTAGTGAATTTTAGGAAAGGGTGTTGATGCCAGTGCAATTTTAAATAAAGTTTATCTAAAAAGGAGCAGCTTGATGAGTGACTGTCGGAGCCGTTGAGAGACGAGAGCTGAAGACGCCATTGAGCAGATGAAGAGATGAGCACCTTAGAGACATATAAAAGTAAGGAGAGACATAAGCAGGGAACATAAATAAATAGCAGAGAGAGAGAGAGAGAGAGAGAGAGAGAGAGTAAGCTGAAGGGAGTGATGCAGTTGTGGGAGAAAAACAGGAGTTGCTACTTCCCTTTGAAGAAACTGCTATACTGCACAGCGGAAAAACAGGTCAGTGGCTTCTTCTATTACAGGCACCTCCATTTTGATGCTACATACACTTACTAAGGAGAAGAAAACAGATTGCAAGCATACCACTCAAGTGTACTCCCTCCACCACAGTTTGTGTCCAGAGGTGTCTGAACAGCCTTGTGAACTATATTAAACCAGTACAGTAAGAGCTTGAAGGGGTTTCCCTGGCTGTTTGTTCATATGACCGCAGATTAACAGAACTGTGAGGCTGTTGTCTAGATCACCAGGAGAGGGGCTTGCATCTGTCTACAGAAAGAGGGTGAGGTTGAGCATGGCGCAGTGCGGACTGGCTTCCAAAACTCTGCATTTTATATATGTTATACATGGATGGTGCCTGTTGCATAGCCAGATTAAGGGGAGGATGCAGGGCATACTGTACCCTGGGGCCCCCTTTGTCAGGCCACCCCCCCCTCCCCCCGGCCAGTGCACACTGCGATCACTTTCCCTCTTAAGCAGCAGCAGAACCAGTAGCCAGAATGCGAGCAGGACAGTATGCAGTTCAGGCAGAGACACAAGAGTATCATATTTCATGAGCTACTGACAGAGCTTTCTGACCATAGGTGGAGAGGGTGGAGAGAGCTGTAAGTAACACAGGGATCCCAGCTTCTCCTACTCCCTGCTTGGGTGTCTGAGTCCTGTGTAAACTGTTATGCAACTAAACCATTTGGGTCTAGAGATACAGATACACACAGAGAGTCCTCCTGAGTCCTGTCCCAGTGTTTAAGTAGTACAGAGGCTGCTGCTATTCTTGCATGTGACAAGATAATTTTTTATTATTTTTCTATGTCTATTGTAAAGTTAAGTTGTCTTTGTTACTCTACAAGACAATTTTATAAAATAGTTGTCTTTCAATTAGGTGAAGCTATAAACACTACCCAGGCATTATTAAACTATTAGTTTAAATCTAGTATACACCATTGGTTTAAATTTAATATACACAATCCATACCTCCCACCATGACCCATTCCAGGAGGGACAACATGCTCTCTACCTTGACTTCCTTCTTAATGTATGATTGCAATCACCTGTGTTGAAATACCTTTCTTATCAATTAAATAGTTCAACACAGGTAATGCTAATCATAAATTAAGTGGGAAGTCCAGGTAGAGAGCATGTTGTCCCTCCTGGAATGGGACATGTTGGGAGGTATGCACAATCTAATATACACCCCTTACCTTCCACCAGGGCCTACCTGTTTTAAGTGCCCTGGGCACCCCCAAGGCTTAATCCGGCCCTGGCCTGTTAAAGATATATTGGATATAAGTGGACCATTTATTTTGCACAACAAGAATCTGATATTTATAGAGCAATACCACCAACCGGAGTGCGGTTTCTACTAATTGAATTTGTAGTAAAGTCTAATTGCTCTTATTCTCATACAGATCATTTCTGCTTTGGGACTTGTAGCTCCACCTTCAATGTTTAAAAAAAAATATATATATATATATGTGATATAATGATGTATGTATTGCTGATAATATTACCAAAACTATATTAACATTGAATATTTTGCGCTACTAAGTGAAAATATATTTTATAATTTTTTTATATTTATTATGTTAAAGCCTACAGCCAAGAGTAAGGTAAAGGGATGTATTGTGGTTATTCACTTTGATTTGCAGGAGGGCAAATCTTGGTGTAGAATCACCAAGTTAACAATGCACCCATATTCATCAGTGGTCCTGCACCACCAGGTAAGTAACCCTCTAATAGAGTAACAATATATAATTTAAGTGTATAGTCTGGAACTTGACCCCTAGAGAAGGGGGTGAGCCTCAGGCAGAAGGGCCCACCTGGGATTTTACCTGTACCCTTGTGGGCCAGTTCTGAAGAGATTGTTTGTTATATACTGTATCTTGTGTGTATTAAGGTCTAGTTAAGCAATTCAAGTTAGTAGTAAATTTACACCATTTGAATTCAATTATGTGGGCACAGATTGACACTGAGAGTACTGCCAGATCAGAGGTTGGCTTCCAAGAAAAACATTAAAGGACGGGTTTGCAATCTTCTGTGCATTTTGGAACCCATCACTAACTACTAAAGGGTATACTTCACATAACATAGCATTTCTGCTAAAACTTGGAGAGAGATAAAATGGACGGTGATAATGTACCAACCAGCTCCTGTCATTTTTCAAACCCAGCCTGTAACATGGCAGTTAGGAGCTGATTGGCTGGTATTTTAACTCAGTCCACTTTATCTCTCTCCAAAATTTAGCACAAATGCTATGTTTATGTGAAGTATATCCTTTAGTAGTTAGTGACGGGCAGTGTCGGACTGGGGCATGAATGGCCCACCGGGAAGGTTCAGCGGTAGGGGCCAATGCTTAGAGTCATGGCTAACCATTAGAGAGTGCATGGTCTGGGCCTATTGATAAATATATATATATATATATATATATATATATATATAGTCAATACTGCTAGTGCATGCATGTTACTGTACCAGATTAATAGCAGCACTGCACTGTAGAAAATACACCATAGTTCTGTGCAGTCTAGTATAACATATGTATAATGTATAATTTCATTGCACAGTCTGGAACATGATCCCTTGAGGAGGGGGTGGGCTCCCAGCAGTAGGGCCAACCGGGTGTATCCCCTGTGCCCCTGTGGGCCAGTCTGACCATGGTGATGGATTCCAAAACACAGAAGATTACATAGACCCCATGTTTTAAAACCACACACTTTGTAATTGCCATACCGATTCTTTCAAATGGTAGATATACAAACCATAAGATTTCTGAATCTGAGGTTTTCAAGAGTGCACTTCCATTAGCCAGAAACCTGGCAGATTTTTTGGACCTTGGTCTTGTATGCGAGAAAGGACAAACGACATTATGGGGTATATTTACTAAGATTCGTATTACTACCGATTTGGTGTGAAAATCATCACGAATGACATCGAAAGTGTGTTTGTGCAACTTTTTGAATTTGTTACGCCTAATTTACTAAGCTGTCGTATTTGTATTTTTCGTGTTGTCCGATGTCGATGTCATTCGTGTTTTTTTCGTAAGAATGCGGCCGTTTTTGTTGTTTTTCGGCCGTGTTATTCGGGTTTTTTTTACGACTGCGTCACATGTCTGTTCCGGCAGTGTTTGTCCGTTCACGGCCGCGTTTTTTTTTCTAAGTTTCGATTTTGTCACTCGTCCGTGATTGGAGTATTCGTGATGGAGGAGTGTCTGTGCACATTACTATAAAAACGCCCCAAACCGTCCGCACCTCGTGGGTTTAGCTAGTGGAGAGGAGAGAGGAAGGTGTATTAGGAGTTGGTGAGTTTGGTGGAGTTGTTGGTGGATTTGTTGCGGAGTTTTTCGATTGTTGAGTGCTGTACTGTGTGTGTAAGTAGTATTGTCTTACTTGTTGTGTAGTTTTTTCAAAGTTTGTCTACTTTTTTGTCCTTGTTTTTTTTAAAGTCTATTGTCATTGTTTGTGAGTGAGTGTGTGTGTGTGTGTGTGTGTGTGTGTGTGTGTGTGTGTGTGTGTGTGTGTGTGTGTGTGTGTGTGTGTGTGTTGGGTGTGTGGTGTGTAGTGGTAGTGGAGGAGTGTGTTTTCTGTTTTTTTTTCTCTGTGTTTTTTGTAGTTTGTAGGGATTATGTCTCAGTCAGAAGTCAGTGTGGTGGAGGAGGTTAGTGAGAGGGAGGAGGTGAGAGAGGTGGAGGAGGTGAGTGAGAGGGAGGAGGTGAGTGAGGTGGAGGAGGTGAGTGAGAGGGAGGAGGTTAGTGAGGAGGAGGAGGGGGTGCCTGTTGCTGCGTTATCCAGTGATAGTGATGGTGCTGTGGCTCCGCAGCCACGCACCACTACCAAGACTGGGCGCAATGTTAAGTTCAGCTATGCTGAAAACATGGCTTTGGTGCGGGAGCTGATGAGGCATCATCGCCAATTGTTTGGGCAGGATGCTGCCAAGGTGTCCTCACGTAGGAAGTCTGTCCTGTGGGGTAAAGTTATAGCGGCAGTGAATAGTGAGTGTGTGGTGAGGCGGACTGAGGACACGTGTCGTAAGTGCTTTTATGACATCAAGCGCTGTGTCAAGGCCAAGATGGCCAAGGAGGCCAAATCAGCCCGCCATACCGGGGGTGGACACCCCTTACGTGCTATTTATCGGGATTGGGAGGAGCCTGTGCGGTCCCTTATTCCTTCCGAAGTGGTTGCTGCGACTCATGTCCGGGATTCGGACCGGCCAAGGCAGGATGGTGAGTTTGTTTTAAATTATTTTTTGATATTGCATTTGTACAAATTTTTATGCTGCTAATTGTTACTGTGTTTTTAAAATTAGAAACATTGTGTTGGTGATGTAGTGCAGGCCTGTGCAACCTGTAGCTGTAAAGGTGTTTCCAAACTACAAGTCCCATCATGCATTGCTTGAGTTTTGTTATTAGTGAATGGTACATCTGTTGCAGTGCATGCTGGTATGTGTAGTTCTAATACGTAATCAGAGATCTTGCTTGTCCCTAACTTTTTTAAAAGAACATTTATTAACTATTGTTTTGTTTTTGTTATTGATGTGTATTGTGTTGTTGTTTTTTTATGTTGTTTGTGTCAATTTGTTGTTTAAATTTATCAGCAAAATATTGTGCAGAATTAACCTTTGGATATGGATTATTTAGTGCAACACCATCTTATTTGAAGAATACACACCCAATTAATGAATCCAGAATAGCTTAAACAAAAAATAGTTTACTTAACATTAGGTTCCAGATGTTTACATCACAATAAGGAAGTTCAGATAACAAGGAGTATTTAAAGTATGGTAATAATGTTTTTTCAAATGTATCAACAGTACGCCAGAGAAGCACCACAGACAGGCCACAGCCAACTGATGAAGATGGTGGGAATGCAGGTAAGAATTCACTGTATTCACATATTCGGCAAACACATAGAAGCAAAAAAATAATAATGTTTTTCTTTTCACATAGGTTCTTCTTCTGCAAGCCGCCCTCCTCTAAGGCGGCCATCACAGGGCTCTGTGAGTTTGCCTAGGAGGCCCAGTAAGACACGTCGTGTGGAGTCTGAGTCTGCGGCTCCATCTTCACCACCCAGGCGGCGCATCTCCGCAGTGTTGCCCCAGCCACCTCTGGAAATTTTGGCAAGTCCTCAAAGTGATGAGCCACGATCACCTCAGCTGTCTGGTTAGTAAAAAATTGTAAAAAAAAATTAATAAAAGTTTGACACAGTGTGGACTATGAATGAACATGGCTAAGTCATATTAATTTTACTAAGCACTGATATGTGCAAGGTGTTATATGCTGAAAAAGTTTATTATTAATTTTTATAAATGTAAAAACGAATCTGTTTGCCTTGTGCCTTTATCACCTTGCACATATCATTGTCTGTTCAAATCCTTAGGTCTTCTCATGGTTAATTCAGCTGCACCACTGTTTGTGTATTGTCAAGACAATTATATTTTGGCACATTATTAGTCATGGCCATAATGTCAATTACCAAGCACATGTGTTTTTTGGCCAAAATTACAGCACCCATTTTCAGATGTCATGTTGGCCATAGCATCCATTTTGTTTTTGTAATAACATTAAAAAAAAAACCCATTTAAAAACACATTGTTTAATACAAATGTTTAACATGGCCCACATCACCATTTATAAACATAGTCCAACTTAACACATTTGCATGTTTTGTGAAAATTACATAAATAAAATATAGTTTTCGTTTTTATGATTAAGAAAAAAATGACTGGCTTTACAAATTAATGAGTTTGTTAGAAACCACATTTACTGCCTTGTTTGTGTTTATCTAAAGGAAGGGCCATACACAATTTTAACATGCATTAATGTAAAATGGGGACATATCTTCGTGTTTCACATATCATTATGGCTTAGAGTCTATGAACAAAACACATTTTTAAAATATTGTGTTGTGTAAATTAGAAGGCACACACAGGCGTGCACAGAAACTGAATTGCGGGTTTCGCACAGGACTTCCACCCCCCCCTCCACGGCATTATAGTGTTCTCACACCTCCCCTGTCCTGGATGTAGACTGCTTACCTGGTCCGCTCCTCTGGGCCGTCCAGGTGAGCAGTCTATATCCAGGACAGGGGAGGTGGGAGAACACTATAATGCTGTGGAGGGGGGGAAGTTTGGTGCGGAACCCGCCAGTCAGTGTCTGCGCACGCCTGTGAAGGCACATATGTGTTTCTTAAGGCAATATTCCAAGTTTTTTGGACAACACAAAATCTGTAACATTTTCATGAGTATTATTAAGTATGCCATGTTTAGGACAAGCAAAGAAATATATTTGTAAATAAACAGTGGCTGTTGTGACCCCCATACAGAACCAACCATCATGGGCGAGGACGACCAGCAGGAACCTGACCAACAGGCTACCTTTACACTGCACCTGCAGCCCGTTGATCCTACCCAGCCAACCCAGCAGCAGGATATGCCCCAAGCCTCCGTAAGCCCCCAATTGATCCCAACTCCACCCCAGCAACAAATGTCCGCAGACTTTTGGAGCAGTTGGGCCACACAACAGGTCCAAAACACTGCCTACCTGAACACACACACACAACACCTTGCCAGTCTGCCGCATCATCTTCCTCGCATTAGTAGGAACTCAGGCAGACTGATTGTTCAGGTAGGCAGAATAGCTACTTCAATGGAGCAAATCAGGGCGGACAACATGCAAATGCTTGCAAATTTAACTCGAGTAATCGATGAGCAACAGCGGCAGCAACAAGCCCTAATACAAGTCATACAGCACAACCAAGTAGTGACTGAAACTTTGTCCAGAATTGTTGCCAGCCACACTGCCACAAATAATCAGCTGAATGCCAGTATTCACAACCTTAGCCAAAGCATTACTGTGCTGGCAGCACAACAAGTCAGCTCCAGCTCCGGAACGACTACCCCTAGCCAGACCCCAGTTACCTCCCCTGTTCGATGCTCAAGCAGAACACGGGCCAGCGACCCTGGACAAACCTCTGCACCAAGCACACATACCAAAAAAAAATTAGTAAGACATGAAATTTGTGTAACACAATAAATGTTTTGCTATTGTATTCCCCAAAAAATCCTGTGTCCGTGTCAATCATTGTAAAACACGCTATGTGTGTATGGTTTAATGGGGTAATGATTGTCAATGTTTTGATATTTTTAAAAAAAATAAACGTACACACCAGTATAAAGAACAAACACTAACGAACAAAAAAAACATTCACCCCCTACAATACATGTAATAAAAGTGGTTAGGCAAGGTGATTTAAAACAAAATAATACTTACGGGTAAAATATCGCAGAATAACTTCTTGCCTTACCTGCCTCCCTACATCTGTACTCACACTGTCACCAGATGTTTCTAACTCCTCTGCTTGCTGACTGTTTTCTTCATCATCATGTGGCAGATGTTGTTGCAAACAGATTATGGAGAAAACAGCAGCAGAACACAATCCTAGTCACCTTAGAGGGACTATACAACAAAAGCCCAGCAGATTTATCCAGACACCGAAACCTAGATTTCAGCACCCCAAAACATCTTTCTATTACGTTCCGCGTAGACTTATGTGCATGATTGTAACTGTGTTCAGCAGGAGAATCAGGTTGGGACAACGGAGTAAGTAGCCAAGAGTAGCAGCCATAACCACCATCACCTGAAAAACAGATAAAGGCAACATTAGTACATGTGTATGATGAATAATTACCCTAAAAAAAAAGGAGTTTGAAGTTAACACACATATACACAACACACTTGGAACATACCCAGCAGCCAGCCATCAGGCATTTGTCCATCCTCAAATTTATCGAAGAGAGATGACTGACTGAGGATGAAGGAGTCATGGCAGCCGCCAGGGTAACCTGCAACCACACTCATAATTTTTAGATTTGCATCACAAACCACCTGGACATTAGTGGATTTGGCCATATGTCGATTAGTATAAATATATTGGCGGCCCCCAGGTGGTCTCAGCTCAAGGTGTGTGCAATCTATGGCCCCCAGCACATTGGGCATGCCAGCAAGCTCATAGAAAGCTACCCTGACTGCATGCCACTGCGACTCCTGGGTAGGGAAGCAGATAGAGGCATTTATATGGGTTTCCAAGACATCCAAAACCTGAGTGGACATTAATAAATATAAGGTGAGTGTCATGATCTGTATTCAATACAATACTGTGTTCTAAGACCTAACAGAAGCAACACTTAGACATAGACGTGTATGTATATTTCAACTCACCTGATTCAAATATTTGGAAAAGGTGGGCTGGGAGATACCAATGACGTCGCCTGTCACAGCCTGGAAGCTCCCAGTAGTCATAAAGTGCAACACAGCCAGGAGTTTGTGCAGGCCTGAGACAGAGCGAGAGCGTGCTGTCTCAGGGTCTAGTCCCAGTTTGACAAGGTCATACAGACGGAAAATGTTGTTTCGATTTAGCCTAAACATCTGTATGACCCTATCATCAGACAATGCGTTTAAGTTTAAACGTCCCCTAAAAAAACGAGGCTGGCGCAGCCTCCGCGGCACCTGTTCAACCTGCTGACCATGTTCACTTACCTGGCCCTGATTTATTGAAGAGTCATGGAGCACTCTCAGGTATCCCCCAGCAACCAAAAAATCTGAAGCACACACAACAGCCGCCATTTCAGAGTGAGAGATATTCAAAATGTGCCTGGGAGCCTTTTATAGGGCCAAACATTCAGGTGTGACTAATGAATAATTGAATACACATGTAAACACGCTTATCAAAAGCAGGTCTACTTTTTTTTAGGACTTTTGTACGAATTGTATTTTTTCACGACCGCAAATGCATTATCACGGCAGACATTACAAATACGAATGGTTAGTAAATGACCGTGATTCATACCTAAACAGCCGCGTTTTGACCGATGGTGTATTCATTCGTATTTTTACACATGAACTTCCAAAAAAATACGAATGGCCTCATCACTGCCGTGATTTGAGTTTAGTAATTTCCAGAGATTACACTTTGATGAAAAAACGGCATCTCGGTCAAAATCGGGAGCTTAGTAAATATACCCCTTATGTCTGAGCTATCGTGTGTGTCAGAAAGTGCAATATATAAATAAATAAATAAATGAGACTTGCGCCTACATCTGAAGAGTGCTAAGGACAAATTCCACTCCTCCTTAGCACAGAAGATGCTTAGTTAATGCTCTTCCTAAAAGTATGCAATGCCAGGGGTAGGGGAGGGCACTGTACGTGCTCAATCTACCCCATCCTAGCACTTAAAGACTCAGACATATCCTTATTTTAAATATTTCAAATGAAGTGCCCCTTTAGTAGTTCTTGATTGCTGATATGTGTGATCACCAGATAATAAACCCCTGCAATACCGAAATAATTGTGAAGTATTTGGCTTAAATAATAAGAACCTAACAGACACTCTCATTTGGAAGAGGGTTTCCATTTATTTCAAACAATATGACCCAATAGTAGTTAGCATCCAGACAATAATACTCTACACTACAGAAACAATAGAGGGGAGGGTTCTTAAACATCTCAATCTCCCCATCCTGGTGCCTACTATTCTCTTTCAATTAAGGTGTGCCTAGTGTTTTCATATCTGCCGCGGTCTCTCCATTTCCAACAGCAGCCGAGGCCCACACAAACACTATGGAGGTTATTCAGAGTTGTTAGCAAACCAAAAAAAGTACAATAATGGGCAAAACCACGTTGCACTGCACAGGGGCAGATCTAGATGTTTCTTATAGGGGGGCGGTTTAAAAATCAATCCTGACTCCTCCCCTCCCTATTTATATTGTCTCCTGACTTCCCACGTTTTATATATATATATATATATATATATAGTATCTAGTTAAAGAGCCAAAGTGGCATAGCATTCCAGGCATACAAAAAGGTACACTTAAGTTACAATGGTATAATAACGGCACACTTTTCATAGGTATCCATACTGCAAGCATATTTGCTTGGTACCCACTGCGATGTCCACGGCTCGGCTCCTTCTTCTGACGTCAACTTCTGTACTCTCTGCTGTCCTCGCACAAGGAGATATTACAGAGTGCAGGAGCAGGATCTAGCCCAGGAACATTATAGCGGGCACCGGTAATTGGACTTGTAGAAGGGATGCTTGAGAATAGTGCAGTGGTGCAAGAACGCAGGTATGCTCGGGTACGGAGTACCCTTCAGAATTTGGCAGCAGGTACGCAGTACCACCCACTGCACATTTTGCACCCATGACTGACACTACCACAATTCTAATTAGCTGCTGAGCAACAAGACCATGGTGTTTGGCAGGATGACGGCGCCTCCCACTTTGTCAGGGCTACAGGGAGCGCAACGGTGATGTCATGAGATCACATTACACTTCCTCTCCGGACGGCCGTGGCCTGGGGACTGGGCTGGTACCTCTTCCCGCAGTGTCCAGCTGTTTCCATTCACTCAGTTGAAGTGATGCATCAGCACTGAGTGGCTTTTGTTCTTCACAGGCTGGGTTCCTGGCCATGTCCTGGCTTCACTGTGTGGGGTAATTAATTTTTAATATGATGTGGACATTACTATATATGTCTATTATGATTGGGCATTACTATATATTTCTATTTTAATGTGGACACTACTATATATGTCTATTGTAATGTGGGACACTACTATATATGCCTATTATTATGGGGCATTACTATGTATTTTTTATTAAACTGGGGGCATTACAATATATTTCTATTATACAAGGGTTATTAATATCAGTGGCGTAAGTTCATACTAAGTGCCCGTAGGTGATATAAATGGTGGTGCCCCCCCCCCCCTCCCCACAGCGCCGGTGACCCCCATATGCCACTGACAGCGGCGTATCTAGAGAGGAGGGGTCCCATGTGCAGTCTCCGTGTGTGGGCCCTCTCCTCTCCCATAGCCGGAAGTCGCGACAGACAATTTTTCAGAGACCTGCATATGCGCTGTAGACTCTGGCACTGTGGCAGAGTCTCTAGTGATAAGTGCGCTATCAGTGGCGCTGCCGGCTATGGGAGAGGAAGGGGCCACCAGAAAGGTAAGTATAGAAGAAATGGGTGCAGAGGGTGCGGTACAGGGCGGTAACACACAGGGGTGGGGGGTAGATGGGTACAGGACTAACAGGTCACTCACCACGCTATGTGCAATCCCAGCCTTGCAAAGGGTGAGCTGCATGGTGTCATTGAGGGAGGCTCATGGATCCAGGTGCAGGTTGAAGAGTAGGCCATCAGCAGGAGGATCCACGCTGGACATGGAGCTCACCAAATGCTGTCCCATGGTGCCGCCTGGCCGGTAGTGTGAGGAGGAGTTGAGGACACGGGAGGCCGACCCCTGCTTCACTGCAGGTGCTGGGGGAGGGAGGGCGCTCAGGAAGAGGGCGGTAGCTTAGCGATCTGTCCTGCCGGCGGCCGCCTGAAAGAAGCGCCATGTTTATACGGCACTTGCCAGCCAGCCGAAGCTCGCTCGGCACCTGCGCTGTCGCCAGCACTCCCTCCCGCTGCAGAGCTGTCCTGCCGGCTGCTGCCCGATCTCAGCTGAAATGGACAGCTGAAATCATTGCAGAGCCGCCGGCAGGTACCCTTGCCCCAAGAACTACCGTCACTCTAAGCAGAGTCGGACCTTAGGCAGTGCAAATACCTAATTTGCCTATGCCCGACTCTGCTGTGACAGCGGCGACGGGATCCCGGAACGCTGCTGCAGCGGCAGGTGCACTACATGGTCAGCGCTGGTTACACACACAGTGATTGTAGATGGATTCACCTATGGATTCATCTATAACCTCAGTGCCTGCTCGTCTGTGTGCTCCTGATGGCTAACGTCCGGCTGCAAATGTCTCCATTGCCTCCTGGAGTTACGCCACTGATTAATATATATTCTAGCCTTGCCTCCAGAATGCAAAGAAAAGTGAATGTGCTGTGTGGCCACAACCCTGATGTAATGTAGCCACTCCCCCTGGTGTCTAGTGGCTACGCCCCAAATGACACATGACCATGCCTCTTTTTTCGGGACACTCAGTAACACTAAGAACATATTTCTACTTGCTCCACTGGAATAGTGTGATGGCTGGGCAATGTATGGGCTGCCGGCTGCAGACCCCTTCATCGCAGACCCCTTCATTGTGAAGTGTAGACTTTGGGCTACACTGTGCAAAACTTACCAGGAAAGGGTTCTTCCCCAGCAATGGTTGCTACACATGCGTGGTCAACAGACTGTGCATGCGCAGTAATGCACACATACCTCCCAACATTTAACATCCATAGAGAGGGACATCTGAGCGCGCCCACCCAAAAAGGGGACGTCTGCGATCACGAGCCATGCCCCGTTTTCGTCACTAAGGAGGCATGCCCAGCACTCAGTGAGTTGCGAGCATGCCCCCTCTCCCTCTGTCTCCACTGAATAGATGCTGTGTGCATGCGCACAGCGTCTGTTCTCCGCAGAGCAGCAGTGACAGGAGCCTCCCAACTGCCCCCCCCCCCCCCCCACTGCAGGACACTGCGACCCGCGGGTGGGACAGCGGGGCAGGACAGTTCCATAAAAATGGGACTGTACAGCGAACATCAGGACAGTTGGGAGGTATGATGCACAGGAGTACCGAAAGAGGAGGAAGTGACCGCTGGTTGATGCCCTTGTCCCTGCGTGTGAGTTTTGATACATTCAGACAGTATTTAGGGGTCTATGTAATAAGCCTTGGAGAGAGATAAAGTGGAGATAGATAAAGTACCAGCCACTGCCATGTTACATGCTGTCTTTGAAAAATGACAGTTAGCAACTAAACCCTAAATATATTAAGCTTTAACAAGAGATAAAGTGGAGATGGATAAAGAGTGAGAAATGACCAGCTAACCAGCACCTAACTGTCATTTTTCAAACACAGCCTTTGACATGGCAGTTAGGAAGCTGATTGGCTGGTCATTTATCACTTTTTATCCATCTCTTGTTAAAGCTTAATACATGTGGGCCTGGGTTAGTTGGTACCTTATCTTCATCCACTTTATCTCTCTCCAAGGGGTCTATTCATGAAGCAGTGAAAAGTGTAGAGAATGGAGGCAGTGGAGAAGTTGCCCATGGCAATCAAATAGCATTGAAGTAGAATTTATAATTTGCATACTATAAAATTATACAGAGCAATTGATTGGTTGTCATGGGCAACTTCTCCACTGGGTCACTTCTCCACTCTTTTCACTGCTTCATGAATAGACCTCCAAGGCTTAGTACATAGACCCCTTCATTTTTTATTGCTGTGAATAGTGGTGATAAGATATTAAAATGATCGGGTCTACAATCTGATGATTGATAAACATGCCCTTTAGTGACAGAGGCCACAAAATCAGTAAACTATATTACTTGCACTGTTCCAAACTTTGTTTAACCTATATAGAGGCGGAGTGATACAGTGTGTGTAAGCTGTTGGTGAGAGGAGGGGTGGGGTAATATAGTGATCAGTGTGTGAGCTGTTGGTGAGGAGAGGAGGGGAGTTATACAGTGATCTGTGTGTGAGTTGTTGATGAGGAGGGGGGCTGAGTGATACAGTGATCTGTGTGTGAGCTGTTAGTGAGGGGAGGAGTGATACAGTGATCTGTGTGTGTGCTGTTAGGGAGGGGAGGAGTGATACAGTGATCTGTGTGTTAGCTGTTAGTGAGGGGAGGAGTGATACAGTGATCTGTGTGTGAGCTGTTAGTAAGGGGAGGGGAGGAGTGATACAGTGATCTGTGTGTGAGCTATTAGTGAGGGGAGGAGTGATATAGTGATCTGTGTGTGAGCTGTTAGTGAGGAGGGGGGTGGAGTGATACAGTGATATGTGTGTGAGCAATTAGTGAGGGGAGGAGTGATATAGTGATCTGTGTGTGAGCTGTTAGTGAGGAGGGGGGTGGAGTGATACAGTGATATGTGTGTGAGCTGTTAGTGAGGGGAGGAGAGGAGTGATACAGTGATCTGTGTGTGAGCAGTTAGTAAGGGGAGGGGAGGAGTGATACAGTGATCTGTGTGTGAGCTATTAGTGTGGGGAGGGGAGGAGTGATATAGTGATCTGTGTGTGAGCTGTTAGTGAGGTGAGGGGAGGAGTGATACAGTGATCTGTGTGTGAGCTGTTAGTGAGGAGGGCGGTGGAGTGATACAGTGATATGTGTGTGAGCTGTTAGTGAGGGGAGGAGAGGAGTGATACAGTGATCTGTGTGTGAGCAGTTACTGAAGGGAGGGGAGGAGAGATACAGTGATCTGTGTGTGAGCTACTAGTGTGGGGAGGGGAGGAGTGATATAGTGATCTGTGTGTGAGCTGTTAGTAAGGGGAGGGGAGGAGTGATACAGTGATATGTGTGTGAGCTATTAGTGAGGGGAGGGGAGGAGTGATACAGTGATCTGTGTGTGAGCTGTTGGTGAGGAGGGAGGCGGAGTGATACAGTTATCTGTGTGTGAGCTGTTAGTGAGGAGGGTGTGGAGTAATACAGTGATCTGTGTGGGAGCTGTTGGTGAGGAGGGGGGCGGAGTGCTACAGTTATATGTGTGTGAGCTGTTGGTGAGGAGGGGGGCAAAGTGATACAGTTATCTGTGTGTGAGCTGTTGGTGAGGAGGGAGGCGGAGTGATACAGTTATCTGTGTGTGAGCTGTTAGTGAGGAGGGTGTGGATTGATACAGCGATCTGTGTGGGAGCTGTTGGTGAGGAGGGGGCGGACTGATACAGTTATCAGTGTATGAGCTGTTGGTGAGGAGGGGGGCGAAGTGATACAGTTATCTGTCCGTGAGCTGTTGGTGAGGAGGGGGGCGAAGTGATACAGTTATCTGTGCGTGAGCTGTTGGTGAGGAGGGGGCGGACTGATACAGTTATCTGTTTGTGAGCTGTTAGTGAGGAGGGTGTGGAGTGATGCAGTTATCTGTTTGTGAGCTGTTAGTGAGGAGGGTGTGGAGTGATACAGCGATCTGTGTGGGAGCAGTTGGTGAGGAGGGGGTGGACTGATACAGTTATCAGTGTGTGAGCTGTTGGTGAGGAGGGGGGCGAAGTGATACAGTTATCTGTGTGTGAGCTGTTGGTGAGGAGGGGGGCGAAGTGATACAGTTATCTGTGTGTGACCTGTTGGTGAGGAGGGGGGCGAAGTGATACAGTTATCAGTGTGTGAGCTGTTGGTGAGGAGGGGGGCGAAGTGATACAGTTATCTGTGTGTGAGCTGTTGGTGAGGAGGGGTGTCCTTATTCTGACTTCCAGCCCTACAAAAGTATAATTTTCCCCATATTTTCCCATATTGCCTTCTCTCTCACCAAGCAAACCTACTCTAAGTCCCCAAAATCCACCAATGCCGTAATAAAATTGCAACCTTCAACACTCATCAATTCTTTATCTGTCTCCTTGACTCGGGGGGTGATTCAGAGCTGATCGTAGATGTGCTAACATGAGCACATCTACTATCACAATCTCTGACATGTGGGGGAAAAACCAGCACAGGGTTGTCTGCCCCGCATGCCAAGTCTTACCCCCGCCTGCAGAGGTACAAATGCTTTTGCACCTGGCGAGTAGCTCCCTGTCTGCACAGCCTAGCTGCGGTGGCAGACGGCTAGCCACCATGTTTTGGGTCGCAGCGGCTGAATGTGAGGTCACACAGCCGCCGCGGCCCGCCCCAGCAACGGTCCGGACTCGCCTGTGCTGTCACGCCCTCTCCCGCCCAGCGACCGCCTCTGGCTGTCAATCAGGCAGAGACAATTGCACTAGTGCATCTCATTGTGGGTGCACGCGCAGTGCAGCCGCTGCATGTGCGCACAACACATAAGGCTTCATGCTGTGATCGCTGCCGTTGCAGCGATCGGGTCTGAATTAGACCCCCTGTTCCCCCACACTCCTACACTCCCCTCCCTCAATACTTGTACTCACCTGTACAACCTCTCGCTCCTCACTGCTACTTTCGCTTTAATCTTCATGCGCACATCTCTACTATGCACTTGAGATCATATATTAACCCTATATCTCTCTGCAGCTCTTTTTCATATTTCTCTCCTTTTTGATGCTTTTAAACTACTTGAGTGGCATGTAAACATCTCCTCGTCCACTTTCTCTCCACTCACTCTATTTTGATACATCTACAATCAGGCTTATGCCCTCAACACTAGGGGTATATTTACTAAAGTGCGAGTTTAAAGAAGTGGAGATGTTGCCCACAGAAACCAATCAGATACTAGTTATTTATCTATCTAAAAGATAATAGCTAGAATCTGATTGGTTGTTATGGCCAATTTTTTCAGTTATATAAACCTACACTTTAGTAAATATACCCCCAAGACTGCCCTCACTAAAGACAATCTACTGATCCAGAAAATAATCCCATGTTTCATCCAATTTTTCTCTGTAGGATAAGCAAATTATTGCTTAATATCATTACTGTCACTGTAGGTACTAGAAATTAATGGCCATATAATAGTGTAAAATAATAATACAGTTTGTTTTATCTGTGTTTGAGCTTACAAAGGCCATCCTGTTTTAAATGGAATTCCAGACGACTTTTATGTTTATTAATTCATACACAAGAGTAGAGTGGCGCAGTGGTTAGCATTGTTGCCAAACAGTGCTGGAGTCATAGGATTGATTACAATCATGCCCTGTCTGTGTGGAGTTTGTATTTTCTCATCTTGTTTGTATGTATGCATATCTTCTCAATTTCCACAGACAAGCTAGTGGCTTCTGACTAAAATGACCTTATTTTGTGTATGGTGGTGTGGTGGTGTGTGTGTGTGTGTGTGTGTGTGTGTGTGTGTGTGTGTGTGTGTGTGTGTGTGTGTGTGTACAAATGGAGTACAAATGGAGTGGAGAGACTCATGTGAATGATTAAATATTCTCTGTAAGGCACTGTGTAATATGTAAGTATTAAAAATAACTATTAGAAAATAATAATATACTCAAATCATTCTTGTGAAAGTCGAAAAATATCCTGATGCATATGCCTTGTACTAACCCCTCATGCACATGCCCGCTGCGCGTGCACACGCTCTGCCGTGCGTGCACAAATCCGCAATTTGCGTAAGATCGCTCCGGCGATCACGCGCGTGGTATGTGCATTTACGGTAGAGTTTGCAAGCGTCTAGCGTGCGACTCGATCGTAGCATATTTAACCCATATAGTGTGTTTTGTAGTAAATATTCCCCTAGACAATGTCAGCAAGTATGTTTAGTTTAAACAGTTCCTGGACAGAGAGATTCCTCTTTGAATGATAGGAAGGGTCAGATAAAGGTTGAAAGGTGGTGTCTAGTATCCAGCTGTAGGATATTTTAAGAGTAACATTTCGGTGTTGATTAGGAAAGGATCGCTCGCTCCTGCGTATAGTTATGTACTAAAGTAGTTTATGAACATTAACTGTATTTGCTGTAAATTACACATGCGGCGGGAATCCTGAGGATACTTCTCACCAGAGCAGTTGGTATTAGTATATAGCTTCATGTTTAAAGGTAATAATTGACATTATCAATTGAGGGCTCGTCCGGTCCTCCTCATATCCGCAGCATAGCAGGACAAGGCAGACTTTTATCTATCAGCAAAGGGCGGGAAGGTAGTATCCCTGTTAGCCGTTTGGTGGTCGGGGATACAGTAGTGCTGATTAGATAAGCGTCTGCTCCGCTTGGTTTGTAGGGATGCTGGTGGGATCCGGATCCGAAAGGTAAGAACGTAAAGCTATTGTCTTTTAAATCTGTTAAATTTCTGTTTGGTTTCAACTGCGCACGCAACACACGCAACACACGCACGCATTTGTATTTTATCTGTGTATTTTCGCATATCTACCTTTCTGTTTGCCATTAGCATTGATCACGTGCTGGGTAATTTGTTGCTATTTCGTGAAAAGTAAAAAGTAATATTTAAGTGAGTAATTGTAAAGCACACACGCAGCCTGACCCAGTTATAAAGGTTTATACAGGAGATACTGTGTGGTGCTTGGTAAGCGATTATAGTTACATATCGTTTGCATTTATAGAAGCGTGTTATTTGTGTTACTGCGGACATATCCGGCCTTTGTATACGTGTCTCGGACCACGTGCGAGATTGCGTATGCAACGCAGAGGCCTACACACGTGGCGTATATTACGCAACGTGCGTACAGATACGCCCACTGAATACAAATCACATGATAACATTGTTTTAGTTTAAGTGATACGGAAGCCACGCGATAATAGCACAAATTTATTCAGTTTCCAAAATTTTAGTTTAAAAGATCCTTCTCTTATTGCATCACCTCTGGGATTAGCCTGTTTCACCTGAATTAAAGTAATTTTCTGTACAGAAAAATCAAAGTGTATATGAGTGAGCAGGAGTGAGTGTGAAAAATAAAGTTTTTTTGTGAACCCATAATTCGGGATCCCGTCGGAGACCACATCAGGTGAGTGGACACTTGGTGGCGTGGGAGTGGCTTTCTCACGTTAACATTGTATAAGGTATAAAGGAGCAAGGTAGCAATCAGCAGACCAGAAGGTCGGTGAAGTCAGAAATCGTTAAAGGCACCTAGCGAAGTTCTGAAAACCCTGACTTGAGAAAAGTCAGAGGTAGTGAGCGCAGCCCCGGGGGTTTGCGTAGTATCCATATAGGCCCGTTTTGAGAATACGCTCCGGCTGAGGTTTCGCAGCCTAAACAACCGATTTCGCTGGTCGTAAGGCGGATAAGTAATAGTTACTTATACGCAGTGCAACTGTACCGCACGCTACTGTGTACATTAGTTAGTTCACCTTGATACCCACTAAATTTGCTGCGGGATCATAGACGCTAATTGTACAGGTAAACGTGATTTGTTTAGGTTTTTTTATTTTAAGGGAGTTTCGCTGTTCACTCAGGAAATCTCCAACAACTGATATTTACTGGGAGGGGTAGCATACTCCCACACGCTCTCAGTAAATAGAGGTTATAAAAGATCCTGAGGTTGGGTACTACCGGCACTGGAAACAGGATACGGACACAGGGCTGGTGTATAGGTCAATAGGGGCGTGAGTGGGTGAAAGCGCTCAGAGAACTTTCACCGTCGCCTTACCACTGAGTAAGTTGGTTTTTGTAAGGGTTCGCTGAGAAGGCAATACCTGCAAAGAATGGGGGCCAGTTGCTCAAGTAGGGGACGATCAACAAGGGTTCACGTTGATCTTTGTCGGCCCAAAGGGTCGGCGAGGTACATAATGTGTGAGAAATATGGATCACACGCAGAGGTCTTGTGCAATGAGTGGGAACGTATGACTGTGAACGATGGGGAACAGTTCCCTAGGGTAGGCAGTTTTAATCCTGAGGTTTTGCAAAATTTAAGGAGAAGGATATGTCTGATTAAATCCGGAAAGCAACGGATTAGACATTATGATTATTTACAGTTATGGCAACAGGAAGGTGAGATACAAAGGGGATTAGCTCAAGCAGCTGGTTCCAACCTTATCAGAAAACTGATAGCCACAGCACCACCACCACCATACAAAACAGGAGAGAAAATGGCTACAGAGAATGGCATACTGGTATATGATAAAAGTGCACTTAATAAATGTATTAATGATAAGAGTAAAGTAGATAAGTTTATTGATGCTAATGCTAACCCGTGCAAGTTGTATCCCATCCTAAACTTCTCTCAGGACTGCGACCAGGAAGATGAGCCCACAACGATATCAGCACTCTCTTTAGCAGCCACCATACAAGAGACTACAGTGGGCACGGCCCAACCAGTAAGAGGAGTAGCAAAGGCCCCTAGTGGAGGGATAGGTGAGGTCGTGTCCACGGGTAAGTACGGAACTGTACATTATGCAGAAACAATTACACCTCACATTGTAGAAGAAACACAGAGTGATGTAATTGAACTTAATCCTGTCAGGGTGATCGCAGTCCCAAATAGAAAGACTGATGCTCAGGGAGTCACTCCCATCAGGAACATTGTGATGCACTGCCCCTGGTCCCGGACAGAATTAAGGACAATTATGCCTGAATTTCCTGATCCCAGGAAAGATCTAGCCGCATGCCAAAGGTTCATTAAAGAACTAGGTAACGCCGCCGAACCCACTAACAAAGATTGGCGGACAGTACTGCGTGCATGCTTGCCCTCTACCATTGACCCTTTGAAATTCATTACTGATTGTAAGTTAGATGAAGAGAAACCTCTCACTGATGCTTACAATCAGGAAAATGTTAAACAGATCAACCTGCAGTTAGGAGTATATTTCCCAACTGTTGTCAAGTGGAACAAAATTTTCTCCATTAGACAAAAAGAAGGGGAAACTGCTTCTGACTATTTCCATAGGGCATTAGAGGAAATGGCTAGGTACACTGGAGTTGTAGACATTGAAGAAAATGTGCACCATAGAGAGGTAGCGGTGTCCGTATTAATGGACGGTTTAAAGGAAGTGTTGAGAACTAGGACACAAACCACTCAACCTAACTGGAGAGGTATGTCGGTGGCTGCTTTGAGAGAGACCACTGTGGGGCATGATCGGAACATCATTAGACACAGGGAGTCACAGGGCGATAAGCTGATGGCAGTAAGTATACAGGCCCTTACAACAAAGCCACCTCATCCTAAGCCCCAGACCCCTGACGGTAAGTTGTATGTGGTAAAATGTTATAACTGTCAGAAGGAAGGACATTATGCACGGAGTTGCAGATTTAGAGACCCACATAAAGTATATCAACCCCCTAGACAACAACATGACACACGAAATTGGGATCAGGGACCGCAGAGGAGGAGTTATGAGCCACATGCAGGGGAAACAAAAAGGTACCCACCAAAGAGAGACTGGCAGGTCTCTGAAAATTCTCTGTTACCCCCCTCACATATTGTAGCTGCCAACGCGCTGCGGGAGGGCCACAACTTACAATAGGGGTCAGTCCACACCTCTAGTCTGCAGCCAGTGAAATTAATTGCGAGCCTTGGAAGTGAACCCGAGGTCACAATTGATGTAGCTGGTAGATCACTACCTTTCCTTGTAGATACAGGGGCGGCCAAGTCAGTGTTAAATTCAACAGTGGGTATGAAAACCACTGGTAAAACAATTCCAGCCATGGGAGTAACAGGAGTAGTACAACACTACCCTTTGAGTAAACCAGCAGAGATTACGATAGGGCCTTTACAGACCAAGCACTCCTTTCTGCTAGCTGCATCCGACTAATCTACTTGGGAGAGATTTACTGTGCAAGATGGGGTGCGTCATATATTGTACTCCTGGAGGTGTGTTCTTAGATATACCCGAGAATCACGCTCAGGAAGTGCAGGATATGCTAGACTCCCCTCAAAGGTTAATGTCACACACTGCGGTTACAGACAGGTGTCCATCCAAGGTAGAGGAAATGATCTCCCAGATACCGTAGTCACTTTGGACCAAGGATGGACAAGACACTGGATTGATGGCAAATGTAGCTCCTGTAGTAGTTCAAGTAAAAGATGGTAGGATAGCTCCAAAAATCCCACAGTATCCTCTGAAGCCAGAGGTGGAGTTAGGAGTTTACCCAGTAATAGAGCGCTTGCTACAACAGGGCATTCTGGCTAGGACGTCCAGCACTGCCAATAGTCCCATCTTCCCTGTGAAAAAGAGTGGGGGGAGGGGTTACAGGCTAGTGCAGGATTTAAGGGGGATCAACAAAATAGTTGAAAGCCAATTCCCCGTAGTGCCAAATCCAGCTGTCATCCTTATGCAAATCCCTCCCACTGCGAAATTTTTCACTGTGATTGACCTCTGCTCCGCTTTCTTTGCGGTTCCTCTGCACCCTGATAGCCAATATTTGTTTGCATTTACATACAGAGGAGTATAGTACACCTGGACTCGTTTACCACAAGGTTTCATTGACAGCCCAAGTATTTTCTCACAGGCTTTTCATGATTGTTTACAATCCTTTCAACCTGAGAGCGGATCAGTATTAATACAGTATGTAGATGTCTTACTGCTGTGCTCTGATTCACTCGAATCGTCCTTGAGAGACACGAAACAACTTTTGTTTCATCTTTCTGATACGGGACACAAGGTTTCAAAGGATAACTTGCAGTTATGCCAGACCAAGGTAAAATATTTGGGACATTGCTTGACACAAGGGGGTAAATTTACTAAGAATCGTATTTTCCCGTTTGAGGTCAAAGTTCAATCACGAATGACATCGACAGTGTAAATATGCAACTTTTTGAATTGATTACGACTAATTTACTAAGCTGCCGTATTCTGCATTTTCGGGTTTTCCGATGTCGATGTCATTCGTTTTTTTTGGCAGTGTTTTACGTGAGTGACTTGTAAAACACTGCCGACTTTAATACAATGAATCTCGGCCGGATCTGAGAGATCCGTGCTGGGCTTCATTGTGCACCTTGTAAAAAAAATAAGTTTAAATGTAAAAAAAAATTGCGTGGGGTCCCCCCTCCTAAGGCAAACCAGCCTCGGGCTCTTTGAGCCGATCCTGGTTGCAGAAATATGGGGAAAAAATGGACAGGGGTTCCCCCATATTTAAGCAACCAGCATCGGGCTCTGCGCCTGGTCCTGGTTCCAAAAATATGGGGGACAAAAAGAGTAGGGGTCCCCCATATTTTTGAAACCAGCACCGGGCTCCACTAGCTGGACAGATAATGCCACAGCCGGGGGTCACTTTTATACAGTGCCTTGCGGCCGTGGCATCAAATATCCAACTAGTCACCCCTGGCCGGGGTACCCTGGGGGAGTGGGGACCCCTTCAATCAAGGGGTCCCCCCCCAGCCACCCAAGGGCCAGGGGTGAAGCCCAAGGCTGTCCCCCCCATCCAATGGGCTGCGGATGGGGGGCTGATAGCCTTTGTTCAAAGTGAATGATATTGTTTTTAGTAGCAGTACTACAAGGCCCATCAAGCCACCCCCGCAAGCTGGTACTTGGAGAACCACAAGTACCAGCATGCGGCGGAAAAATGGGCCCGCTGGTACCTGTAGTACTACTACTAAAAAAATACCCCAATAAAGACAACACACACACACCTTGAAAGTATAACTTTAATACATCCATCCACACCTCCATATACACATACTTACCTTATGTTCCCACGCAGGTCGGTCCTCTTCTCCAGTAGAATCCATGGTGTACCTGTAGAAAAAATTATACTCACATAATCCATGGTTGAAGGCTCCTCTGCTTGTAATCCTTTTGTAATCCACGTACTTGAAAAAATAAAAAAACGGATACCCGACCTCGCACTGAAAGGGGACCCATGTTTTCACATGGGTCCCCTTTCCCCGAATGCCAGAAACCCACTCTGACTGATGTCTAAGTGGGTTTCTTCAGCCAATCAGGGAGCGCCACGTTGTGGCACCCTCCTGATCGGCTGTGTGCTCCTGTACTGTCTGACAGGCGGCACACGGCAGTGTTACAATGTAGCGCCTATGCGCTCCATTGTAACCAATGGTGGGAACTTTCAGGTCAGCGGTGAGGTCACTTTCGGTCAACCGCTGACCTGAAAGTTCCCACCATTGGTTACAATGGAGCGCTTAGGCGCTACATTGTAACACTGCCGTGTGCCGCCTGTCAGACAGTACAGGAGCACACAGCCGATCAGGAGGGTGCCACAACGTGGCGCTCCCTGATTGGCTGAAGAAACCCACTTAGACATCAGTCAGAGTGGGTTTCTGGCATTCGGGGAAAGGGGACCCATGTGAAAACATGGGTCCCCTTTCAGTGCGAGGTCGGGTATCCGTTTTTTTATTTTTTCAAGTACGTGGATTACAAAAGGATTACAAGCAGAGGAGCCTTCAACCATGGATTATGTGAGTATAATTTTTTCTACAGGTACACCATGGATTCTACTGGAGAAGAGGACCGACCTGCGTGGGAACATAAGGTAAGTATGTGTATATGGAGGTGTGGATGGATGTATTAAAGTTATACTTTCAAGGTGTGTCTGTGTTGTCTTTATTGGGGTATTTTTTTTTGTAGTAGTACTACAGGTACCAGCGGGCCCATTTTTCCGCCGCATGCTGGTACTTGTGGTTCTCCAAGTACCAGCTTGCGGGGGTGGCTTGATGGGCCTTGTAGTACTGCTACTAAAAACAATATCATTCACTTTGAACAAAGGCTATCAGCCCCCCATCCGCAGCCCATTGGATGGGGGGGACAGCCTCGGGCTTCACCCCTGGCCCTTAGGTGGCTGGGGGGGGACCCCTTGATTGAAGGGGTCCCCACTCCCCCAGGGTATCCCGGCCAGGGGTGACTAGTTGGATATTTGATGCCACGGCCTCAAGGCACTGTATAAAAGTGACCCCCGGCTGTGGCATTATCTGTCCAGCTAGTGGAGCCCGGTGCTGGTTTCAAAAATACGGGGGACCCCTACTCTTTTTGTCCCCCGTATTTTTGGAACCAGGACCAGGCGCAGAGCCCGATGCTGGTTGCTTAAATATGGGGGAACCCCTGTCCATTTTTTCCCCATATTTCTGCAACCAGGATCGGCTCAAAGAGCCCGAGGCTGGTTTGCCTTAGGAGGGGGGACCCCACGCAATTTTTTTTTGGAAAATTTATAACATTTCCCCCCCCTTCCCACTGAAAAACATGCACGGATCTCATGGATCCGTGCATGCCTATACAAACACGGGATAAAAAAGCAGGTCTGGTTTTTTTTAGCACTTTTTCACGATTTGTATTTTAGCACGGCAGTGTTTGGCTATTGTCAGCAGTGTTTGTGTTTTGCACTTTTTAGTAAATGACCGATTTCTACCAAATTGCAGGCGTATTTGACCAATGGTGTATTGATTCGTGATTTTTTCCTAGGACTTCCAAAATATTACGAATGCCCTCATTACTGCCGTGATTTTTGCTTAGTAAATTCCCGAGATGACACTTTGAAGAAAAAACGGCATCTCGGTCAAAATCGGGACCTTAGTAAATATACCCCAAGGACTGAGACACCTCACCGCTGATAGAATACAGGCGATTCGCGACATGACTCTGCCACAAACCCAGCAACAGATCCGCACTTTCCTAGGAATGTGTGGGTACTGCCGCAACTGGATCCCAGGGTTTTCCATACTGGCCTTACCTTTACAAGAGATGGTCTCGTCAAACAAACCAGATCGGATTTCGCACACAGATGAGTCCGAACTGGCATTTGAGAGACTCAAACAGTGCCTATCGCAGGCACCAGCATTAGGTATGCCAGATTATGGGAAACCCTTTGAACTGTACGGAACGGAAAGTGCTGGGTGTGTGGCAGGTGTTTTAACCCAGAAACATGGTGATGCCAGCAGGCCGGTAGCCTACTACAGCGCTCAGCTAGACACCGTAGCACGATCTCTCCCCACATGCTTGCGAAGTGTTGCAGCGATAGCATTGCTAGTGAGTAAAAACGAAGATGTAGTGTTGGGACACAACCTGACCATCCATACACCTCATGCAGTGTCAGCCTTACTGAATTCTGCCCAAACCAGACACGTCTCATCTGCACGGTTTACAAGGTGGGAATTAGCACTAATGGCCCCTGTAAACATCACCATAAGGAGATGCAGCGCACTAAATCCTGCAACGTATTTCCCAGGTGTGCCTGGACAGGCACAAAGGGTGGGGGATGAGAGTGATGGTGAAGGAGGATTTAGTACAGACACTGACACACATGATTGTATGGAATATTTGACCCAAAATTTCACTGCAAGGCCCGACATCAGTGAAAACCCACTGGAAGGTGTAGATTTTACTTTTTACACTGACGGTAGTTGCCACAGACAGACGGACTCGGGAGACTTGTGTACTGGATACGCAGTTGTAGATGACAAAGGTACCATAGAAGCGGAACCCCTGGGCCCACCTCACTCAGCACAAGTTGCTGAGCTGGTCGCCCTAACCAGAGCGTGTGAATTGGCTAAGGGTAAGTCAGCCAATATCTACACGGATTCTAGGTATGCCTTTGGAGTAGTACATGATTTTGGGGCCCTATGGCGCCTCAGAAATTTCATGATGGCAGCTGGCACACCCGTGGCGCATGCGACCCACATCAAAAGACTTCTAGCAGCGATACAGGAACCTGACAGAGTGGCTGTTATCAAGTGTAAGGCCCACACATACAGCCAAGACCCAGTGTCTCTTGGTAACAGCCGGGCAGACGAAGCTGCAAAATCAGCAGCCAGTACCCCCATACAGACAGACATCACACAACTGATGGTATTCAATACCGTCAACACAGAGAAATTGAGTGAAATGCAAAATTTGTGTTCCCCACAGGAAAAGGCAGTCTGGAGGTCAAAAGGATATCGCCAGGAGTCCTCAGGACTCTGGACAGATGGACAGGGTAAACCAGTGGCACCCAGAGCATACCTTCCAAGTTTAGCTGAGGTGGCACATGGTCTGACTCATCTAGGCAAAGAAGGTATGTGCAAGTTGGTAAGAGCCTACTGGTGCGCACCAGGATTTTCTTCTCATGCAGGTAAGAGAGCAATGACATGCCTCATCTGCTTGAGGAAGAATTTTGGAAAGGCAATACCAACTGAACCATCCCATATCCCGCCAACGGACGGCCCTTTTCAGGTAATACAAATTGATTTCATACAATTGCCACCTTGTAGAAATTTAAGGTATGTATTGGTTTGTATTGATGTGTTTTCAAATTGGGTTGAAGCGTTCCCCGCTGCCACAAATACTGCTGTGTTTACTGCAAAGAAAATTGTGCAGGAATTTGTGTGCAGGTATGGTATCCCTAGGATAAATGAAAGTGATAGGGGTACCCATTTTACAGGTGAAGTCTTTCAGGTAATGTGCAAATTAATGGGAATTAATAGTAAGCTGCATACTCCGTACCGCCCACAGGCGAGTGCGAAAGTGGAAAGAGTAAACAGCACTATTAAGAACAAGTTGAGCAAAGTGATGGCTGAAACTGGATTGTTGCGGCCAGAAGCTTTGCCACTTGTACTGTACAGCATCAGAACCACTCCCAGGTCCCCTCTTAACCTGTCACCCTTTGAGATTCTTTTTGGTCGACAACCCCATGTAATGATTGACCCCCAGGATGATTTGAAATGTAACAATGAAGTCACTGTAAAGTATTTGGTTAAGATGAGCAAGCAGTTGAGGAATCAAAACAGCAATCTAAAGCTAGTGATTCCTGATCTGCCAGACAGTAATTGTCATGACATTGAACCTGGGGATTATGTAATGATTCGCAATTTTCTACGCTCAGGTTGCCTGATTGACCGGTGGGAAGGACCGTACCAAGTCTTATTGACCAGCACGACAGCATTGAAGGTTGCCGAAAGAGAGACTTGGGTCCACTCGTCCCACTGTAAGAAGGTCGCTGACCCAGAGAAAGCCCGTGACAAAGAGCAGAGTGTGGAGGAAACCATATCACTGGAGTGTCTGTTCCGGGAAGGTTGAGAGGCAGGACTGTTGTCACGGCACCTGAGCACAGAGAACTACAGGATCAGAGGCGGTTGTCGCGCCAAGTTTTCTTTCCCTCCTAATTATTTTCTGTCCCCAATTACAACTCTTTCTTTCTCCTCCTGCAAGATGGACTTGCCCCAAGAGACTGCATTCCGTGTTTTCCTGTTGACCCTGTTGTTGACCAGAGCAGTCTATTTCGGTGAGAGTACCAGAGAGGTCGAGAAAGGATCTGGAATGGGTTCTGATGACCAGGATGGATTCGTAGAATTCTGAGAGCAACACAATCACCGAGCAAAGGCGAGTATCAGAAAACGATCTGGTAGCCATGACACTAAGAGACATTGTGAAGGATTGTGAGCTGAGGAGAATTGTATCTGTAGGAATTGTGAAAACATAGTTGAGGACGGGTGCATCCAGATATGTCATTCCAGCCTTAATATCAACATGGACCGTCATCCATTGAGTGACTATCACTCATTAGTGGGTAAGGTTTTAAACCAAACGGAATGCTGGGTGTGCTCACAAGTACCTCAAGGTCATAGAAAGTCAGGACTAGTGCCATACGCTTTAACGATAGATGAGGTACTTGAATTAAGGGGTGGGAGACCGGTGGACAAGAAATTTAATATTTCTAAGCCTCCTAGTTTGAAGCTCCACCAATATCATGTGGCTAGGTCCTTAATATGTTTTAACATTTCCAATCTCCGAAAGCCGGGAAATTGGGAAGTGACATGGAACAACCAAACCATGACATTCTCACACAGAGCCGATAGAATGCCCATAGACTCAGAGCTTATACGCCAAATAGCCAACGGTGGGAGATATTTTCAGTATAGGTACACTCTAGGAAGTAGGGCCATGCGAGTTGGAGAAGTATCACCAGGATACTGTGCGCATATCATACAGCCTGATACGTGTACTAGACAAATGAGAGAGTTAGGGATAGGATTTTTCACCTGGAAGGTTTGTAATATGGTGATGTCATATTCTGTCCCATATGTCCTCCCCGAGGATGCATATTTCATATGTGGGAGGAAGGCATATAAGTGGCTTGCCCCAAACTCAGAGGGATTGTGCTACATTGGAAGAGTGTTGCCAGAAGTAATGACCATTACCCATGAAAAGATGAAAGACGTACACCGCAATGCTCAAGCTCCTTACACTCACACTCATTACGAACACATTGTTAAGAGACACCTTATAGATAGGACAGAGCACGCAGCCTCTGATTTGATCCACGAATCCACCGGGATTCAACTCCTACTCGCGCTAGATATCACCCGTACCGCCAGAGGAGTTATAAATTTTAGGTATATAACTGCGCTAGCGAACCTGATAGACAATATCACCGAGATGTATGATGACACCTTCAGGTATACTGGGAGAGAATTGCAAGCTTACAAAACGGAACTGATCCAGCACAGGATGGTTATAAATTACATCACAGCGGTGACAGGCGAGTATTGTGTCACCCTAGCAACTCAGTATGGTGTAAAGTGCTGTACGTATATCACAAACAGCACTGATGACCCAACCGAGGTCATAGATCAAAAGATGGACGATATCTTGCAATTGAAGTGGGAGTTCCGAAGGAGGCACAACCTTACCCTTACTGCTGTGAGTAATGAACTGACCGGCTGGGTTTCATGGTTGAACCCACGCAATTGGTTCTCAGGTTTAGGAGAATGGGCTCAAAATGTTATCGTTACTGTAGGGAAATTCCTCTTATGTATCCTAGGAGTTGTCATAATGATTGGTTTGATATTTAGATGTGTTCGGATTTTAATGAATTGCAATTTTAGTACCAAATTGATGAGTTTGAGGAGCGAGGGCATTGTAACAACAACTGGTTTAATTTATGACACATCAATCGAGACAATGCTGTGATAAAATGTGATTTCACGGTCCGTTTCTTTCACCCGTTTCTCCTTTGTTTTTCTCCAAGGTAAAAAGACATCCACTCGGAAGAAGATTTTGATGACCTTTTATACAGACCATTGATGAACTTTTTCACAGACATTTGATGAACTTTTAGAGACTTTAACTTTCTATGGACACTTGAAAAACTTTGCTTGCCACTTACAGCAAAGATACAGCAACCCGGACAAGACATCAACAAGACATCAACAAGACATCCAAGGACAATCACATACATTATCATATGAATGCATTTATAACGCATGTTTCTTATCTTCATCTCTACGATCTTCAGGTAGTGACACATATAGTCGACAGGTAATATAGGCACATATATTAGCACTCACATATTTTCCCCCATCATGTATCATCAACTAATGTGCACCTCATTTGTTGGAACTAAAAGCCAAAAAGAGCTCGGTAGAGTTTGTTATCCCACTTACAGACCCTTAATATGGGATAAGAAGGATTCAATGTATACTTCGCAATACCTCGAAGCTTATTTTAGAACATGTACGGCACGATGATACATGACCCCTCAGACATGAATTTCATACATACATGCTTTTACTATCCCACTAGGTCATACATTTCCCACCTTCTCCTCTCCTCCCTCCACCCAATCATTTATAGGTATTTCATTGTATTGAATATTTTTCTGCTTAAATTGTTTAGATAGTGGCAGTTATTGTTGACTGCCAAAGGGTGGACTGTGAAAGTCGAAAAATATCCTGATGCATATGCCTTGTACTAACCCCTCATGCACATGCCCGCTGCGCGTGCACACGCTCTGCCGTGCGTGCACATATCCGCAATTTGCGTAAGATCGCTCCGGCGATCACGCGCGTGGTATGCGCATTTATGGTAGAGTTTGCAAGCGTCTAGCGTGCGACTCGATCGTAGCATATTTAACCCATATAGTGTGTTTTGTAGTAAATATTCCCCTAGACAATGTCAGCAAGTATGTTTAGTTTAAACGGTTCCTGGACAGAGAGATTCCTCTTTGCATGATAGGAAGGGTCAGATAAAGGTTGAAAGGTGGTGTCTAGTATCCAGCTGTAGGATATTTTAAGAGTAACATTTCGGTGTTGGTTAGGAAAGGATCGCTCGCTCCTGTGTATAGTTATGTACAAAAGTAGTTTATGAACATTAACTGTATTTGCTGTAAATTACACATGCGGCAGGAATCCTGAGGATACCTCCCACCAGAGCAGTTGGAGAAAGACACAGCCCACCTGTTCAAATCCACCTATGAGCTTTGCTATAATGTGGAGACACATTCCTGTGTCCAATGAACAATGAGATTATAGGGACCATTGTATTGTGAATGTATGTTGTGTATATAAAGACCACCATTGCCTGGCCAGACACTCCCTCTCTCTGAAGGCTTTCTCTCTGAATGCTGAGGGCTGGATCCAGGACGCGCTTGCGAATCATCCCCACGTATGTATATTTCTCTGTAGCCATTTTGTTATCCATTTTGTTCGCCATTTGTTCTCATTGTGTTCTCATTCTGTTCGCTCTTGTCAGAGCCGGCCTTAGCTATAGGCAGGCTAGGCATTTGCCTAGGGCATCCAAGCATGTCTGGGGGCATCCAAGCATGTCCCTGCAGTATCTCATGCTGGGAAGGACAGTCTGCAAACTAACTGTTACTTTCCAAATGTATTCAATCAGTACTTGTATACACTGCTGTTCACATTTGTCAAATAAAATGCACACTCTCCCTTAAAGTTCTTTAAACTCCCTCCGACATGCTTGAATGCCCCTGACTTGTGAGACCTCAGACAGACAGCAGAAGCCTGGTAACTGCAATTCCTGGACCTGTGACATTTTCACTGACTATATAAGGTTATTACTGGATAGATCCTTATGATACCACATGTGTATTTGGAAGACTGCTTCACATAAATCTGACTTCACCTAAACTGCTTGTGCACATGGGGGATGGGGACCCTGCTATCCTGTGTGTGTCCCTTATCCCTGTGCAAACCCCAGGTGTCTGCAGGGACATACCATGGGCAGTGTTCTCCTCACACTTTATTTCCTAGTCAGTCCATGCCGTAAAATTCCCCTGCCAGGATGGCATACCCTGTGAGGTCACATCAGTATGGGTGCCCCTTTAACGGGTGCGAGTGCAAGCACGCACTCACCCTGCCACCCAATCTCACAAAACGCAGTCGTGGATCCAGGGAGCTGCATGGGCGCACACACTGACTGCAAGCACACCAGCAAGCAAAAGTACTAGCATTACTAATGTGGGGCATATGTGTCAGGTGCATCACTGTGTGGTATTATGGGCATTATTAATGTGGGGTTTTATGTGTCGGGTGCATCACTGTGTGGAATTATGTGTATTATGGGCATTACTAATGTGGGGTTATATGTGTCAGGTGCATCACTGTGTGGAATTATGTGTATTATGGGCATCACTGTGTGCCATTATGCAGGGTTGAACTGGCCAACAGGGTACCCCCCCACCCCCACCCTCAGTGGTCCCCACTGCCTAAGTGTTTCTGGGTCAGATGCAGAACTAGCGACAGTGCTAGGGGGCACCAGACAAAATTTTGCCTAGGGCATCAAATTGGCTAGGGCCGGCTCTGGCTCTTGTTTGCGATTGTTCGCTATTGTTCATGTATATTCTCTGTTATTCTGTTTAGATTTCCCTGTTAGTTTGTAGTGTATAACTTGTATTGTGTTTTCCTTTTTCTCTAAACCATCCACGGCGGTGTTAGAGCTGCTGTGGTTTTTAAATCCAAACCAGGTCTTGTGTTTTCACTGTTTATTGCAAAGGGCTTTTCTTAGCGACTCAATTGCTCAAACACCATACACATTGTTTAAAAGGTTCTAATAGTTACAACATTACAGTACTTGGTTATTAAGGTTTAGAGCAGTGGTTCTCAAACTCAGTCCTCAGGACCCCACACAGTGCATGTTTTGCAGGTAACCCATCAAGTGCACAGGTGTATTAATTACTCACTGACACATTTTAAAAGGTCCACAGGTGGAGCTAATTATTTCACTTGTGATTCTGTGAGGAGACCTGCAAAACATGCACCGTGTGGGGTCCTGAGGACCGAGTTTGAGAACCTGTGGTTTAGAGTATAAGTATATTCTCACTGTGTTTTATTAGCAAGGTTTAAAGGTTATCAACTGTGTGTGCGCCCGATGTGTGTAACCCGTACACTCAGCGCAGCGTGTGTACGCCAAGTGTGTACCACGTGCAGGACTCTGTACGCAAATAGCGTACAAAGTGCGTAGCACGTGCACGTGGTCTAGCGGCCATAACGACTCCACGGTATTAGTATATAGCTTCATGTTTAAAGGTAATAATTGACATTATCATTCTTATACTGTACCTTTATTTTATCAACTTCTCTTCAAAATTAAAAAGGAATGATTTATATGATGTACAAGCAATTTCTGCTATAGTGAAAAAGGAACAAGGAGGTGATTTGAATACCCAGATTTGTAGTTTTTCAAATGTACTTGATACAAATCTGTAGGATTCCCCAGCAGACACGTATATATGTTACTAGTAGCATTAGTAAATGTTTTATCTCAGGTGGAAGGAGTCAGAAAAGGCCAATTAATTGAAAACCACCAATAAAATATTAACAGAAATGAATACAATAAAACAACTTCCCATTACAGTTAATACATTGTGCATATGCCAAAACTGAATAAAGGGAACATATTAATATAGCAACTCAGTTTTCTTTTAGAAAACAAAGAAAATTGCATATGATAAAGTTAGCAGATAACTACTGTAGAACTTTACCCAAAGAAAGAACTCTGGTGTTCAAAAGGTTTCAATAACATGTTCTCTAGTTTTAAATGTATAATTTATATGCAGTTTTGTGTTTACTATTCTACTAAAACATTATTTTGTACTGGCAAAGTAATGATTTGCGTTAAAAAAAAGAAAACGTTTTTGAATTTGTTTTTCAAACACTGTTGAAGAAATATTCCAAAATGTCACAGTAATAATATTATAAAAGACTACCTTACTATGGAAGTCACATAGAATGTTGATGAGATCTGGTTGTAATCCTATGTGTGGATAGGCTAGTTACCAGCCAGTCAAAATGTTGGAACAACATAACAGTAATGTTACCACTGTGGCTGTGCACGCCCGAACGGGAATTGCTCCATTGGGTGCCATCTAGTGGCCACTGGTGCACACAACACTTGAATTTTCCCCATAGAGATGAGGAGCAGCTTTAGCCTTTTATTTTATAGGATAGATAGTTATACAGACAGACAGACAGATAGATAGATAGATAGATAGATAGATAGATAGATAGATAGATAGATAGATAGATAGATAGATAGATAGATAGTTTATAAATCCTTTTTCTTCATTGGAACCAAGATATATAATCAGATTGTATGTTGTATCAAACCGATTTAAGTTATCCAATAACTTGGTGCCATAATTTATTTAATATATTCATGCAGTGGTCCCAAATAAATACATAATAGAATATATTTGATTGTCAAAATTGTTCCACTGGTATGTTTACACATTCATGTGATGTGTTAAATGTAAATGTGAAATTGGATATATTTTGTCAGTTCTCATTAAATTATTGACAAGCATTGCAGTCGGTATTTCTAATAGTACTTGCTCAGTAATATAGAAACACATAAAACTCACCTTGTTAGCTTTTGTTTTAGTTAGGAAATAATTATATAACTCTTCCTTATTCTCTCTCTCTCTCTCTCTCTCTCTCTCTCTCTCTCTCTCTCTCAGAAAATACCTCATATTGCTGCACTGAATGCAATCAGTATGGTGAATAATAGTGCAGCCATGAAAAAAGTTTATTTGACTTCAAAACAGTTGAATACATTTTGTACTTTAATATACAAGGTCAATCAAATGAAAACATATAAAAATGAGGCATAACTTTATTATCCCCACTGTACAACGAGACTTCTTATGTAGACATGCATATTTTCTTATTTCCACTAGAGGTCACCCGTCACCAGAATGTCAGATTGCACATACAGTAGTTCCTCCTACTCCTTTCTGTCACTCCAATTAGCCTTTTCTTAATTAACATCATCAAATGATGTTTCTCATCACAGCACATCGACCAGACTTGTAAAGGCAAACAAACCAATCCCATTAGCTTCTGCAAAACGACGAGATACATACAGTGTATGCCTTGAATAACAGAGCCAAGGTATAGTGCCTAAACTCTGTTGTTTTAATATTTTATAATGATAAACATTCATTGTCACTTTGCATCCTGGATATTTGTGGCTGCACAGAGAAGAATAAAACAATGACATGGTAATAAAACATAAAGTTAGATAATGGAGTCAGATTACGTTAGCTGTAAATAAGCAGGGGGACCCTTAGTTCCGATTAGCCCCTAATAGAGTATCAGATGGGTATCTTGTTCGTTTTCTTAATTGCTTTGAAGCAAAGGACGCATAGCAGTGAATTCAGGGCATATGAGCTTGGCAGGCGGAGTTATCCTGCGATGTTCCAGTAAACTAGGCCATATCTGGCCTTTGATTAATAATTAGCAGTAAACTTGGAGAAACTGGTATTCAGATGAGACCTAACACTGCTGGTAACATGACTGCGGTTGGTAAAAAAATTTAAATCCATGGGTGCAATGCCAGAAACACGGCGTCTGTGGCTCATATAGTTATAAAGGGGTCTAATGAAATATCTGAATATTGAACAGAGAGGCTGACTGCAGATAAGGACCAATTAGCCCACGGGCTGAAAAAAAATATTCTGCTTCATTATCACGTTCTCTAACTTGCATTTAGGATTGATTATGCAGTGCTCAAATAGTCCGGCAAATCACACAGTGGCAGCAAATGAACTTCCGCGTATATATATATATATATATATATATTTATTTGTTGTACACAGATTTATATATTTGTGTCTATATAAATATTTATATTCACATACATACACATATTTAAACAGATACATTTATAGATAAAATAAAAATATGTATTTTTTTTACTGCTATATTTTAAGAAGCAGATTTTCAGTTCTTTGATTGCATTGTGATTCTTAGTAGATTATGCTATAATATGTATATTAGCTGAGATGATAACGATTATAAAAGGAAGTACAGTTTAGTCCTGAAACGGTAATTAGGTTCTGTAAAACCATTTGGGTAATTTACAAGTAGGAAAGACCATTGTGGCTTTTCTGGAAAAGTACAGAGTTCATTAGGTAAAGAAGGATGCTATTACTTCATGACAATGGGCCATTTTAGCCAGACAATCATTCATACTCGCATTTCATAAATAAAGTTTTATGCCACAAATATTTTTTATCAATGTACCAACAAATATTTAATGTGAGTGACGGAATGATGCCGGGTAATGATTCGACCTGAATGTTTGCGATAATTTATTATTTCCGTTCAATGTATTAGCAGTACTCTGTCGGGTACAGCGGTAATATTATATAATGTTGCACTTTGTGGACAGTTGTGAAAAGTAAATACACAAATGATTATCATAGTGAATTGGGTGCGGTTTCTACGAAATTAAATAATTACAAATATAATTCATATTACCTAGCAACGAGGCAGCCACCATCTACTTATTCGTACTGAATTAAACTAGTATTTATTGGACGTTGTTGTCCAGATGATTCCCAATTTTTATTTTGGCAGATCTCTTCGTTTATACTAATATTATGTTAACAATCACTCATTTTGAGAGAGAAAACAATTTTCTGTAAAGTTACATTTGGTTCACAGTTACACATTTGATATTAGGGATCATCAATTAGTTAAAAAATACTGTATATAAAGTAATCATTTGGTTAGTAGACAAATGTCTTGTCTCATTTTCCAACATTGGAAGTTCCTCAACAAATTTCTATATTTTATAAGTGAATTTTACAATATCCGATTAAAGACACGCATTAATAATAATAACCACAAAACATTCTCTCTGCAAATAAATAAATAAATAAATAAATATAATCCAAATAGCAGAATCTGTTTGAAGCAGTTAAAATAATTTAAAGAATCTAAAATAACTGCTAGGACTTTTTTCAAAATCAAATATTCTTTATTTTAAATGAATGTAAGAGTCTATCTTATGTGATACATTATTCACCTCTTTAGTTACAAAAGCACGAAAACAAATAGTATTTTATATCTGGATAATCATAAATGAATACAAAAATGTATCTCCGACAAAAATTGCAATATTGAAAAAGGGAATCTTAGATAACATTTATGTTGAGCCCGGAGGAAATGAAACCGATATACACCCATATGGGTATTTAGAAACCCCGGGTGTGTTACCACAGGTGACATTCTCTTAAAACCCCGCATTGCCAGGATCAAAGACCTCCAGCTCTCCAGCAATTTGCAAGTGTGTCTATTATACTCTGCTGTGTTTTTTCTTCTGCTTCCAGTGCGCCTTGTAATTGCGTGTTTAATGAAAGAATCTATTTATAGTGTTGTTTTTTTTAACATTAACATAAGTACATGTATTCCTAACAGCTTCAATTAAATGTATTTTTAGAAATAAAAAAGTAATTTAAAAGTTAATTGAATAGCTAATATAACAAAAGAGAAATTGGTTACTAATATCATATAAAACGAGTTGTATATATATATATATATATATATATATATATATATAATTTTTGGGGGGATACATACACACACAGAAAGATACATACATACATACATACGTAAAAACATACATGCTTACACACACACACACACACACACACACACACACACACACACACACACACACACACACACACACAGTGAGTGCATGTATACGTATATAAATATATATATATACATACACACACATACATGTGCATATGTATAGTGTATATATATGTTTCTATAGTATAGATACATATATACACTTTATATATATTTACACTGTAACATATTCTGTGTGTATGCAAACACATACATGCATAGCTTTTTCTACATATGTAATATTCATGATCAATTTTATATTCTGTTATAATAAATTGTTATATCTATATGTATCATATTTTGGCATAGCAAACACGTTGACGTCATAGTTATTAAGGTGCAACACATACTAAACAACAAAAAACGCGCGTTTATCGCTTATTGCGACAATATACTGATATTTTAGCGACAAGTAGGTGCGTCTGTGTGCGAGCAGGAATCACACCTTGCTGGTGGGCGGGGCGACCGATACCACGCCTCACTGCACATGATGAGTGCATTGTCTCTGGTGTGGCCTGCTGCTGGATGTTCCTCTGTATTCAGCACTTTCTGGTCCTAATGGAGAATCGTATGACCATACAGTGTAATCATTCATGTAAAGGTACTTTATAAGCTGGATATCTATCGTACAGGAGAGTTTCAAAATCAATGACAAAAACGAATGACTGTGGTACATGAGAACTTCTGGTAACAATTATATGTTGTGCTCCATCCACACCTTGTGATTTCACACCCAGAAATAATGATATTTCGTTGTTGACACTACTATAGGTACTGAAGTATCTACCATTGGACAGCGGATTGAAGTGTTGTGTGCTGGGAGGTGGAACTGCAGCATCTTAATCATTAAACTGAAACTGAGGGACCTGAAAATAAACCGTAGCTGCATAAGCCAAGGCAGTGATCTGGTTATTGTCACCATTTGCAGGCTTGCATGTGTAATAAGCCTTAGAACAGGCATCTGTTGTAGTAGCAGTGTGGAGATGGTGGGAGAGGTGCCTATCCCTGGTGTCATGGTCTCAGCCCAAGTTACTGCGCCGGATGAGAGTTTTTTTTTTTCCTTCCTATCTGTTTTTTTTTTTCTTCTTGTGGATCTGACTGACCTGTCCTATATTATATATAATTCCTAGCGAGTCACTTGCTGCAGATGGCTCCGTCTTCCCTTGGCAGACGCATCTCACCAAGCGCAAGTCTGAGGGCCGCATGTCAGGTGAGTACAATGCGCATGAGTTGCGCTGCGCTCATTATTCCGCACAATAGGACGCGGCAGGCTCCCTGGTTTGTGCAATCCGTGGCTCTCCAGGTTTGATGGAACTACAAGTCTCAGCTTGCCTCATAGAAACTGATTGGCGTGCTGAGTATTGTTGTTCACCAATACATGAAGAGCCACAGGTTGGCCAAGCCTGCTGCTGTGTGTCCAAAATAATGAAACAGGAGAAGACAAGAGATAACGCTGGGTGGCTTTCTCCCTGCCCTGCTGTAATTCTTAGCTCAGCGCCAACAGTCAACTCAGCAACGTCATTTATATTATTCAGCAATATATTAATCACAAGCTTCCTGTCTATATGCTGGGAGACAATTAAAATGTTTAACTAATACTTAACACCCATAGTATATGCATTTTATTTATAATTAAAATGTTGCAACCTGGTCAACGTTCAGACTTGGAATGTATGAAATAAAAGGATTTCTACAAATAACTTTTTAGCTAAAACTACATACGTAGGTTCGTACAATGCGCGTGTTTCTGTGTTTAGGGTATTTTTCAACGACTTCGTTCATTGGATGCGTTGGATGGCTAGGATGCGTTTACACAAATGCTTAGATCACTTGCATGTAAGTAAATATGCAATGTGTGATCACTGAGGCGTGGATTGCCTAGCCAGGTAATTTACCTCACATGCATTAGTGGTAAGCAGGGAGAATTCATTGCGCTACGACAGACCCTGGCGGCGTTACAGGGGCTGGAAGGGGACTGAAATGCAGATTAACCGTGAAGAGCGCGGTCAGCAAAGAGGTGGAGACTAGTGCTTGCTCCTGGCAAATCCATGGTTAAAGCATTGGATCCTGGAAAACCCTAATAACACTGGTGGGTCTGGGAAGAATAAAAAAAAAACTTCTTAAAGACTTGGACACTTTAATTTTACTTCAGTGGTAGGATCTTATTAATCAATATGTACATCCTATGGAGGGAGGGTAGTTGGCGGTACCTCGAAGCAAGGTTCTCCTTACCATTATTTTTTGTAGAGACTCGGCTAATTTAATACCAATAAACACGCTTATTAGGTATATTTATCTTATAGTTGTGAAACAATGCATTGGCATTTGGAATACACACACACACACACACACACACACACACACACACACACACACACACACACACACACACGTATACATATGTGTGTTTAATGTCTATTATGTGTTTATCTATCTATCTATCTATCTATCTATCTATCTATCTATCTATCTATCTATCTATCTATCTATCTATCTACCTACCTATCCATCCAGCTACAGTTATCTATATATATTTAAGCGAGTGCACTGTTATATTCACATTATTAAATACCTGTAGGAACACTTCGACACCTAACCCTTGCATATCATTTCAGCAAAATTATGCACTCAGACGATTTCGAACACATTGTATTATTTCGATCCACATAAATTGATAAATTGCAACCTTTATACATTTGCGTGAATTTCCAGAGAAATGCGTTGTGCGATAGATATATATATATATATATATATATATATACATTTATTCCAAGAGCAGCTGGAACCTTGCCGGTGTTACAGGACAGGTGTGTAGCCATCCTTCCTGTACTCAGTGTAGACGCTGCGACTGCGTTATTGGCATAGAGAAAATACATGGAACATATATTTATCATCCTGATCTCATGACTTTGGAAAGTGTGTCTGGAGAACGTTCCCACTGAGCCATCATCCATCGTCATGTCTAATTTCTCAGAGTCAGCGCTAGGCTGGCCTAATTGTCTTTGTTTATTCAAGGGGAGTCATTATATCCATATCACTATCAGTCGCTTGTGCATTGAGAGCAGTCAAATTTGAAATTAAATGATGAAACAATAATTTATTCGATAGGAATTTGATTGGGGTAAGAATAAAATTAAAAAAATTACACCAGCAGCAGGAATGGAATGTTATTTACCTGTAATGCAATAACTTCGTTTAGAACCTGTGCTACACAGCAGACTGACCAGCAGATGTCGCTGTTCTCCCGCAGCCAACTATGCCCAGAGAGACTCACAGCGCCCCCCGCCCCCACCCCTGTGACTACCCTACATCTACAGCACCAGAGCCAGGAGCTTCAAAGGTCTAACCATGCACCCACCACCCGCTGAGCCCAGATCCAGGCAATTATTTGCTGGCAGTCCACAAACGCTACAAGCTAAAGAACCAGCATTATGCACAAAATAATTGCAGTGTTTTTTCCCCCCAATTCGTTTTGTCACACACTTGCTTATACAGTATATATAAGATGGGTGCTTGAGGTTCATTTTCACAATCGAGTCGTGGTATTCAAGGAGAATGGAGCATCGGAACTTGGACTTGTAGTATAATGAAGCATGTGCAAGGTCAACATCCATCTTTCATTTAAAAAATATATACATAGCCTTTAGTTTATTATTATTATTATTATTATTATTATTATTATTATTATTATTATTACTACTAATTATTTTCTAGTGAGAACATTATTTAAAATTCTATCATATGGGATTATCTATAACTATATTTAAGATGGGAGCGATAAAATAAATTTATAACCAAACAAATAATGGATTAAATAGTGTTTATTTGTTTGGTTTGATTTGCAGTAACAAGTGATACATGAAACCCGTCAGTGTGCATAGACGGCTGCGTGCCGCATTGTTCCAAATGACGTATTATTTTGCGCTTGTTCCAAATTCTAACCTACACCTTTATAACAGCAATTACTGAGCCCCACACCTCTACATCCAGACACATTACCGCACATCTTATGCACTGCGCTATCTTATAAGCGAATGTACAAATATCAATGCAACACGGCCCCTTTCATTTAATCAAAGTAGCCAAATGTACAAAGTGTACAAAGTAGTTTTCACCCGTTGCTAATTAAATGTTAAACAATACTGAATGATCAAATGCTTGGCAGGGATCTAAAGATACATTGTGCCTACCTCATAATATTACGTTATCTTTCATACTGTTCAGTTAAGATGTATTTTTAATTATGATTGTGGAATTGGTGTGGAATTTATGCTACATATGATGACTGGATATAAGTTTTTAAAAAATGCATGTAATTATATTGGGCAGAGCTCCGTGTAACAGCAGTAAGGCATGTCTTGGGGATAAAAAAACGTTAATGATTAGTGAATAAATGTATATGCAATTGTTCTACAATATACAATATGCAGGTAGTGGGTGGGTGGGTGTATGTATGTATGTATGTATGTATGTATGTATGTATGTATGTATCTATCTATCCGTGTTTCCGTAGATAGTGGGTGACTGGATGTGTGTATGTATGTATGTATGTATGTATGTATGTAATGTATGTATGTATTTATGCATCCGTGTTTCTGTAGATAGTGGGTGACTGGATGCGCGCGCGCGCGCGTGTGTGTGTGTAATCTATCTATCTATCTATCTATCTATCTATCTATCTATCCGTGTTTCTGTAGATAGTGGGTGACTTGATGTGTGTGGGTATGTGTGTATGTATGTATGTATGTATGTATGTATGTGTTTGTTTTGTGTGTAGTGTGTGTATGTAGTGTGTGTGTGTGTGTGTGTGTGTGTGTGTGTGTGTGTGTGTGTGTATGTATGTGTATGTCTGTGTATATGTAGATAGTGGGTATAGTGGGTGTATGTGTATGCCTTTGTATATGCAGATAGTGGGTATTGTGGGTATATATGTATGTTTGTGTATACATTTAGTGTATGTATGCATATGTGTGCATATGTGTATATAGATAGATGATAGATAGATAGATAGATAGATAGATAGATAGATAGATAGATAGATAGATAGTATATGTTGTATGTGGATGTATGTAGGTAGTGGGTGTATTTAGGTGGTGGGTGTATGTGTTTACGTAAATACGTGTGCGTGTATATAGTGGATATATGTATATGTGGATCACGGTATATGTAAGTAGTTGGTGTATGTGTGTATGTATATATGTAGCTATTAGATGTTTGTGTAAGGCTACGCAAACATTGTATAACGTGATAAAATTGTTATGTTTGCAAATGCCGCTTTGGCGAATTAGTTGCAGTGCAGTGAATGAAGCTTGCTGTATTCCAATCCTAAATAAATAGTACGAGATCGTCCTGTTAGTGATTTAAACTATGTACATAGATGAGTGAGTTTGTGGCCGCTCTCTGTATTAGCGGGTAGGACATGAAGGCTCCCAGTGCTGGAATCACCAAAGAGACAGACATTTTTGGGGTGTTTAGGGTAGTGTAAAAGTCAGGTGTTTGGAGGGATGAAACTCTTATTCAAATGCCAGTCACTGGTGCTGTGATTCGCAGGCAGAGGGTTGCCTTGCCGCCTGGCAATGGATAGGAGGAGTGCAAGGGAGGGAGGGCAGGGGGAGAGAGGAGAGAGGGGGAGACAGGGGGGAGCGGGTTCAGGCACCGCTAGCACAGGCAGCAGAATGGGACATAGCTGTGGCCCAGGCAAATAGGGCACAGGCCCAAAGAGACGTGCCAGGGAGAACTCCACTGCATCCTCGCCAGCCCAGCCTCCACCGACCCCCGCGGTAAGCAGTGTGCATTGTGATGGGGACCATGCCATATAGGACATAGGAGACCGACACCTGACTGACACGGTAAACTGATCATATATTTCTTCCTATATCCATATTGTACAATACAATGTGTGAGGGACATTTTATATATATATATATATATATACACATATATATATATATATATATATACACAGACACACACACACACACACATAAATTATATATATTTAAATATATACCTGTACACACGCACGCACACACACACACACACACACACACACACACACACACACACACACACACACACACACACACACACACACATGATTTCGAAATACATTATACATATACATATTGCACAGATACAAACAAACATGTACACACCCAAATTAAAGGAGCAATTGCATCTGATCACTTTCACTAAATTACATCCATAAATAACATATAAAGATATACAGATCTGTTCAGGAACATCGTTAAATAGTGGGGGAAAATACACATCTGGTACCCTAGCTGCACTACACTGTTATTAGCATTTTATTATAATCTCTGCTCCTTATATAAATATGCATATGTATTTGCATAATGGTCTTTGGGGAGGGTCACATAGTGCCCACTGTGAATCTGCAGGTAAGTCATTGGCAGTGGCAATGGACTATGCTTGTTTCACAATTGATCCTGTGGTCACCTAGAGCATGTCCAGTCATATATTCCTTATGTGGTATAAATTGGTCATGTTGGACAATATGTTAGACAATAATTTGCCTAAGTCTTAATCTTATTTATTTATTTATTTATTTTTAAGAAAAAAAAAGTGCCTCCAGGCCTTTTATCTGTATATTGTGTGTCAGGTGCACTGTCACAAATACAATTCTCTGCCTATATATTTTTTTTGTATTTTTTATTTTAAATATCTAAAGTGGCATTTGATTAATAAAATAAGTCTATACAGATTATGTTAAGTTTATATCCTATGTTATAGACTAGGCTATACATGTTATAGAAAGTCAGGAATAGAACACAGATGCAATCTAAAATAAAAATAGAAAATAATAATTTTACCTGCATAATATGTGACATTCTATCCATTTACTAGAAGAATATTAATCACTAAGTGCATATTGTAGTAACCTGTTTAACTAGCCCTAACGTGTCATATGTGTAACAGTATCTAATAGTGTATTTACATGAATAACCAGAATAACATCTGCAAATGTCTCACACACAAAGAATCAAATGTGTTAATGGCACAGACAGAGGAGCTCAAATTTTGTTGTTGTTTTTTTTTTTTAATATATGAAAGATGTCAGCATTTAAAATAATAAAGGAAGAAAATGCAAATATACCTTTACATATGCATCAGTATTTAAAAATAATACAGTCTGGAGCCAACAGGAGCAGGAGAAAGGAATGGAGATCTTATTATTCATGGACGGCTCCAGCCCTCAGCGTCTTGCAGGCAGCACGGATAGCCGGAGATATCCTCTCCCAGCAGCTCTGAATGTTCATTCATCCGGGCATTTTCCATCCCTTATTTTTTTTTTTTGTTATAAAAGATTTTTTCCTTTTTGAAAAAAAAATAAATAAAAAATAATAGTAATAAATAAAATGAGCCTATTCGGCAATAGGAAAGGGTGGGCAGCCCGCAGCCAGCGCTGAGCCGGATTAGCATATATTTTTTTAATGCCCTAATTTCCTTGATGTATGTAAATGTAGCCCGGGCGTGCGGGCGGGTGACGTCAGTGGCTGTGACCCCGCTGGAGGAGCTGAGAGTGGAGCTGGGAGGCAGGAGGCAGAGCTCAGAACCAGCCATGGGGAGGGAGGAGGGGAGGAGGGACGGATATAGGCAGCAGTGCACCAAGGCACTGGGGCTCCTACACACACAGACATGTAGCACTGCACAGTTCAGCAGCCAGGCTAGATCATGCCAAGCACATATGTCTTATTGGTGCACGGGAAGCATGTCTGTGCTGCTGGGTACATATAACTGGCCGTGAGCCAAAAGGGAGGTAATAGGCTCATTATACACAGGTATAGGCTTATGCATGATAATGAAGGGGCGTGCATATGCCAAGAGTCTGTTGTTTCCCATCAGAACTATGGGTCTTCCTAGCAATACATAGTTTACACAGCACCCGGGTCACACATCCCAAGCTTTCCTGCAATCATTTCCCCCGTCTCCTCCCGACTCCAGAAGGGGCTATAAGGACATTTTACTATTAGTTTTCTTAAATGAAACTGAATTCACCTTTGTGGCAAACATTAAATAACATGTACTCTTACGCTTCATTTCAGAATACTTCTAATATCTTGGCTTTGGCAATTGTCTTTCTTTCTTTCTTTCTTTCTTTCTTTCTTTCTTTCTTTCTTTCTTTCTTTCTTTCTTTCTTTCTTTCTTTCTTTCATGGAATATGCGCAGTCATTAAATAAAGTAAAAATAATGAAATGAAAAATCCAAGAACTATGTCAGAAATAACCAAGAAAACCAATGACCACACATTGTGTTCCGTGGCCATGGAATACCTATATGATTATAATGAAAAGTGTGTTTGTGTAGTGACACATCTCCATCCATACACATAGCGAGAGAGTGAGACGTCACATAGGTACATTTTATGTATATGTGTGTGAGAATATACATATATATATATATATACATACATACATACATACATACACACAGGAAAAATATATAGCTGTGATATATATGTGTACGTAAGATATATGTTTTAGGGATAGATAGATAGATAGATAGATAGATAGATAGATAGATAGATAGATAGATAGATAGATAGATAGATAGATAAAATATGAGGGATATAGATATAAGATACTATAAGCTAGATCTAAACTGCTGAGCGATAAATAAATAAAAATAAACATTTGATGACTAAAACGTCGTATTTATCTGCGATGCATTCAGAATACACTTTCAGTAAATTCGGGTGTTAGCTGTTGTGATATCCTTCCAATTCATTGTCAGAAATGTGGTGCATAAGATACAGGGTGTGTTGGGACATAGGTTTGGTGTATTGGTAGATCATGCAGTTTGTGTGCTGCATAGATATGCGGTGTGGAAATATGTAGGAGTGCATGCTGAAACATGTCTATGTATATATGTAAGTGCACATACAGGACAGGCAGGTGATGAGGGTAGGTAGAGAGCTGGAAGGTATGTCTGTCTCTTTGTTGTTGTGCTTATCACAGTACATTGTTTATGTGCATCATCTATATTATTCAGTGAGAGAACCCTCGAACACACCCCACTGCTCCCACCCTTACCCTCTCCCAGGCACTTCTCCCCCCTCTCCTCTCCCTGTACCCCATCCTTCCCCTGTCTCTCTCATTATCGCCTCCCTTCACTTCTCATTAACAGTCACAATCTTGAAGCCAATTTAAATTTGCTCCAGTCATGCCCCCCTCTTCCTCCCAGCCCCCTCCATTTCCCTTGTCATATTCTCCCACGGACAGGTCCCTGCCTGCCTGGCTCATCACAGCCCTCACATCCATCTCTGGGACTTGGTCATACTTATAATACATCAAATGAGGCTGGAGGGACTTTAACCCTTCAAATGCCACCTTAAGAGAGATTATAACAATGACCCTATTATAACCACTTCCCTACATTATAACTAACTTCACTGGAGCAGCACCTGATATGTCTTGATACATACTTAAGATGGGTTAAAAAGAATAATAATAATAATAATAATAATAATAATAATAATAATAATAATAATAATAATAAATAAATAAAATGCATAGACTGCATTGCAAGAGCACTAACAAAGGAGGCAATAAATCAGTGACTACCCGATGTAAATATATTCCATGCTCCCCTATGCTGGTGTCTGGGAAGGAGTGATCTCCTAGTGACCAGACATTTCAAATTTGTTCCGTCTGCCAAATGAGGACTATGAGAGGGGTTGGAGCAAATTCATTATCTTTGGCAATGCACAACGTATACTGGGAACTGCAAAGGACCGTGGCAATGAGTGGACAATGGGGCTTCAGTTCACCACTAACA